>NC_134352.1:60501308-60807308 GCF_964195595.1 Calonectris borealis
TTTTGCATGGGGCCTGTGTCTGTATTTCTGAGCAGTTGGGAAAATGGAGTAATTTAACATGGGAAAACAAAGGATATGCTACTTCTGTAGAGACCCACAGAATAAAAGGAAAGGAAGGAAATAATTAACTTGTAGAACATAAATTTAAAAAATAAGATGCAGTGGGTAGAGGGAGTTTCCTGAAAATCCTGAAGAGTCTCCTGTGTCATGCATTTACAAAAGCTGGGGGGATATGAAGAAAACACAAGCAGCAATCGATGAGTCAAAACAGCAGTGTCAGCTGGGGAGGGAACACCATGCTCTGGTGCTCACTGGATTTAGCTGGCAGTGACTCAGGACTAGTGCATGCTTCCAGTATGACACATCATGACCCCTTGACATTTCATCTTCAAATCTCAGTCAGGCAAACCTGTCTGGCTTTCCGTGAGCAGATGAACCGAGCGACATGGTTCACAGTGTGAAATATTGAGGGCGAGCCCTTAGCACTGATTCACTGATTCAGGACGTGTTGGAGGCAAGTGGTGCTGTATCACGTTCAGATGATGTTGCCTGCTTTTGGCCAAAATCACTAATGTCTCTCCATTAACTTCAGGAGTTCAACTGGAAACACTGGAGGGGGCTGTATTGTGGTGATGCGAGCTGGGGCGGAGGGTGCTGTTGCTGTGAAGAGTGATTTGATGGTAAAATGCAACGCTAAAAGGAAATTATGGAACTGCTCTGTCATAATTTATGAAGGCTGTGTTGTGTGTGTTAGGCTGGTTGCCTGCAAGCTCCCCATGTCATTATATGTGGTTAAATTGATAGAGTCGTGAATACTAAATAGTAGCCAGTAAGACAGTCCTCAGTAAATGAGTTGCTGCCAGACCCTGGGCAAGTAGCCAAGACCGAGGAGCCTCACGCAACTCCCAGAGTCCACCAGCGTGAGTTTTTGGTTAGCAGGGCCAATGATGGAGAGCACAAAGGAGCTCTCTAAAGGTAATGGCTGGTAAACTGTTTGTCACGGGGCTGTTTGGTCTGATGTCTCTGAAGAGTGCAGATGTCTTTATTTGGGTTTGCTACTGAAGGATGTAGAGCTGGCTCCAACATGGACAAAACGTAGCCTAGGGTGAGCTCTGCAGAATTAAATTTTGCAGCAGGAGCCAAGAAGGGACTGCAGAAGGAGAGATGGCAGGAGAAAGGGGAGAGAGAGAGTCCTCCCACAGCTACCTTCACTTTGGTAACTGTGTTATGGCAGGGCATGGGCAGGCGGATAAGGAAGGTCCCGGCTCTAGGACATGGGACAGCAGGGAGTGGAGATACCTCTGCCAGAAGTGGGGAAATGGCAGTGCCTGACTCTGCTGCTAAGGTTACAGCTTCCACTGCCTACACCTCAAATCGAGATAGCTGAGCTTTAGATAAGAGTGTGGAGGACTCAATGCCTGAGAGTACAAAAGCAGTATCATAGCGTTGGTAAACAAGAAGCCATGGGAAGATGGAAAGTGAAAGAAGCTGTGGGAAAAAGGGAGATAAGAGGTGGCAGTTAATGGTTCTGAGGGCGTGACAAAGGTAAGGAAATTAGCGGAAGAGTGTCGAGATGACCTTTGCTTAGGGGATGTACTAGGGAATTCTTTGAAGTGCATACGTGGCATAATGTGAGGTATAAAAAGGCGCTTGTGCTGTATAATAAAGGGTTTTTTCGTCTTCGTCTTCGTGCCCTCTCAGACGGAGTCCGTGTCCTTATTCGCCACATAAGAGAGATGTCAGCAGCCCTGTTGTTTCAAGATCCTTTTGGCTTCCATGTGTGGTTTAAGTTTAAACAACATTTGGTATGAGTATCAACCCTAGAGTCACTGCTGGTCGCAGGTACCCAAAGACACGGAACCAGACCTGTCAGACGTGACCAGGAAGAACAAGAGCTTCTCCACAGGGCACTGTGGCCTGAGGACCATTCGAGGGGCTTGTCCACTTAGTGGGGTCACTGTAGTGTGCACGTGACTTGTATCCTATGCCAGCTAATGCACAGTTTCCCTTACCATGAACTTGCAGTGCCTTTGTGCTGGGTAGTTCCTTCCCTCTTCAAAGGAGAGTGACCTCTTCATGGTTAGTTTGCACTCCGGAGGGGAGTCAAGACACACATCTCTGTTTTCGTATCTAAGCGTCCTCTATGGGCAGGTAGACATCTGCGGAGGGTAGTTCAGCATGTCTAACCTAGCAGCCTCCCTCCTTCCTCCTAGAGCATCCACTTCTCCACCACTTACACGAGCAGCCAAAGCTGCTGCACTGAAGTCAGAGATGGAAGCATCTGCTTGGCTCCTAGTGTTTTCACGGAGTAGAGCGTCCACCTTGAATTCACATCCTCACTTTTGCATATTACCCTCCTAGCTTCAGGACACTTGCAGTAGGGGCAAATGGTACCATCTCAGCAGACAAAGGGCGCAGAGCGTGATGCAGGAGTGTGGCTTCTCAGCCAAGGGGCAGAGGTACGTGTCACATACCAGCCAAGCTGTCTGCCCAAGCCCAGAGAGATTGGTGGTATTCAGGAACTGGCCCTATTCCTCAGCTGGGGAAAGAATTTTCCATACAGAATCATGTTGTTTCATTTTCGAAAAACTGCAAAAAGAGCTGATACTGTTATTAAAGGCTCTCTCTTCTGTTTCTAGCTGCTATTGCACATTTTCTTTAACAAATACACAAATGCGAAAGACTTAATCCAGGTTTCTCTGTGCTGTGCGAATAGTTTTCTAATTCCCCATTTCAAAACACACATATATATCTGATGTTAGAGAAGGAGAAGGACTTAACAGGTGATATTAAATACCCCTGCTAAGCTTGGGGTCAGGGAAGCAGATGGCTAAGGAGAGATACAGGGCTCCTGGAGAGTATCTTTTGAAGCAGGATATTCTCACGGTATCTTCCAGTCTTCCTTATTTTTCTTGGGCCTAAAACACTGTCAAAATGAAGTCTTCCAAGCATAATCTTATCTCAACAAGAAGAGGTGTTGTTGTTTATCTCCTGTAATCCCCAGATTTCTGAAATAATATGACATGCAGAAGTTTATTGTCAGCGATAGCTGATTTTTTTCATTATTTTCACAGTGTCTGAGCCCACGTGAAGTTTGCCATCATGAGAATGTTGCCTCACGTGCAAATATCTGCCTGTAACTTAATGCATGTTTACCACGGCCATTGTAGCTACAAATTACTTTGTGCTGGTGAGCATGATGACTCAGGCTGCTTCATAAGAGTGAAAGTAAGAAATAAATGTATTTCTTAAGTAAGGGATGAATCTTCTCCACCCTTTGAGCAAAGGCAGAGTCCCATCTGTACCGTTTTCATCTTCCTCAGTGAGGAATTGTAATACTTGTGCAAGATGCTGCAAGTGCACTTCTGTTTGGTATCAAAGGCAGGACTGAGGCTGGGATGCAGCTCTTGAGCTGCAACCCATCATGTCAGGTGAGTCAGGGACAGCTGAGAGTCCTGGACCATCAGTGGGACTGCACCTTAGAGGGGATGGTGAGAGCATCTGCCTTTAATTTTACTGCAAACTTCTCTTGAGAGTGAACTGAAGAATGAAGAATGGGGAATGCCTGGACTCAGTCCCCTGACAAAAAAAGTCTAGATACTTCGTGATATCATCATTTAGGAGCTTTCCATGGGTCAACAACATCTGTAGTTTTGGTTGTTGGAAAGTAGTTGTTCATTTGCTCTGTGAGTGGCATAATTTTACTTAGATAACCCTTAGAACAAAAGACATCAATGCCTGTTATACTTGTTGTTTCAATAACCACTAGAAGACAGAGCATGTGAATGTAATTAATAAAGGTACCATAATTAGAGGGCTGTACAGTTAAGGCAGCAATCCCTACTGATATGATGCTGGTTTCTGCCATACTTCTGCCACTTCTTAACACTCTCAGGTGTTTGAGATTGCTTCTTTCTATCTGAAAACAAGGATACTTGCACTTTGTACCACAACGAACATAGTTAAACACTCAACACAATGGAAACAGGGTGGTAGCATGTACTTGCTCTTGAGAACCTGCCACCCTTTTCTATCTACCAATTACCCCAAGAAACAGAAATTGTGTAGAAAAAGAGAGCAAGGAAGGATGGTGGTATCATCATCATGCCTTTTTAGTTCAGGGATGGCAATGCTTTGCATTATCAAAAGTACATCTGAAATTTCATTTAATACCAGTCTCAGCATTTGTGTCAGTGTATTGTCCTGCATTCTCTGGAAATACCAGAGGGACGATGAACTTTTAAACAACCTTTAAACAATGGCAAAAGAGTTAGTTTGGAAAAGACTTTCCGCAAAGGTAAAATCCCATTTCATTCTAAAATCACTGCAAAAAAGGCCGAAAAATACTTGCACAGGAAATAAAAGCTTAAATTAAAAAATGTTG
Source organism: Calonectris borealis (assembly GCF_964195595.1). NCBI lineage: Eukaryota > Metazoa > Chordata > Aves > Procellariiformes > Procellariidae > Calonectris > Calonectris borealis. The sequence continues at coordinate 60,505,693 of NC_134352.1, forward strand.
CACATTATATCAGTCACTGACATTCTCCTTTTCATAACTCAGGGTCTTTGGTCATATATCTGAAAAGCAGATAACAGAAATTCATATAGTTTTGATTATGACGGAATTTCTTTTCACAGAGATGTAGGCTTCTTAGAAGATACAATATAAATGTTATTAAACTCTTAAGGATTATGAACGTAGAAAGCTCACCGGAATCAGAGAGTTTGAATGCAACCTCGGCAATGTTCTGTGGCTGAGAAAGGGTTTAAACAGTGTTATGTGGCTCTTTGAAGTAAAGAGAAGACCCACTGATCAAAGGTGGAATATTGTTCAGCATGGCAGAGAGAAGATGAGAAGGAAGCTCTGTGAATGTAACACCAGCTCTTTCAAGGCCTTGTTGTAGGAGGACTTGGAAAACTAAGAGCAATAAAACATTACTCATCCTTTTAGAAGGCAACAGAGCAGTAAATTTCTAAGTGGATTTGTGCACAATTGCTCTGTTTTCCACAGCACACACTATGACTATTTTTAGTGGCACATAGACTAAGTAGATAATTGCTCTGTGGGCTTCCTGTCTGTCAAAACTTTTACTCACCTGTTTTAACTCACTTAAGTGATTTTATTCCAGTTTATTTCCAAATTTTGATAACTGTGATGTGTATCAGTTGAGTAATAGTTCTGCAGTCACTTGTGTCTACTTCTTCTCTTCCAACATCTACCTAATGTTTTTGCCTTTACGCACTAGAGATGTTTGCTGAAACCAGTTCCATTTAGACTACTTCTGTGCATCTAATGTAGCAGACTTGAAAGTGAGCTAACTGATCAGCCACAAAAAACAGGCTTCCCATGGCAAGACTGTGGGAAATGATGCACAACCTCGTAAGAGAACCTCATGCCACAGAGTGAGACCCGATGAGGTCTGCTGGAACTGAGGGAGCAAATGCAGGGGCTAAAAGGCTGCATGAGTGTTATGCTTGGGAGGCGCAGAAGCAAGGATAAAAGCAGCAAGGAGAAGTGAAACGGAGGGATCAGAACAACACTCCACGGCAAGCGCTGGCAAAGGCTGGAGAATGGGTTTTGCCGTTGTTTGAGCTGTGTCCAGGGACGCGCAAGTGCAAGTGTATTCTCTGTCACCATGCCAGGCTTACATCTAGCCTCTCAGCGTCTGACATGCCAGGTGACATAGGACTGTGGTATGAGACAGGAGAGTGTGTGACGAGGATGTGAGCCAGGAGACCAATATGAAGCCCATGGGCCTTCAACACAAAGGAACCCCACTGCTGGCCAGCGGCTTGGATGAGGTACCTGCCAGGGTTGATGGAGCCAGGGGCTCCTGCTACTGCCCTGCAAAGGTGAGGGATGGAGGCACCACAGCAGGGTGGTGTATCTTGCTGATACATTTGAGTGTATCTGCACAGCGCAGTGTATTCTTAGTTTCTCCTCCAAATGGACAGAAGACATGCAGCCGAAAATTCTAAATAAACTCTAAGGTGTGAAGAGGAAATTATGCCTGTTGGCTTTCTCTGTTCCTCCCACCATCTTAGCTGTTTTTGGTTTGCACATGCATGCAACATGTCTCTGGGCCATTTATAGTGTTCATTACATTTGGAACAACCACCTAATTTCCTTGTCTTTTAAAGACAATTAAATCAATTGTACCTTACAAACATCTACCTCTGGCTCTTAATTTACATCAGCTTTTAACACTCAGGCTGGCTCCTCCTGAGACATGCAGACATTGCTCCTGTAGTCTTGGTCGAGCTCCACTCCTAGTATGATCAAAAATTTACTTTTCTAGAGCAGATCCCTCAGAGCAACAGCAGCTGTAATAGCCATAAGAACATCCAGGGAGGATTGCAAGTACTTGCTGCTTTCAGAGTTTTGCCTTCCTGTAACCTTGTCCTGGAAATTAATGTTTTGTCTACCTTGGACTTTTTAATGAAATTTTTCCCTATTCCAATATTACTGGGACAGCCATTTAAACCACACAGTCCTCTAGGAAAGCAGAGACTGTATGTCAGAACTAGTGCTGGTCCCACATTATTGTTGGGAAATTTTTTTTTTCAGATAACATAAGAATATAACTGGCTTTTCATGTCAGGCAAAAGCTAGTTCTCACCTAGTAACCTGCTAGGAACAGTGGCTGATGCAGGTATGTAGGAAAGAGGACTAGAGTGGGGTAATGCTGGTACTTCCCAGAATATTAACCCAGACTCCCATGATTTGTGTTTTGGAGATGTCTTGATGATACAAGCTTTTGTATTTAGTAGCTCTCAATAAGTATTTCCCAGGAATTTGTCACAGCAAGCAGTTTAGCAGCTTAAAAATGTTCTGTTTGTTTTGAACTAGGGTGGGGTGGTTTTTTTTGTGTCTCCTTATTTTTGTATTGGAAAAGACCATGAATAATTACTTTTTACTCACCTTCTCCATGCCACTCTCGAATGTATGGACTTCCTTTATATCCCTTCTGCAGACTGAGATGCCTTGTGTATTTAGCTCTTTCTAACACAAAAGCTGTTTCTTTGCTGCTTTTCTCCTTACCTCTTCTAATCCTGCTGTACTGTTTGTAAGATGAAGGTAGGAGGACTACCATGATATTGAAGAAGTGGGCTTCCCTTGGACTTATTTAGTGGCATAAAAACACTTCTGTTTTTCTGTTTTCTATTTCTTTCCTAATCCTGTTTGTTTTCAGATTCTTACTGGGCCAACATTGTCACTTGCAGTAACCCCAAGACCTCATTCATGAATCCTAATAGTCAACTCAAAGCTCAGAGCTGTGTACAAAAAAATGATTTTCCCCACATCATTTTGTGTTTATCTGTGCTGAATTTATCTGCCACTATATCACCTAGTTCCATAAGGTCCTTCTCCGTTCTTCACAGCTGGACTTTAACCTCCTCTTTCTGTATAGCTTTATATCAACAAAAAACTTTATCGTTTCATTATTCACTCACTTTCCCAGATCACCAATGAATATGAATAGCACTGACCACAGGACAGATTCCTGTGGGATGCCATTGATGGTGTCAGTTCGCTTGTAAAACCCAGTAATTTATTCTTTATTTCCTTTCAGTTAATCATTTACTGTGTGAGCCTTTTCCTTGTATCCCATGCCAGCCTAATTTCTTTAAGAGTGAGGAATGCTTTCTGGGAGCAAGGTGGACAGTAATCAGGGGGTCACCCATCATGGACTCCTTCAGGGAACACTGGTAGATTTGCGTTATGATTCCTCTTTACTTTTCCCCAGCGTACTGTGTTTAGTCATGTTCGTACCCTTCTGGTTTTCAGGCTGGTCTCTACCTCTTTAACCAATATGGACAGCAGACTTAATGTTCAGCAGCTCTCTGGATATTGCCTGGCACCTCTCCACTTGGCATTGTACCTGCCAGGTTTCTGTGCTGTGGTCCTGAGGCAGATTTCAGCCAGTGACTCCCATCGTTCATCCATCTCAAGCTCCTCTAGAGCTCCGGGGCAGATACCATCCAGTCCTGGCTTGTCATGGCTTGTTTTGAAGATCTGCCCTACAACATCTTCTACCCAAACTTCACTTTGAGACAGATCATTCAGCATTTCCCTTTCTCTGTCCTGTGGGAACTTCCCCAGCTCTACCATAGGGAAAACACATGCAAAATACTTATTTAGGTTTTCTGCTATGACCTTATTTTCTTTAAGCACCCCTTCTATACCCTGACCATCTACTGGCCCTCAATGCCCTCTTCAGGCTTCTTGATCCCATTGCATTTGGACAAGAATTCATGGCTATTTGCAGATTGCTCCTGTAACAGCTCTGGAGGAGATTACATTACGCTGGTCTTTTCTTCCATTTACCCACCCTTTACAGTGGCATTGGCCTTAAGTACTTCTGAACTTTCTTTTTCCCACAGCAGGTGGTAAGTTCGGGATACATTATTAAGGGCCATTAGTGGAATATACAGCCTGAATTCAGTAAAGTGTGTGCCTAAATCCCATTATTTTAATACTGACCTGTGTTAAGCACTTAAATTCTCTGCAGAGTTTATAGCTCTAGCTAAGAAGCTGTGGGCAACAGGTATTTCTTTTCTCTGTAATTTTTAATGATATTACTTCTTGTTTGGCTTGTTGTTGATAATGCAGACCCTTATGTGGAGCTTGCTGTAGTAATGCGGTGATGAAACGTCTACGTGTGTCGTGGAGCAGTGGGATTCTGTCTCCCTTGGGCCCTGCAGCTTGAATCATTTTGGTAATCGTTGCTAGCACGAGATCTGGAAACAGCAGTTCTTCAGCAAGACACTAAGGGGCAGCCCCAGACCAAAAGAATTTTTCCTCGTTTTTTTATATATATTCAAACTAAGAGAAAACTTTATTTGCCTCATTTTTCTATATTGATTTAACATCAACAGTGCCCAGGAATATTGAATCAGGTCAATCATCTGGAGTGTTTTTTTTCCATTGCATCTTTTGGTAGGTATTTATTTCACCGCTGGTGATAAGGAAGAGTTTATTTGCCAGTTATCTCAAGGCAGGCCCACTTGAGCACATGGCTCGCAAACAGGGCAGAGAGGATGCAGTGAGCTCTGCATCTGGAGCCTTGGTGGCCACCCGCACATGATGGCATGGCCAAGCGCACGTACAAGCATGTAGTTGTACGAGCCAGGGGCCCTTGCTGCTCAGAGGCACTCCTTGCCACCAGAAAGCTAGTTACAACAGCCCTAAGAAACCGAAGTAATAGCTGCTGCGGGGATAGTTAGAGACCAGGAAGGAGAAACTGAGGCAGGCCTCACTCAACAGCCCACTCAGGGCCGGGGAAAACCTATGGAAGGTTCTCCTACCACCACAAGCTGGTAGGTGACTTGGCCACCATCCTGTGACACAGGATCACGCCCTGCAAGGAGAGGTCCCAACAGTTATGAAGCATAACCTGAACCGAGCTGCAAAAACCTTGTGGAAGGAACTGGATGTTGAAGTGAATTAGGATGAAGGCTGCTGCACATTGATACGAGTTCAAATTAGGAAGAACATGAGTTGGTCAGAACCAGCGTGTCTCAAAAGGGTGGATTAGCCTTCTCGAAGAGTGGCTTTAACACAAAGGGAATTACTGGCTTGGCTTGGTTCAGAAGGTGATGTATTGCCAAATACCAGCTGTAACATGAGCTACCAAAGCCAGCTGGTGCTGGGTGTGGGTTCTCTGGTTACAGGGTGGGGAGGGCTGCTCTGTAACAGGACTCCCTGCTGCTACCTGAGGCAGAGCTGGCTCCAACTCTATGTCTACACGGGAGTATTTTACACAATTTTGGTATCCTTCCTTGGTGTAGATCGACTGCATTAAAGTAATAAATGATTGGCTGATTGGCTTGGCTGCTACACCACTGGATAGATACATTTGCTTCAAAGGCTTAGAAGGAAGGAAGGATTGCATAGCCAGAGTATCACTTCAAAACTCCAGTTTAGGGTTCATGAAGGCTTTCTAGGCTATTTTCCAGGTAACAATACATTCCTATACAACTTGATATTGCCTTCACAGGCTACTAACGCGTGGTTGCTTACAGAGGGAGGAAATGGTGGCTGATTTTCTAGGAGGAGGAGAAGGGACCAGTAGGCGGTAACCCAACTCAGTACCTCAAGTACAAACAATGCTCCAATTTCTGTCCTAAATGAGTATCACAAGAGAAATTACCACTTTGGGAACAAACAGAGTTCAATGATCTGGACATTTCAGTGAAAAAGTCATTTACGTATTTGGAAAAGTATTATACAGTCTTGTCCAAAACAGAGAATGAGATCAAGATACACTTCAGTTGGGCAGCCTGTCCTGGTTTCGGCTGGGATAGGGTTAAATTTCTTCCTAGTGCTGTGTTTTGGATTTAGTATGAGGAGAATGTTGATAACACACTGATGCTTTCAGTTGTTGCTAAGTGCCCTCCTAGTCCAAGGACAGCTCCCGTGCCTACTGACTGAGCTAGGTACACAAGGTGGGAGGGAACATAATCAGGACAGCCAGCCCAGCTGGCTAATGGGGTATTCCATACCATGTGACGTCATGCTCGTACATGAATGGTAGGCGTGATCCAGGAAGTGCCGATCGCTACTTGGTTATTGGTCAGCGCGGGTGGTGAGCAATTGCATTGTGCATCACTCATTTTGTATATTCTATCATTACCATTATTATTTTCCCTTTTTTTCCCTGTTCTATTAAACTGTCTTTATCTCAACCCACGAGTTTCTCTCACTCTTACCCTTCCGATTCTCTCCCCGTTCCGCTGGGGGTGGGGGGAGTGAGTGAGCGGCTGCGTGGTATTTGGCTGCCTGCCAGGTTAAACCACGACAGTCCTTTTTGGCGCCCAACGTGGGGCTCAAAGGGTTGAGATAACGACACATCTGACCCGAACGGGTTAAAACAAATTTGTTATAAGCATTCATTATATCAGTTTAGTACTTGATGTTCACAATGTTGATTTATTTGCTCTCAGAGTTTTTGGATCTGTTTTTGGAGTTGTGGTATGTAGCACCTTACTGGCTGTCTATACTGCTGATTATCAGTTTGTATGTGGGGTTGGTCATCTCTGGGAAATGGATTAAGGTCACCGCTTTGCTATACTGTGTGACCTGGCTTTATGTTATGATAAAATTATTGGTCACGAGCCTGTACTCAACACTGCCATCATTCCTGTTGTTCAGGAGCTATCTTTTGGAAACTATTAATAATTACACTTTTTACGTCTTCACCTCAGAGGATGAATTTAGTGGGGAGACAGGATGGGACAGTTTCTCCCACTTGTTCACCTTCCCTTCCATATCTTCAGAAACTCCTTTTTCTTCTATCCTTTTCATGAAGACGTCCACAATATTCCCTGAGAATTTTGAATATCCTTGGGATGTTCAAATGAGCATGTTCATATTGCTATGTCTCCTGAATGTGGTTCAGGCCTTGTTTAGAGTTAAACAACTATTCAGGAATACTGTCCAGAGATCAACCCCAGCAACAGACACGGTGACTACTCAAACCCCCACGACAGGCACTGTAGCTACTTCAACCCCCACAACAACCACTATGGCTACTCAGACCCCGGCAACAGTCACTACAGTTACTCCAACCTCCGCAACAGGCACTGCAGCTACTCAAACTCCGCCAACAGTCACTGCAGTTACTCCAACCAGTGCGACAAGCACTGCAGCCACTCAAACCCCGGCAACAGTCACTACAAGTACTCCAACCCCCGCGACAGTCACTGCAGCTACCCAAACCCTCGCGACGGGTACTACAGCTGAACCAGAAGACCAACCGTCGCTGGTATCCGTTGCCCCTGTACAGAAGAAGAAATCTTTGAAGCAGAAGTCAGGTCGTGTAGAAAAGGATGGTGGAAAAGCAGGGCCATCACGAGGAGGGGAGGAGGAAGAGGAAGAACTCATAAACGAGACGGAAACCACCCGATCCCTATCCCTGAATGAGTTGCGAGATATGCGGAAAGATTTCGGCCGTCGTCCAGGCGAGCATATTGTTACCTGGCTGCTCCGATGCTGGGATAATGGGGCCAGTAGCCTGGAATTAGAGGGGAAGGAGGCCAAACAGCTGGGATCCCTTGCTAGGGAAGCGGGTGTTGACAAAGCAATTGGAAAAGGGACACAGGTCCTCAGCCTCTGGAGGCGACTGCTGTCAGGCATAAAGGAAAGGTATCCCTTCAAGGAAGATGTTATATATCGCCCAGGCAAATGGTCCACTATGGAGAGAGGTATCCAGTACCTGAGAGAACTAGGCATGCTGGAGGTGGTTTATAGTGACCTGGACGACGTCCAAACACCCAAAGATCCAGATGACGTCCAGTGCACCCGACCCATGTGGCGGAAGTTGGTACGGAGAGCACCAGCATCGTATGCCAGTTCGTTGGCAGTACTGTGCTGGAAAGAGGAAGAAGCACCAACGGTGGATGAGGTGGTTAGCAGACTTCGGGATTTTGAAGAAACTATCTCCTCCTGCCTTGTCTCAGCTGTGGAGAAACTGTCCCGGGAGTTCCAGCAATTCAAAGAGGATATGTCCTATTCTCCACCTGTACGGACCAGTATCTCAGCCATTAGGAGTCAGCGTTTTTCTCCTCAAGAGAGAGGATATCGAAAGTACACATCACGGGGCACCCTGTGGTTTTACCTGCGTGACCACGGAGAGGACATGAGGCAGTGGGATGGAAAACCTACCTTCATCCTAGAGGCACGTGTACGTGAGTTGCAAGGAAAAACAATCACACAAGGGGGTTCTCCCAGGAAAAATGATGCTCCAGTTCTCAGGAAAAACCTGTCTCACGACGGTCCAGTTTCCAGTGAACAGTTCCCCAGACAGAGTAGAAGGGCTGATCTTACTTTGGATTGTAATTGCAATGAAGAAATTCTTGACTCACGTTTGCAAGAAGTGAGAGATGGATACTATGACCAGAACTAGAGGGGCCCTGCCTCCAGCCAGGTGGAGGAAAGGGACAACCGGGTTTACTGGACTGTGTGGATTTGATGGCCTGGCACATCAGACCCACAGGAGTATAAGGCTCTCGTAGACACCTGTGCACAGTGTACCCTGATGCCATCAAGCTATAAAGGGGCAGAACCCATTTGTATTTCTGGAGTGACAGGGGGATCCCAAGAGTTAACTGTATTGGAGGCCGAAGTGAGCCTGACCGGGAATGAGTGGCAGAAGCACCCCATTGTGACTGGCCCAGAGGCTCCGTGCATCCTTGGCATAGACTACCTCAGGAGAGGGTATTTCAAGGACCCAAAAGGGTACCGGTGGGCTTTTGGTATAGCTGCCCTGGAGACAGAGGAAATTAAACAGCTGTCCACCTTGCCTGGTCTCTCGGAGGACCCTTCTGTTGTGGGGTTGCTGAGGGTTGAAGAACAACAAGTACCAATCGCTACCACAACAGTGCATCGACGGCAATACCGCACCAACCGAGACTCCCTGATCCCCATCCATGAGCTGATTCGTCAACTGGAGAGCCAAGGAGTGATCAGCAAGACTCGCTCACCCTTTAACAGTCCCGTATGGCCAGTGCGAAAGTCCAATGGAGAGTGGAGGCTAACAGTAGACTATCGTGGCCTGAACGAAGTCACGCCGCCACTGAGTGCTGCCGTGCCGGACATGCTGGAACTTCAATACGAACTGGAGTCAAAGGCAGCCAAGTGGTACGCCACCATTGATATCGCTAATGCCTTCTTCTCCATCCCTTTGGCGACAGAGTGCAGGCCACAGTTTGCTTTCACTTGGAGGGGCGTCCAGTACACCTGGAACCGCCTGCCCCAGGGGTGGAAACACAGCCCTGCCATTTGCCATGGACTGATCCACACCGCACTGGAACAGGGTGAGGCTCCGGAACACCTGCAATACATTGATGACATCATTGTGTGGGGCAACACAGCAGAGGAAGTTTTTGAGAAAGGGAAGAAAATAATTCAAATCCTTCTGAAATCTGGTTTTGCCATAAAACAAAGTAAGGTCAAGGGACCTGCACAGGAGATCCAGTTTTTAGGAATAAAATGGCAAGATGGACGTCGTCAGATCCCAACGGATGTGATCAACAAAATAACAGCCATGTCCCCACCAACTAGCAAAAAGGAAACACAACCTTTCTTAGGTGTTGTGGGCTTTTGGAGAATGCATATTCCAAATTACAGTCAGATCGTAAGCCCTCTCTATCAAGTGACCAGGAAGAAGAACAACTTCAAATGGGGCCCTGAGCAACGACAAGCATTTGAACAAATTAAAGAGGAGATAGTTCATGCAGTAGCCCTTGGGCCAGTCCGGGCAGGACAAGATGTAAAGAATGTGCTCTACACCGCAGCCGGGGAGAATGGCCCTACCTGGAGCCTCTGGCAGAAAGCACCAGGGGAGACTCGAGGTCGACCCTTAGGGTTCTGGAGTCGGGGATACAGAGGATCCGAGGCCCGCTACACTCCAACTGAGAAGGAGATATTGGCAGCATATGAAGGGGTTCGAGCTGCTTCGGAAGTGGTTGGTACTGAAGCACAGCTCCTCCTGGCACCCCGACTGCCGGTGCTGGGCTGGATGTTCAAAGGGAGCGTCCCCTCTGCACATCATGCAGCCGATGCTACGTGGAGTAAGTGGGTCGCGCTGATCACACAACGGGCCCGAATAGGAAACCCCAGCCACCCAGGAATCTTGGAGGTGATCACGAACTGGCCAGAAGGCAAAGATTTTGGCATATCCACAGAGCAGGAGGTGACACGTGCTGAAGAGGCCCTACTGTATAATAAACTACCAGAAAACGAGAAGCAATATGCCCTGTTCACTGATGGGTCCTGCCGCCTTGTGGGAAAACATCGGAGGTGGAAAGCTGCGGTATGGAGTCCTATACGCCAAGTTGCAGAAACTGCTGAAGGAGAAGGTGAATCGAGTCAGTTTGCAGAGGTGAAGCCATCCAGCTGGCCTTGGACATTGCTGAACGAGAAAAATGGCCAGTACTTTATCTCTATACTGACTCATGGATGGTGGCAAATGCCCTGTGGGGGTGGCTGCAGCAGTGGAAGCAGAACAACTGGCAGCGCAGAGGTAAACCCATCTGGGCTGCCGCACTGTGGCAAGATATTGCTGCCCGGGTTGAGAACCTGACTGTAAAAGCACGTCACATAGATGCTCACGTACCCAAGAGTCGGGCCACTGAGGAACATCAAAATAACCAGCAGGTGGACCAGGCTGCTAAGATTGAAGTGGCTCAGGTGGATTTGGACTGGCAACATAAGGGTGAATTATTTATAGCTCGGTGGGCCCACGACGCGTCAGGCCATCAAGGAAGAGATGCAACATATAGATGGGCTCGTGATCGAGGGGTGGACTTAACCATGGACGCTATTGCACAGGTTATCCACGAATGTGAAACGTGCGCTGCAATCAAACAAGCCAAGCGAGTAAAGCCTCTTTGGTATGGAGAACGATGGTTGAAATATAAATATGGGGAGGCCTGGCAGATTGATTATATCACACTCCCACAAACCCGACATGGTAAGCACTATGTGCTCACCATGGTGGAAGCAACCACCGGATGGCTGGAAACATATCCTGTGCCCCATGCCACCGCCCGGAACACCATCCTGGGCCTTGAAAAGCAAGTCCTATGGTGACATGGCACCCCAGAAATAATTGAGTCAGACAACGGGACTCACTTCCAAAACACTCTCATAGACACCTGGGCCAAAGAGCATGGCATTGAGTGGGTCTATCACATCCCCTACCATGCACCAGCCTCCGGGAAAATCAAATGATACAATGGACTGCTAAAGACTACGCTGAGAGCAATGGGTGGTGGGACATTCAAGCATTGGGACACACATTTAACAAAGGCCACCTGGTTAGTCAATACCAGGGGATCTGCCAATCGAGCTGGCCCTGCCCAATCAAGACTCTTACGTACTGTAGATGGAGATAAAGTCCCTGTCGTGACCATAAGAAATATGCTGGGGAAGACAGTCTGGGTTACTCCTGCCTCTGGCAAGGGAAAACCCATTCGTGGGATTGCTTTTGCTCAAGGACCTGGGTACACTTGGTGGGTGATGCGAAAGGATGGGGAGGTCCGGTGTGTACCTCAAGGGGATTTGATTTTGGGTGAAAATAGCCAATGAACTTAATTTTGATGTCAACTGTTACATGATATTGTATATCATTATTTCTATGATATAGCAGTGGTATAGCAGTGAAAATCACCCAGATTAGTGAAGAATGAACTAACTCCGATGAAACCGAGCGAAGTGCAACGATGATAGAACTGGACGAGCGCAGCAGTACCGAAATGAGAACTGGCTTCAGGATGCAACAGCCCAACACCGCACACCATCTCTTCGGCCCTGAAAGACTGTTATGACAGATGGAGCCCAAAGTCATGGACTAAATGAACTCAGTGGACATTTTAGAGGGATGGTCCATAGACCAAGGGAATGATATCTGTGCGTGCATATATATATATGTGTGTATATATAAAGAAAGATAGTGGTGGTTAATTGAAATGTATTAAAAAAAGACGTGAGACCTAAGCACGACGTAAACGGTATAGAATAAGGGGTGGATACTGTCCTGGTTTCGGTTGGGATAGGGTTAAATTTCTTCTTAGTGCTGTGTTTTGGATTTAGTATGAGGAGAATGTTGATAACACACTGATGTTTTCAGTTGTTGCTAAGTGCCCTCCTAGTCCAAGGACAGCTCCCGTGCCTACTGACTGAGCTAGGTACACAAGGTGGGAGGGAACATAATCAGGACAGCCAGCCCAGCTGGCTAATGGGGTATTCCATACCATGTGATGTCATGCTCAGTATATGAAGGGTAGGCGTGATCCAGGAAGTACCGATCGCTACTTGGTTATTGGTCAGCGCGGGTGGTGAGCAATTGCATTGTGCATCACTCATTTTGTATATTCTATCATTACCATTATTATTTTCCCTTTTTTTCCCTGTTCTATTAAACTGTCTTTATCTCAACCCACGAGTTTCTCTCACTCTTACCCTTCCGATTCTCTCCGCGTCCCACTGGGGGTGGGGGGAGTGAGTGAGCGGCTGCGTGGTATTTGGCTGCCTGCCAGGTTAAACCACGACACAGCCCTTGAAGTGTAACCCATTAAAAAAGATGCCTACAGAGTAAACCACCAAATTTAGGTGGTAAAAGCTATTAGCAAGAGCTTTAATAGCTCTTTGCTATTCTGCTGCCTGTGGGATCGCAGCAGTTAAAACAGTCTTGAAGATGTGAACCAGAACCTGTGGGGAAGGGACACATGCCTGATGTAAAGGGATCAATCAATCAGCCACCCAGATATGGAAACAAAACACAAATGAAAATGCTAACAATCCTAAAAATGTTAAAATTCTCATTATAACTTAAAAAGAAATACTGCTTCACCTGTAAGTCCCTTATGCGCTCTTTAGTCTATATTGATAAACTCTTCAGTCTAACCTAGGCTCTAATCTAATGTAAGCTTTATAGTGAATGGTGTATCCGTCCTTCCAAGCCTTGCAGTGTTCCCTGTTGCTTCCCATCACACCTTTTGCCACTTTGGGGGTACAACATTGATTCAAAACACATGCATCCCAAGAACAATGTGAGTCCGGGAAAAATAAATAATGACAGGATGTGGGGGGAGGTCGTCTTGCCTTTCTCAGTGCAATAATTATTTGTGAGAAAATATTCCCCACGTGCATTCTGGCAAATGTTGAAAACCAGATGCCCTAAGTATGAGATTCCTACTTAAGCTGAGCAGCATTTTACTGTGGCTTAGACTGTCACTGTATAGGCTGCTCTGGCTTAAAGGCAGCCTGTGTTATGTTGTCTCAAGAAGAGACCAAGGGAAAATCCTGGTGAAGAAGCCAAAGCTTCTCCTTCCCAGCTGTGGAGGAAGAAGGCTGCTGAACTATGTCAAGGGCTGACTGCTCTCACACAGGGCAGAACTCTGCTCAGTTTTCTGAGGAGCAGAGACCAGCGATAAGATTCTCTGCCTGTGGTCTGACTGTCCCATCTCCATGTAGGAGGGGAGGAGCAGTCCCATAGAGCCTCCCAGCTGGGTGTACCTCTACATTACCGCAACTAAAGTTAAAGGAAGCAGTCATAGCTGGCTGGGTCCTTTCTCAGGTTCACGGGGCAAGGAACAACCTCTGCCTCTCTCAGCAGCCTCCGGTGAAAACAGATGGCTCACTCATTCTGTAAGCCTAGCATCTATTACTCCTTGAGCAAAGAAAGCAGAATTTGGCCCTATAGAGTATTTGTGCCATGCCAGCTGAAAAATCTGCCCGTCTGCTTCTGACAGCCATTGATTTGGCAGCGCGCACTTTAATATTGAAATACTCAGTAGGAGAAGGGCACAGCTGGAGCAGTCTGCAAGGGGCAAACACATAACATGAAGGGCACAATAAACATGGAACTAGATTGGGTGAGTTGGGGGACAGGCTGCTTTCAAGTTTATTTCTGAGTTTGAGTGAGGAGCCATGACTATTTGAAGGGAATTTATAAAGTCAAACAAAGTCAAACTCTTTGTGGTAGTGGTAGATGGTGCAAAAGGGGCCAATGGCCACCATTGCAGCTTGGGATGCTGTCGCAGAGGCTCACAAAATCAAATTAAGCAGGTGATAGATTCAAAAATAAACTTTATTTAAACCAAAGTTGTTTAGTAGAAAACTAACTAGAAATGAGGCTCATCAAAATCGTTCAACACTTCGACAACATCAGTAAACTGATAGGTTCAGGATGGTGTACGAGGAATTAGTACTGCACAGCCAGCTTTAGAAATGAGGATCCAAAATGTGCACAATCACTCATCTATAAGATGAGGGCTCTCAACCTCAAGGAGTTTCCTTGGGCAGCATCCCGACGCAAGGGGAGAGTCACCAACTGCAGACCCGCTGCTCCGAGGAGGACCAACTCAACTTGCCCTCCGGCAGGGCTCCATCTATACCCTAGTCAAATCTGAGCTGTGGTCAACTCTAATTGGCTGAGGGTCTTCACTTTCTTACTCCTCGCCTGAGGTGTATACATGACTGTAATTACTGACCCAAAGTGTGTACGTGACGGTTGGCACTTGCCAATGTAAAGGTGCAAAAGTAAGGGTGCGAAAAGTAAGGATGAAGCGGTCCTGATGCCCCCAATCTTTTAAAAGGGCGGGTGCACCTGCCACAGATGCTCAGACTGGATAGTAGGATAAATATCTTCCCCAGAGAGTTAGTGCAGCACTAGAGCAGGTTACCCAAGAACTTGTGAAATCGCCATCCTTGGACATTTTAAAGGTTTAACTAGACAAAGCCATGGTTGACCTGGTCTGGCATTGGTGAATAACCCACTTTGAGCAGGAGGTGGGACTAGGCATCTCCAGAGGTGCCTTCCCACCAACACTACCATGATTTGACAGGTTGTGACGGACAAAGTTTGGTCATGAATGAGGAAGGCACCGATCTTCACCATGTCTACAGTCATGCTGCAGTCCTACTCCCTCTGCCAGCCACATGTCTGGTGCTGCTCCTGTGTTTAGCCTGGTGGAAACCAGAGGGCACGGGAGGATTGATGGGGGAATGGTGGTTGCTCACATGGAGTCAGGTCTTGCTCTGATACAGAAGTGCTCGCAGGCTGCATTGACTTTAGTTATCTTCAGTGCCTATTAGATACCATACAAAACCAGATTGTGCTGGAGTTCTGGATGAAGGATTAAAAACTGTTGATTGATAATCATGAATTTTGAGTAGCCTCTGGGACCTGCCCTCACAGAGGTTAGGAGATCTCTGCTGTCACTGGAGCCACTGGCAGGATTTCACTAGCTGGGGAGGAAAGGGATGGACACAGCAAATTGGATGGACCTCTTAACAAACAAGCTGAGTGCAGCCGTTCCCTGTGTACATGTAATCAACTAGTGTGGAATAGAGTTTCTTACACAATTAGCTGGAGTGAAAGTAGCTATTGAAAGAGACTGCACAGATTATATCACTGTATAAGTTATTGAGCTGATGTTCTGGGTATGATAGAGGAAACCCTTCTTTCTTCTGTCCTGAGGATGGCAGCTGTGAAAGTTTATACCTGCTTCCTGGAAGTTGTACCTCCTGTAGACTCTGCTTAGATAATTAATTTGCAATATTCATCAGCCAGAGGATCAATGTAATATATAGACAAACAGAAGGATTTTATACTTATGTATTGACTCAGGGGTGGTTTTGTCCTGGTTGTGGGTGAAACTGTTGTTGAATAAATGGCAGAAAAAAAACCCAGTATTTTGATGTTTATCTGGTTAATATTTCTGAGCAATAGTTATAAGCTTTAGTGAATCACAGGCAAGATATAGCCCTGCCTGGCTGTAGCTACATAAGACACTCCATGCTTTTTCTTATCATCTGCAAAGATACAGAGAATACCCAGGATCTGAGTGAGAGAGCTGTGCTGTGCCTGATATCACCTGTGTTCTTCTCCCATGTGCTGCATACGGTCCAGCTAGATCCCTGCTTGGTGGAGCACAGGGACTCCCTCTGTACAAAACCGGGCTCCCATTAGCTACCCCCAAATACAGAAGAGGTATGGAAAGCAACTCTCCTCCCCAACTCTCCTCTGACTCCAGGAGGGATTAGGTTCCTCTTGTTGCATTTCCAGGCTGGTTTCCACCTGGACCTTTGCTAAAATTTAGCTGAGCGTTGGCTTACCCCATCCCTGCCATCGCAACCGCAGTGATGGGAGGTGAAGACATATGCCTTGCACGTGGTGTTGTGCAGGTCTGCGGGGACCTCTAACCAGAAAAGCCTGCCTACTGTTTCAGAAACAACACTTTATACACAGTCATCTCCCATATCACTGGGATTCAGCACTTTTATGTGGCTCCCCCCTTCAATCCCCCTTCTCCCAGAGGCACAGCCAAGACCCCTCAGGTTGTGGACACTTGTCACAACGGCACAGACGGAAGAAGCATCATGTCTTGAGGCAAAGGAGGCAGGCAGAGGTGTGGGCTGAGATCTACCGTGGCACTCAAAATTACGAGTGCCTGGAGGCTTTCAGAGCTAAAAACAATGCCCATCTCATTCTCTTTCCCCCTGGCTGGAATAAAAGAGAGAAAGAGCTGCGGCTGTGTGCCCTCTCGCTATTTATCTGCACAGTTGTACGCACTGGACATGCACGTGCAGCAGGTGGAAAGCTTTATTGAGGGAAAGCAAACCCAAAGCAAGCAGTTTTCCATTTCATGTAGCTATCATGAAAACTGTGGTTATTTGGTATTTCGGGTGGTAAGTAGGCCCTACCGCGATGAAGATGCTGTTTCTTGCGTCACCCAGCCATCACCCCTGGGGTTGGCAAGTCCCTGGGGCCGGGGCAGGGGAAGCCCTCCTGGGGGAAGATCACTTATTAAAAGAGCGATGCTGAACTGCAGCTGTTGTGCAGGACTGATAACAATGAAGCCAAGCCTGTTGATCAGTGCACACTGTAATTTCAGGCACACCTTCCTCTGAAGCTGGTTTCCTCGCTTCCTCCTGAGGACACATGTACTACAGCAAGAATTTCATTCAGCAAGAGCCAATGTTTTAGGCTTACGGAGACATTTGACAATAACGGTAGATTTCTTAAGGGATTTGTAGCAGACTCACCTACAAGCCTACCACTAGGTACCCAAATATCTTTGAACACTGGCTGCCAGTGCTGAGGCATTTCAACTCTCAGCTGTAGAAGTGCAGAGAGACAGATTAGAAAGAGTTGAAAATGGGGGAAAGTTGTTTTATACTGACCTGGTGATTGTTAGCATTTTCTAATTTTGACCTTCAGGGGCCCGGATGGGCATATTTGTAAAAGGTCAAATGATAAAAAATATCTCGTGTGTTCCACACACAGCCCTCTACTCTGCCTAGTGAATATTTTAGTGACCCATTTACAGCAAGCTTTTATTGAACAGAGTAGGCAAATGCAGAGGGAAACAGAAGCCCTGTCATCCTTATAACAATTATACGTCTGTCTCTATTTGTGTAATCTACCCTCTCAGCCTGATAAACAAGAGCCTGTACATAGGTTTTGAAAGGAAGGTGACCATCACCTTCTGGGATCTGAGTATTTTCTCGCATACACCTCAGCTAGCCTGTAAAGCAGGTAAGTCTTAGCCTTTGCACGGTGATATTGTTCAGGACTCCAGTCTTACCTTGAATTTCATTCTGGCTTTTTAATCTCTCTCCCAGGGCTTTATCAACGTGTTTCTCTTTCACCTGATTTCTATTTTTAGCTATTTTTTGAGTCAGCTACTCAGCAATTAACTGCATTTCCATCTTTTTTCTTGGTGGTGCTTCCCTGTGTACCTTCTTACTGTGTGTTCGATGAAGCAAAACCTCGGGGGTGCCTGGCTCACATTTGTTTATTCCAGATAATTTACAGGAAAAAGGGTCAGCCCAAGAAAACAGGACCAAATAAATTGAAAGCTGATGCTTTTATCCTGATTACTGGTGACTTTCCTTTAATCACCTAAGGAACTGTTGCGGAGCCTTCCAGATAAATGCGCATCCACTTTGGCCATTCTTATTTGTCGATCTCATTTTCTTGAGAAAACTTACAAATGAACAGGTAGGAGAGTGTGCCTTCATTTTCTGTGTGTTTTCAGCTATGGGTATGAGAGATTTCCTTTTACAGTGGCTTTGCAAAATGGATGCACACTAAATCACTTTCTTAAATGAAGACGTTCCTTTCTGTTTACCTTTTTAAAGTAATTGCTAGTGAGTTCAGGACAATGTTTTATAACAGTCTAGCCTTGCTCACACACAGTTGACAGGATGGATAAACTGAAAACCCATTTTTTCAGTATTGGTAACAATTTCTCTCTTCAGCTAGCTCTCCATCCCTTCCCTAAGACTGGCCTTTGGTTTGGCTCCTGTGCAATATCACTGACTCTGGATCTTTGCCCCGCAGCTCTCCCGCTCACTGCTATGTCCACACCGCTGGAGGACGCGATGGACACCTTGATCAGGATTTTCCATCACTACTCTGGCAAAGAAGGAGACAGATACAAGCTCAGTAAAGGAGAACTCAAGGAGCTCCTCACCAGCGAGCTCACTGACTTCCTTTCAGTAAGATGCAGCTCCTGAATGTCTTGAGTTATAGTTTCATGGGTGGGATAAGCAGATATCCAAGTGTTCAAGAATAACATCTCCTTCTGCAAGGCACATCATTCCACAGCCTCTCAGATGACAGTTGTCTTTGTGGAGCCAGACAGAAGGAGATGAGATCAAATGTCCCATTTGAGAAGTGTGTTTTCAGAGAGTGGTCCAGCCCCAGTGCCGTGCCATGTGCCACCAGCAGCAGAGCCGGGTACCTGTGCTCTGCCTACTCCGCTGCCCTTTTGAGCAGGAGGGCAAAGGCAGCAGTAGAAGCAGCAGTAGCAAAATCAATGCTAAATCACGCTTTAATCAGGGTTTTTTTGTTTGTTCATTTTTAATAATACGGCGTAGATAAGTCCAACAACCAGTTCTCATGAGACAAGAAAGCAGCTTGTGCACAACGGCCACAGACACAGTACAGCGGCTTGTGTGCCCTGCAGAGAGATGCTAAGAAAATCCTGTCAGTGATAAGCTGCTGATCTGAATTCTCTTTGCACGTTTGTTATGTTCTGCATTACACAGCATGGAGGTTTTATGGAATAATGACCAGATTCATAGTTGTTTTCTGTTTCCTCTTAACTGTAAAAATTGTCGTGAACCCTATCACCACCAGCAGGATTTTTTTCCGTTTCCTTGAATTGGATTTTCTTTTATTCTTGGCTATTGATTTATTATTATGCGATTCACTGTTCTTACTCCCACTGAAAAGGATGTGTTGTTTGCTAAGTAGAGATCTTCTGAATGTGATGAATGGATGTATAATATGACCACTTATGAATAGTCTGTTGAAAATCTAAGTACTGTTCGTTAAGGGATGACACAGAGAAATTCACACTATAGATCCATCTTGTCAAAAGAAATCAGTGCTCAGCAGCTCCTAAAATCTGTTTGATTCGTTTCAGTGCCTATTTAGCACCTGTATTCCTTCTTAAGAGCTGCACAATTTCTGTTGCTGTGCACTTTTGGGACTCCAGACAGTTTTTAATGCTGTGGCTAGTGGTATATTACTATTCAGGTGCATATTTCATGCAGCTTTTTATGTAATAGCACCGGGGCTTGCGACATAGCAGTGGATTGCACCGCTGGGTGTGTCAGAATTATGCATTCAAGATCTGCACAGCTAAGTCACGCTTTTCTTTCTCTTTAGGGCCAAAAGGACCCCCTTCTGGTTGATGAGATTATGAAAGATCTGGACTGCAATAAAGATAATGAAGTGGATTTTAATGAATTTGTCATTCTGTTCGCTGCTTTGACTGTGGCATGTAATGATTTCTTTGAAGAACAGCTAAAAAGAGAGGGATTTTAAAAATGCTCAATATAATCAATCTCCTGGTCACAAATGCAAGCAAAGCACACCTAGTTAGGTAGCCCTCATCAGCGTTTAGTGAATGCAAACCATCATCCCTACAACTGTTACTGCTGTAAGACATTTACGGACCAGATCAGCAGCTGATGTAAGCTGGACCAAAGCCAGTTTATACTACTTGAAATCTGGCTTTTAATATTTTCAGCCTTTGCGCTGCATGCATCTGTAACATGCATTCATCAGTTGCCCAGGTCAAGGGCTTGGATTGACAGACCATTTGGCAGGAGTTGAGACTTCTATTTCTTAAATGTCAGTGGGAAGTAAAAGGCAAAGGAATGTTACTTGTATACTTTCTGAATTGGAAAATTCAGGATGAGACATAAAACTTGCAATTTAGTTTTCAGTCATTCTGTAACAACCATATTTTTGCAGCTCAAAAAGAGCAGCTTGTCTTTTGCTCAACTCTGCTTATTCTAAAGCCCTTTTTAGATGCTGCTCTGTACCTCCCCACACTCTCGTATTTCAAATGTGGTCACAGCTGTCTCCTGTTGCCTGAGCAGACGGTACCGCTTGCCATTGTTACGGGTTCATTTCCCCCACCTCCCCAGCTTCAATTTTGTTGTGTTGGCATTACTGCATCCCAGTAGTCCACCTCTTCGTTCAGCATAAATGAATTTATTCATATGATAAATTATTCAAATACATAGAAGATTTAGTCAGCAAACTGCTCTGAGGGCTGATGGAAGGACTGGGTCTTCAGGGGAAATGTAAATGCCTTCTGCTTTCACCATTCTGGCATCCCTAAGAGGAGGGCTTTTAGACGATCACTTGTGGGGGATTTAATGATGGGATCCCAGGGTACAGCTTTGTAATGTGAGTCATCTTATGGAACAGTGATTTCATCTCATGCTGATCCAACCCACCGCATGGAAGTGGTGCAAAAGGGGCAGTGGGACCCCGGGGCCAGGTGTGGAGAGAGCAGGACGATCCCTTTCAGTGTTAACCTGCTCTTGGGTTGTATTAAGAGTACTTCTACACTCCTGTTTGAATTAAGCATACTTCCAAAGCCCTGCGAATCCTCAACGGCAGGGTGTCGTAGCTTTTTTCTTGCAGTGAGCGCTCTCTTTGTTCCTTGTTATTTCGTTGGTAATTTCAAACTATAATAAAAGGCATCTGAATTAAATGAAGATTTTCTGCTTGTGTAAGAGGTTAATAAAAACCCATTCCCCACAAAGACATGCCCTGCTAGGCAACATTTGAAGAATGCATTTCACATGTCTGTCCTCCTCAGACCCCTGGACATCATTCAGTAAAGACTATAATATTTATATAAAAACATACATCATTAAGACAATGTAATTTATTATAAGAAGGGGATTCTACAGGGTCTAATAAATATAACAAGGGACAGACATCATCCTAAAAAAGGGGCCACCACCAAATGATGGTATCCCGGAAAAAAGGAGACTTTGCTGTAGTGGCAGAGCCACAATGTGCTGCCTCTTTAACTCTTCAGTGACAGAAGTTATACAGGATTCACAGATCTTCTTAGGGAACACAGCAAAAAGTATTAAAGTAAAACTGACAACAATTGCACAACTTTTTGCCCTCTGCAATGTCATGCACCTCAATATCATTGCAGTTGTTGGACCAGGATGGCAGGAGTATCACCCAGAAAAAGTAAGACTGCTTTTATGGTTGTGCAGACTGTTGCTAGTCTCCAAGCCTTTCCCCTTCTTCCAAGGGGAAGGGAGAGGAAAACAGCTTAAAGCTTCAACCCCAAGCTAAAAGGAATAAGATTGTCCCAGTAAGGACCAGTTTCTTCATTATGACTTCTGAGCAAGAGGCTTTTTGGAAACAAGCTCCAGAAAGTTCATAAACCCTCTGCTCATCCTTGAGGAGCCCCTGGACACGTAGCAGTCCATCTGCCGAGCAGAATTATGCTAAGTCACAGCTGGTGGCAGCGACATGCGGCGGGGTCAGGCAGGGAGAGCTGCTGTCGTGATGGAGAGGGTCAATGGAGCCATCTCATCAGCTGAATTTACTAGGGATTAACTGCAGCCTAATTCCTCTGCGGAAGGGGCTTGCTTGCACACAAGCTATGGGTGAATCAGAGGAGAATGACTCAAATGATCTTTATTCCAACAGAAGTTTTATAAAGCCTCATAAATAACCCTTTTTGGCTTGGCTGGTTAGGTTTTTCTTGTTGCTGTTTTA
The DNA here is from genome assembly GCF_964195595.1 of Calonectris borealis. Lineage (NCBI taxonomy): Eukaryota > Metazoa > Chordata > Aves > Procellariiformes > Procellariidae > Calonectris > Calonectris borealis. The sequence goes on from NC_134352.1 coordinate 60,527,741, forward strand.
ACTGCAAGGACAGCTGTTAAACTCTATCAGATTTAAAGAAGAAAGCTTTTTGCCCGAAGACTGGAGACCAAGCAGAAAAGGAAGAAAATGCTGCAAAGCACATTCAGATGCTTGAAAACACAAAACCTTGGCACAATTTGGGGTCCTGGGGTAAGGGACTTGCCATCCTAATCTTGGGCTAACCGTGGACTGACCCACTGCACCAGTGGGTCGTTCCTCTGCCATTCCTCTCCCACAGGAGCCAAGTAGGAAGATACCTGAAGATCACCTGGAAGTTTTGAATTGCCTCTGAACCAGAAAAAGCTGTGAGCAATCCTCTTTTCTGTAAGCAATCCTTAAGACATAGAACTGCATTGAAGCCATTCACACTGGCTGTGCAAGATGGTGCTTGCACGGCCAACCTCGCTACGGCCATTTTGTCATGCAGATGGGAACATTTTGGTTTTAGCTTCTCTCAGAAGGGAAAAATGTCTCCTTCAGACATAAAGGTAGTATTTTTTTCTCATTGTTTACTGACACTTTTCCTGCTGACTTCAAGTTTGCCTGTATTTCATGAATCTAGGAAGCACTTTAAAGTTTCACATGCAGAGAAAGCTTGCTGTGTGGCTTTCTGCAAAGTCCCTCAGCTTTAGGAATGATGTCTAATTACAGGCATTTTTTTCATTTGTGTTATCAGACTGTCTGGAAAATCGATAGAAAATTGAACACCAAAATATGACCTAATATTTTCAAGTTACATTAAAGAACAATAAAAATACAGTGATGCCAGACAAGATCTTTTCTAGCTATTGTGAAGTTGTTTTGCCTGACATCTAAAAAGCAGATTTTCAGAAGATAAATTATATGATCTTGAAAGCCTCAGCCTCTGCCATTTGCTTTTATTTCAGTTCAAAAGAGACTTGAAGTGCCAGTGCAACTGGGTACACGAAGCTTGATGCACTATCAGTAAATAAATTTACAACCTCTTCAGAGTCGGTATCCAACTACAGATCTCGAAGAGCTGTGTATGACACCACTGTGATGACAAGTGCTTTGCAATGGAGCAGTCCCTCCAAGCTCTGACTTACCAGCCAGGTGCACTAGGAAGGCACCACCTTTTTTGCTCTTCAGCAGTGTAGAGGGTATCAAGCCCAATGGGATAATCATCACCCTACAACATCCATTCCTCTTCGTAAAGATGAGAAACAAAGTTGCCTGGGGTTGTGGAAAGGGAGAGAGAAGTGACACTAGGAGACCCCAACAGAACAGGTGATGTTTCCAGCAGCCAGAAATGTCATTAATTGCTTTCCACCAAATGCCATTTGAGAAAGTTATTGCCAGTGATGATTTTATATTTACAGATATGAATCCGGTGCTGCACTTGCAGGGACGCCTTCAATATGTGGAGTATCTGTGTTAACCTGCACTCTCTAGCAAAGGAAATCCAGCATCTTCAAAGCCTGTCACAGCTGCTGAGCCGGCGCAGAGCAGCGCATGCAGCATGTGCAACACAGCCCAGAGCTGCTCAGGGTGGCACAACAGTACAGCAGTGTGACATGCCTGCCTGCTTGGTCTGGGAAAGCTGGATGGGGCTGCCTTTCAAATCCCAGTGGCTACTAGCGCATTTACTTCTTACGCTTGGCACCCTGACAGACAGGCTGGCAAAATCCCTGCTCTGTTCAGGTGTGCACGCTTTTCCCTTAGCAAAGCAGATATTTCCTCCTGGGGCAAAGACTACGGGGTCTTCCCCAGCACAGCAATCACTGCCATGGGTGCACGTCCACAGCAACATGGTGTGTGTACGCAGTGTGCATGGGAGGGACTATATCATCTCAAAACCTGGTGCAGATATCTCAGTGAAGCATGGCCTCAAGAATTCACCAGCAGCCAGGGAATTAGTGCTGTGGTACAGACAGACCAGAAGAAGGGGGAGAAGAGCTCTCCTGTAGAAATGCAGATCCACCCAAGGTCACTCATCCGTCCAAGGCAGAGCCCCTTTCCAGGTTCCATGCCGCAGCACAAAGCAGAGCGTGGCCAAGAGGGAAACTCTTAGGGACAGCCCAGAGCCCATCTTCCCAGCTTGGCAGCATACAGAAAACATTCAGCTCCTCTCCAATTTCAGTCCCGAAGAAGTTGGGTAAAAGGTCAAACACAAAACTTGCCTCTGAAATCAGATTAATCTAAATAAAGGTTTTTGACTGGCAGGAAGATTTGTTAGACTGTGATGTGATGTCATGTGCATGTCTAATAAGGGTTTTTGATTGACAGACCAACAATTAATAGATGTCTCTTTAGGGATAATTAAGTCTGTTGAATGGCACTGTATTATTTGAAGAAAAAAGAGGTCACCTTTTCAATTTTATCTTTCTTCTGCCACATGATACGGCATGAGAAATGATGTTTCATTTGTGATCTGGTAACCTGTTTTCTAAGCTAGCTTTCCTCTGAGTTGGGGTATGGTGGGTTACAGGCCCTGGGCAGCCATCAGAGAGAGCACATGAATGAACTTCACCAGATACATTAAAAAAAAACAAAAACAAAACCCAAAAAACAACCAAAGAAACCAAAAACTTGTCCTTTTTAAATATCAACTCTCAGCCACCTGCAATCAGTTCTGTATGAGGGACAAATCCCAAGGAAGAGAACTGCAGCTGCATCCACTTATTTTGCCCTCACAAGTAGATTCTCAGCTGATGTAAAATGACAGAGCCTATTGCACTTAGTGGCATAATTTTGCAACAGCTGAGGACATGTGCTTGAGACTTTAAATTAGCCTTCAATGGAAAGTTGTGTTTCTGTTAGCTGGTTGGCTAAATAAGGACACGTCTGTAAAATTGCAAATGTTGCAACAAGGCAGCTGAGAGGAAGACATGAGGAGTGGTTGCTCAGAGCACAGGTATTGGGAGGAAAATTTGTAGAAGGTGCTCCTGTGATATATCTGCTTTGAATTCTAAGCTGTCCTTTCAGGTCCTGGTTGACTTAATGGATTGCAGAGCAAATTGTCATAGTGTAGCTCTCAAATACCTATGTGTGGAGTCTGCCTTAAAACTCCATGTATTGCTCTGACTCTGCATTCCCAGCAGTTGCATGAACCCAGAAAAGAGCTATGTGGAAACACAGAATAAAGCTACAGCAGGAAAAAAACTGTGGGTAGAACTTTTTGCAAAGAGCAGAAAAGCAACTGAACCACCCGGAGCATCAGTTAAGGTTGAGTTTAGGGAGCTGAAAAATGGCAAGAAGTTGAGAATGCTATAGAAAGATGTAGATTCCCCAGCTCCAGCTGGGGACATCAAGTGGCAGCAGCAAATAAATCCCTGTGGCTGAGCAAAGGGTGGCTGGAAGAGACGCAGCATTGGAGAGCTCCGTCCCATTAAACGATTAACGCCTTGGCTAGGTGAAACCAAAGCTCTTTTTGCCCTTGCACTTATGACCTAATTCTCCAGTTTTCACTCAGGGAAAAATTTTTTGTCATTTTTGGTGCCCCAGGAATAATATTACGTGAAGGAAGATCATGAGCCTTTGAAAGCCAAGTATTGTTTCTGCTTGAAATTAAAAAGCCTGTTGGCACACCTGAGGTAAAGATGGTCTGTGACATTGTTATCAAAGGCGAAGCTGTCTTTAAACTTCGGAAGGTTGAAAAATGCTGACCAGATGATCTCAAAGTCCTTCAATGTTTATGATTTTTACACTGACACAAAATATTCCAGTACTTTCACCTAAAACTGTTTGGAGTCTAACTGGTTGGGGTGTTTGGCACTGCAGCCTGTACAGTACTAAGGATAACTAGTAAGGAATCACATTCATGTGAAAAATAGAGGACTAAGTGGTAGGAGCAGTTGAAAGGATAAATATACCATTATGCTGGATATGCTGGCATCTCTTATCGGACTCATATGGACTAGCTGAATTGTGTAACTACTCCACAGTGTTTCTGAAATGGGACTATTACTGTGATGCCTAACACTCCTAGAGACCATCGTGTTGAATCACAGTTTTTCCCCAGATGAGAAAAACTCAATCAAAAAGATATAGTCACTTCAGCTGAGAAATATTTGTCCTTGGATAGGAAAAATATCTTAAAAATATCACTTATCAAAGTGGTGCTTTATCAAAGATGAAGTTTGTTCTTCGTAGTAACCCAGATCTAACGAATTTTGGAATGTGACGTGTAAATACTAAGATTTCTCAATACATTTGAAAATTATATTCTGTATTATAAAGTGACCTCAGCATTGAAAATAAAGTGACAAATGTTCTAGTAACTCAGAGTTGAACAGGAAATTTGGGAGAGGAGGAACAGGAGCTGTGGCTTGGGGCAGGGTCACTGGGAGAAGGCTGCAGTAGTGGAAGAGGTTCCAGCACCTTGTCCTCTGCAAATCTGGCACAGAACCTGACCTGGGCCATGAGGGGTAGGTCTCCAAGCAAAGTCCAACTGCAATAACTGTGCTGTATTTTGGAAAGGAGATTGTTCTTCTGCAAGGGCACTGGGACTGATCAGAGCAGCTGCTGCAGCCGGCAAAGGCAAACACGACCCACTTTGGTCTATAGGCGTGGACCAAAGGAGGCATCTGCCAAGGTCCTTTGCCTGGGAGCCACGCTGACACCTGTGTGTGGCTCTGGTGTTGAGGTCTTCCTGCACCAGCCCTCGATAGAGGAGGTAGCATGTGGGGGATCCACAGAGGAGGCAGGTCCAGGCTAAAATTAAACAGCTCTGTGAATGTCCAGCACCTCTCCTAACGCCAGAGCGATGGCACGCACCTTCACCGGTCGCTGCCTCCCACATCCCTTCTCTCCTTGCTGGGAGAAAACTTTCCTCTGCTCCCACTTCTTGGCCCTGACTGCTTTGTGTAGATGCTGGGTTGAGTCACAGGCAGAGCTGGTAGTGATAACCGCCCTCAGGTAATCTTGGTGTCTGAATACAATGTTTGCTTGATTATTTGTAACCTGCTAAACTGCGAGCTTCACAGTTCTTGCTCTTATTCAATGCCATAAATAGTGTTAATGCAACACTTATCATCAAGCCTGCATGATGCTGATAGGCTTTCAGTTCATAAATCACATGCGTTTGTCATTTCTCTAAACCATTCAACATGACAAATCACACATCTCTTATGTCAAACTGCCCAGAGTTAACAAGCTACGCTTACTTCACCTTACAGAAAGTTCAGCTCTATTTAAAGCCAATTTAGACACACACAAAGAAGTAATAGAAGTGTTACAGGGAGATGTATGGCAAGGCTTGCCATACCCAGCACAGAGCTGGGGCAGATGGGTAGCGACAGAAGTCAGTGACGGAGATGCCTGCTGACCACAGAGGGGGAGTCCTGGGCTCAGGCTGGATCACGGACTGTTGGGAAACCTGCCTGACACTGAAACCAACACAAGAGTAAAGGAATGAAGCACAAAATGTGATCTCAGACTTGGTGTTTCTGCTGCTGGGAATGGTCTCCTTCAGCTCTCATTGCAACTCTGATTCAGTTCCTGCAAAAGGAACATACCAAACCATTGACAGGTCCGATTTACTTACGTTAGTTGTGTTGAACACTACCTTTCCTACTGTATGTTCATAGCCTAGCTGCTTAAACTGTGTTTCCAGTGGTTACCCATCAATAACTGCCATGGCAACAATCAAACTCATTTCTCATAGGTGACAAACAGTCCCCAAATGTAGTCATGATCACAGCCATAGTTACAGACCTGAGCAATCTGGCAGTCGCAGTTTGGGTCCTCCAGACAACAGGGACTTTGGAGATGTTAATAACCTCCACATTTGTTTTTTTCTGGGTCTGCTCTAAGTGTTGCCTCTTGGCTGGGTCTGGGCAGGGCAGTGACCCATTGCAATGGGATGCGGTGGTGGGTGCGTGTGCTGGATACACCGGGTGATTTGGCAGCAGGTGTCTTGATAACTAATTTGCCCTTATCAGCAATGCTAACGCGAAGCATAGTGTAACCTCATAGTGGAGAGGGGACCTGATGATTACTGACAGGATGTGGCTGCAAAGTCCCTCAGGACTGGTGTGAAGTATTTGGTAACAGTTTGCAAGTACTGAGTATGGATTTAGTTAATCGAATCATAGAATTATAGAATCATTAAGGTTGGAAAAGACCTCTAAGATCGTTGAACCAACCATCAACTCAACACCACCATGCCCACTAAACTGTGTCTCTAAGCGCCTCATCTACACGTCTTTTAAATACTTCCAGGGATGGTGACTCAATCACTGTTCCAAGGAAAAACAAAATTTTTCCTAATGTCCAACCTAAACCTCCCCTGGCTCAACTTGATGCCATTTCCTCTCGTCCTATCGCTTGTTACTTGGGAGACAAACACCCACCTCGCTACAACCTCCCTTCAGGTAGTTGTAGAGAGCGATGAGGTCTCCCTTCAGCTTCCTCTTCTCCAGGTTAAACAGTCCCAGTTCCCTCAGCCGCTCCTCATAAGACTTGTGCTCCAGGCCCTTCACCAGCTTCGTTGCCCTTCTCTGGACACGCTCCAGCACCTCCATGTCCTTCTTGTAGTGAGGGGCCCAAAACTGAACACAGTATTCCAGATGCGGCCTCACCAGTGCCGAGTACAAGGGGACGACCACCTCCCTGCTCCTGCTGGCCACACTATTTGTGATACAGGCCAGGATGCCATTGGCCTTCTTGGCCACCTGAGCACACTGCCGGCTCATGTTCAGCCGGCTGTCAACCAGCACCCCCAGGTCCTTTTCCTCTGGGCAGCTTTCCAGCCACTCTTCCCCAAGCCTGTAGCGTTGCCTGGGGTTGTTGTGGCCGAAGTGCAGGACCCGGCACTTGGCCTTGTTGAACCTCATACAGTTGGCCTCGGCCCATCGATCCAGCCTGTCCAGGTCCCTCTGCAGAGCCTTCCTACCCTCCAGCAGATCAACACCCCTGCCCAACGTGGTGTCGTCTGCAAACTTACTGAGGGAGCACTCGATCCCCTCGTCCAGATCATTGATAAAGGTATTGAACAGGACCTGCCCCAGTACTGAGCCCTGGGGAACACCGGCTGCCAACTGGATTTAACTCCATTCACCACAACTCTCTGGGCTCGGCCGTCCAGCCAGTTTTTTACCCAGCGAAGAGTGCACCTGTCTAGGCCGTGAGCCCCCAGCTTCTCTAGGAGAATGCTGTGGGAGACAGTGTCAAAGGCTTTACTGAAGTCCAGGCAGACCACATCCACTGCCTTTCCCTCATCCACTAGGCGGGTCACCTGGTCATAGAAGGAGATCAGGTTGGTCAGGCAGGACCTGCCTTCCATGAACCCGTGCTGGCTGGGCCTGATCCCCTGGTTGTCCCGGACACGGCTTGGGAGCGCTCTCGAGACGAACCACTCCATGATCTTCCCTGGCACCGAGGTCAGGCTGACCGGCCTGTAGTTCCCCGGATCCTCCTTCCGGCCCTTCTTGTAGATGGGCGTCACATTGGCGAGCCTCCAGTCGTCCGGGACCTCCCCAATTAACCAGGACTGCTGGTAAATGATGGACAGTGGCTCGGCAAGCTCCTCCGCCAGCTCCCTTAGCACGCTCGGGTGGATCCCATCCGGCCCCATAGACTTGTGAGTGTCCAGGTGGCATAGCAGGTCATTAACTTCTTCCTCTTGGATTATGGGGGGTTTATCCTGCTCGCCATCCCTGTCTTCCTGCTCAGGGGGCTGAGTACCCTGAGGATAACTGCTCTGACTATTAAAGACTGAGGCAAAAAAGGCATTAAGTACCTCAGCCTTTTTCTCATCCTTGGTGGTAATGTTCCCCCCACATCCAATAGAGGATGGAGATTCCCCTTGGCTCTCTTTTTGTCATTAATATACTTGTAAAAAGATTTTTTGTTGTTTCTCACGACAGTGGCCAGGTTGAGTTCTAGCTAGGCTTTTCCTTTTTAATTTCCTCTCTGCATGACCTAATGAGATCCCTGTACTCTTCTTGAGTTGCCTCCCCTTCTTCCAAAGCTGATAAACTCTCCTTTTTTTCCTGAGTCCCAGCCAGAGTCCCCGTTCAGCCAGGCCGGTCGTCTTCCCCACCCATTCTTCTTAAGGCACATGGGGACAGCCCGCTCCTGCACTTTTAAGACCTCCTTCTTGAAGAACGTCCAGCCTTCCTGGACCCCTTTGCCCTTCAGGACTGCCTCCCAAGGGACCCTCTCGACCAGTGTCCTGAGCAGGCCAAAGTCCACCCACCGGAAGTCCATGGTAGCGGTTTTGCTGGCCCCCTTCTTTACTTTACCAAGAATCGAGAATTCTATCATTTCACGGTCGCTAAGCCCAAGACGGCCTCTGACCACCACATCTCTCACCAGTCCTTCTCTGTTGGTAAATGGCAGGTCAAGTGAGGCACCTCCCCTGGTGGGCTCGCTTACCAGCTGCGTCAGGAAGTCATCTTCCACACACTCCAGGAACCTCCTCGACTGTTTCCTCTCTGCCGTGTTGTATTTCCAGCAGATGTCCGGAAAGTTGAAGTCCCCCACAAGAACAAGGGCTAGCGATTGTGAGACTTCTGCCAGCCTCTTGTAGAATGCTTCATCTGCCTCCTCATCCTGGCTAGGTGGTCTATAACAGACTCCCAGCAGGATATCTGCCTGGTTGGCCTTCCCCCTCATCCTTACCCACAAGCACTCGACCTTATCATCACTATCATTGAGCTCTAAACAGTCGAAACACTCCCTAACATACAGGGCTACTCCAGCGCCTCTCCTTCCTCGCCTGTCCCTTCTGAAGAGCTTATAGCCATCCATTGCAGCACTCCAATCGTGAGACTCATCCCACCATGTTTCCATGATGGCGACTAAGTCGTAGCTATCCCGCTGCACAATGGCTTCCAGCTCCTGCTTGCCGCCCATGCTGCGTGCATTGGTATGGAGGCACTTGAGTCGGGCTACCGATTTTGCCCCCAACATTGACGTGCCACCCCTAGGCTCTTCTCTAGTGAGCGAGTTACCCCAGTGTTTTCTGTGGTGTCTTACGGGATGAGGGAACTGGACCAAAAGCAGGAGCTCCGTACACATTTGGCTCTAGGTTCTTGATCACTCAGGCAGTTTTTGAAGTGAACTCTTGTGTGAGTCTGTATCGAGGATATGGTTTCCTAATGGCCTCCAGGACTGTTATTTGCAGTAGAGCCTCCTCTTTACTTCCTTTTCTGTGGTGTTATTTCAGAGCAATAACTGATAGCTAGCATGCAATTTAGCAAGGACGGGATCAAAAATTTAGCCCTCACTGTAGCATTTGTGACGCTTCAGAGACACTAGATTTCTTTCTCGCCTTAATCTGGGCTAACTGATCCCACTGTTCAGAAATAATATACTGTAGGATTTGCAACCGGTTGAATGGTATACGTGTATAATAAAATACAAGTGATGTGCAGCAATCCCCTACCCTGCAAACACACAGACATCGGTGTGAGACCTGCAGCCACATGATAAACAGCAAGGACTGGGTAGTACTACATCTCCCAGACACCGTGGGGGAAAGGAAAAGCTAGTCCCTGAATTGATTCTGAGTTACAGTGGGAATGAGCAAAAGGAAATAAATGTAGCTCAGCACAATGTTTAGCAGCTGACACCATAGGAAGTTTAAAGTCCAGCCAGACGTCTCACACTGTGCATCACCCCACATCTCTTCACTGAGCAGCAGTGAGAAATCAGCATCAACAGCGGAGGATGGAGTGCCCGAGGCAGGAGAAATCCTCTGCACTTGAGCAGTCGGTGGCGTAGCACTGCAGACTTTCTGCTGCTCCCATCAGTTCAAGAAACCACCAAGCACAGACAAGCAGAGGGGCCCCCATGGGATGTGCAGCAGCCGGGCTGCTCCCTGTGGCGTGGAGTCGGAGCCTGTATAGGTTGTGCCTATACAGCAAAATTAGCTTTTGTTTAAGGTCCCGGAGCTAGAGGGAGATTTGGTCTGCTCCGGCTGCTTGTGCCAGCAGTCAGGCTGCAGTTGAGGAGGGAGGTGCTCCGGAGGGGAAGAAATGGTGGCTTTAAAATACAGCCCGAACCAGAAGATTGTCGTTTTCAACAAATAGCTGGTAGGAAGTCCAGGAGCTGTGTTTTATACAAGCTCTCCAGAGTCAAAATCCTCAAGGTTCATGCCTTTACCTGGGTGCAGGGAGAGACGTGCTGCAGGTGCAATTTCCATGTTGAGTGGATGGACTGGAGGCCACTGCCTGCAGTATGTTTGTGATGAAACAAGTGCTGAAATAAAATGATCTTTTGCAGGAATTAAAGCATGGCAGGGTGCTGTGTTAGTGAGCTGGGGATTTAAGGGACCCTTTTGGAGAGTAGAAGGAGTTCATAACACCTGGCCCTCTTCGCATCAGGGAGGGATCCCTAAGGAATGTCTGTAGTTCAAGCACTGCTCACTAAGAAATCTCCATACCAAGAGCGTCATTCACAATCTTCCTGTACCAACTACCTTACCTTTGAGGAGAAGAAACTGCATTTACCACCTGTATTATAGCACAGAGCATTGCTTGATCACCACGGGGGAGGGTAAATGGGGTTTGTTTCACTACTCTCTTTATTCGGCTGTATTTTCTCCACCTCTCACTGCAGCTGGGATCTCTTCCCTGCTATAATAGCTGACAAGACACCTACAAGCTCTGAGCACAAGGCAGAGGATTTCCACCATGGGGCAGGCAGGTCCTCCCAAGCACATAGCTGAATGGCATGAAAAATGCACCCACGAGCACTGCTTTAACAACCTGAGACTCTGCAAAGGCTGGGGTGCCCCAGCAATATCCCCCTGAGCTGTAGCAGAGCAGCGTGGGTGGTACCCTGCACACAGCCCAGCCTCTCACCAGCATGGTGGCATCCCATCGCTTGTGCCAGGGCAAGGGGCTGCTCCCTGGGTGAGTTACGGTTGCCAGAAGAGTGAAGGTGTCATAACATGAGAGCATCTGGATTATCTAGCCCCTAGCAGGGTCAGACTGGGAATGCATTTCACTGTGTTACGTAATTTGATATTAAGGAAAAAAAATGTCCTACAAAGTGTTAACATGACTCAACCCCATGAAAGAAAAATGACACCCTCCTCATTCGCCCAAGGGTTTGTATCGCATTGAAGGTGCTTTTCCCTTCTGAAATGCTGCAGGGACGTTTTGAACCCTGTTTAAACTGCTGATTTTTCTTCACTTTGTTAATGCAATCTCATCTCCTGAAGAGCTCAGTCTCTGCCAGTGGCCTTAAACAAAAGCAGTGCTGAAGCGGGCAGAGGGAAAAGGGACCTGTGATACTCTGTGAGGAGGCAGCAGTGTCGAGTGAGGAGTTGGTCCCCCATCCTCTCTTGCCTTCTGACAGTCGGGATGTAGGGCTGAGAGATGAGACCCTTCCTTCCCCCAGGAATGGTCCCCTTTGGGGGGTCTATCTGCCCAGGCTCCACCTGCGTCAGGTGTGGAGGCACTGCAGGGCAGAGTCACTGCCAGCAGCAGCAGCTGCACCTCTCTGCATGCGGTTCCCTATCCCCATCCCAAATACTTGCCTTCCACAGGCATGAGAGCTGCACAAAGGGAAGCATATAAGAGTTTGGGGGCTGAGGGTAGCCCTGTATTTGAGGACACAGAGAATTACCCCAGTCTCTGGGAGGCTTTGCGATGAAGCTGGGCAAGATGTCATCATGCTTCATCGGCTCCTGCTGAGCCCAGAGCCAAAAGGCAACACAGAAGATGACGCAGAGTAGATGACAGGTTGCCTTAGCGCCTCTGTTAAAACCAAGATGCACATCCACAGCAAGGGGTGTGTGAGTTTAGCTTTTGCACTAATGTTATACAGAATATTTGTAACACTCAAAGCAAACTCTTGCAGATGTTGCATGGGAAATGCAAAGCCTTCATAGGGCCCGTGTGAGTAAGAAATTGCAACAGACGTAGAGGTGGCTCCTATCCTCCCCACCACCACCTTGTTGGTTGGAGAAGGACAGTCCCCCACACCTCATCTGCCAGGATGTCCTCCAGCCCCTGGGGCTACCTGCTTGTCTGGGTACCTTCACCAGCAAATGTTATGCTAGCCCAGATGTCAGCTATTCATGGGCAATTGAATAGCATTCATTGAATGCAATTGATGTCAAAATTCAAAAATAATGTTTTCCATTTCCTTAGTATTTTTTATGCTCTTGAAACCCACAGAGATATGGCAAATTCACAGAATTGCCGTGTAGATATGGAGCAATATTATAGTTTACATTAAAGTAAACCATAAGAATAAGAATTACAGCATAATAAGGTCAGAGCCATAGGTGTATAGACAGAGTAAGATTTATTTATTTGTTGTTCAATCAACAAGTTGGGTGAAACAGCAAGCAAATATTTCCATCCACAAGCCCTAACAATGAAATCAGAAGCAGCAAACTTAAAGCTTTGCAAGTCCCGATCATATTATTTCTAAGTTTTGCTGAACCAAAGTGACAATTTGACAGGAAAGCATAGAGCAGAACGAGACATTAGCAAGAAGCCTGGGATAGGGAAATGGTAGTTATTGTCTGCAGGGTATTGATGGTTCATCCCGGGTCAGGGGAAAACAAGTCTATACCCTAAAACTAATATCTCTGCTCAGTTCCTGATTTTTAGTACTCTGCAGAGTTGTGAATTTTCATTCCCCAGTTCATCTTTTGAAGGTCTTTCTCAGGTTTCCCTTGAGGATCAGGGCTGGAGCAGTATCAGCTGTTTTGTGGGAAATACACCCTTGGGAACCCCAAGTTTTCCTAATTTCTGTACAAAAGCTGCGTCTGGTGGGGAGAGTCGTCTCGTTTTGCCTGTGTACTTGCCACAGAGCCCTTATGCCCCAGCTGCAGGCACAGGACCTGGAAGCCAGCGGATCCCCCAGCCCTGGGGGATGCTGACCCCAGGCTGCAAGCCTGGCTGGGATGCAGGGACGCCCACTCAGGCCTGGCTGGTGGGAAGCACCTGGCACGGGGGCTGCAGAGAGCTGCATGTCATGGAGCAGCAGGAGGGAGGCAGGGAGCCCTGCAGGTCCAAAATGCCCCAGGACTGGAAAGCAGGAGAAGAGGAGGAGGGAGTGATGCTCCTTGTTCCTCACTTTGGAATAACTGGAAATAAACACACCGCGTGAGTGCCTCGCTGCACAGGGACCTGCTCTCCTCCCCAGAGCTTTTCAGCTCCACCAGACACATAAGTAGAAAAGACATCTGCCAGCGAGGGGAGTTCGACCGGCTTGGAAATTTGTGGCTGTGATTTGGACCCTTGTCATGCCCACATACTGTGTCACTGCAAGAGGAATTCAGTTACCATGGGTTACCCTATCAGTACAGGGACCCAAGTGCCTCCCCTCCCAACAGCTCTATAAAAAGAGTCTCTCCAAGATACCCCAGCGGCTCCTGCCTACCGGTGCAGACTGGGAGAAACTTGGCCGCGGGGAGAGAGGGAGGGCTGCCAGAGGAGGTGTCAGCATGCCGTCTGCTTTCCAGTTTCAGTGCCACTTCATTCTCATCTTCCTGGCAGCCTCCAAGGGGGAAACCAGATACCTAGAGGTGAGCAACGGGGCTGACGACTAAAGTGCCTTGCTATGCTTTTAGCTGCTGTCTTCTAACTTGTACTCCCAGCTTTCGAGCATCGTGCTTTCTCCTCTCTCCTCTCCTATTCCCACTCCTCCTGCATTAAACCTACACCTGATCCCACCACCCCCCATTTGTTTATCCTCCCTTTTCTCAAAATTGCATTTTTGCTGAGGATTTAAGAGACTTGCTGTGCACTGAGCTGTTGAGCTTACCTCTTAGGTGCCAGGTTTGTTCCCCTCTACTGCAAGTTGGCAGCTTTCTGACTGAGCTCTTCTACAGCTGCTCCATTCCTGGAGGAGGGATTTAATCTGCTGGTACCTGTTCTTGAGAGGTTCAGGGAGGGGGCTGCAGTTCACTTTGCTCCAGCCTCTTCTTGCCCTTTTTCCTTCACCAGGTGAGGGATGCTGGCGAAGATGAGCCCTTCCTACTCCTCAGTGAAGATCTGAAGCGAGAGCTGTCTGCAGGGCAGATCTACCGGCGGTCGCTCCGTGAGTTTCTTTGGTGCTCTGGTGGGGACCATCAGTGGGTGGGAGAGTCCTGGGGGGAGCTTGGGGCTCAGGGAGGGGAAAGGGGCTATTTGGGAGTGACAGAGCTGCAGGCGCTTTTTGCAAGAGAGGGGAGAAGAAGGACAAAGTGTTAAAATCTCAGAAAAACTGTGGTTGAAGCAGAGGGATCGAAACGGGGCTCTGAAAAGAGGTTGGGGCTCAGAGTTGAGGGTCCCCAATAATGGGAGGAGATAATGGGGGATCATCCACCCGTGTCCCTGGGCAGGGTCATATCTTCAGGGGATGGGGCAGGTGGAAAAACTGTGATTAGAGAGAAATCTGAAGCAATGGGGGGGTTGTGCGCTTGTGCACATACACACAGAGTTTTCTGCTCAGAGATGCTTTGACATGTCATCCCTCCCCTGCACCCCCTCCATTGCACGCTTGTGCTTACACCTGCAAGTTATTATTCATCTTCCAATGCTCAGCAGGCTCCTAATTGCTCCAGCTAGGTCTCCCTCTCCTCACTGCCAGCTGGGTCTCAGTGTGGGGGTCTCTCCTTGCTCCCCCTTTCCCTGTGCTGCGGGAGCTGGTGCTGGGTCTCCCCTCCCAGCAGGCTGAGGCAGCAGCCCCGTCTCTCTGTTTCTCCAGGGTGCATCGACATGCTGAGTATAGAGGGGCAGTTCACCTTCACTGCAGAGCAACCGCAGCTACACTGCGCGACCTTCTTCATCGGGGAGCCTGAGGAGCTCATCACGATAGACTATGACTTTGTAAACATTGACTGCCAAGGGGGTGATTTGCTGAAGGTAAGAAGCTGGCAAGTCGTGCTGCGCTACCCCTTCCCTGCTCTCATCTGACATGTGAGACATTTGCTATGTGTGGAAGGGGCAGGCGAACCTGTGTGTGCACGAGCGTGTGTGTTTTTGTGTGAGTAGAACAGACTTTCACAAAGCAGCCATCTCTGGGACGTCTGTTCCTCCTCCCTGAGGTGCTTTGGGTACATCCCCGCCCATCATCTCCCCCCCTAAAGCAAAGCTGGATGCAGGCTGAGGATCCCTCTCCAAACTGCAGCACCAGCTGTTCTAAACTTTTGCAGGAGCACGTCTTCTCAGTGTCCATTCCTGGGGGACTGAAAAAGTTTGGTCAGTAAGAGCTGAGCCTCTCAGCCCCGTTAGGAGTGTTTCCTCCTTGCACCATGAATCACACGAGCCCTGCAGATAATGATACAGCTCCCTGAATGGCTGTTAGTGCTCCAGGACCTCCGCTCACAGGTCACTTAACATCAGCTTATTAATGAGTGGATCGTTGCAGGCTTTCTTTCAAATGCCCCCGCTAGAGCTTTTCAGGACGTTGGCTCTGAACAGAAAGAGGTTCATGACTCAGAGCTGTTTATATTCCAGTATCAAAAAACTTTACCAGCATATTTTGCTGGCAGGCAGAACTGTTGACCAAGATCTGAACTCGGTTCAGGAGAGAAGGGGAGGCTCGACAGCCCCTGGCTCCTCCCCTCACCTTGCACTCTGCCCTTTGCGCTGTGGTGGCCATGCACAGCACAGACCCTGTCCCGCCTGCTGGCGAGCTGAGCTCCAGGGAGTAGGAGGAGGAGGAAAGCTGCCCTTCAGCCCTTTCCTTGTCAATCTCTCTTGGAAAGATGCTGTCCCCCTGCTTGCTTTACCCTGGGGAATCCTGTCCCTCCATCCCATACCCCTGGCTGGGATCTCTCCCCACCTTGCTACAGAGAGGCTGATTTCAGCCTCTTGTGGGTCCAAGGATTTTGCACCTAGACTTACAGCCACTTATGGAGGCTAGAAAAATGCCAAGAGATCTTTAAGGCTTTATAGAGGTTTCCTTCCATTGAACATGGGGTCCCCAGCTTCTGCATTATACTATTGTATTTATACAGGCAGCTTTTCCCTGGGGTAATTTGAGCACGTATCATTACTTCAGAAAATTTACAGTTCTGGCAAATCCAGAGGCTGATCCTGCAACTTTTCCATGAGGAAGTCCCACACATGCTCATGTTAGGACTACTCACTGAAGAGATGGCAGGACCAGGTCCTTGGATTTTTGAAGTGTTGACTGGAGCATGGAAGGAATTACCGGGTAAGAGCGGCTAAGAGGGAATTGAAACAGCCAGGCAGGCAACTGTGCAGCTATGCTAGCATTAATATAGATTTCTAGTTCTTACACATTTCCCTGAAGACGGTGAGGGCAAATTGTTGCTATTTTTGTTGTGAAGGAAAGATTTGCAGAGGTTGCTGCTTAAGGTCCAGCCAAGTAGGCAGCATTTGTTCTGCTTTCTAGTGGTTAGGACGAGCTGAAATAACAGAGGCAGGAGAGAGCAATACCTCTGCCAATAATTCCTCCCTGAAGCTTTATTGTATTCCAATACCTCTGGAAGGCCTCCGGGCCAATTAATGACAAGCTGCAAAACATGGATGGTGGAAAATCATAGGCCAGATCAATGGACTTAATGCCCAGAGTTTGAGAGGGTGACTTATATTTCATGTGGCTTCCAAATCAAGCTGGTCAAAAACTTCTCTTCAGAACAATGAAATTGCAATAGTAAGAAGAAAAAAAAAATGATGCAAATGTGATGATGAAGGAGTAACAGGAGCTGCTTCCCTCAAAAAAAGGTCACCAGAATTGTCACTTGAAGGAAATAAAGACAACATTAAAATTTAAATGTATCCCTTTCCTAAGTATGGATTGAAGCTTGGATAATTAGTTAAATGCTAGGAAATGGATAATTACAAAGAATTTTTGTTTTTAATTGATGGCTTTGAACAGGCCATCTGGTGTCAAAATAAAACAGTGTCTGTAATACTTCATGTTTCTGTTCTCTGCTAACAGAGCGATAAGCAAGAGCCTTATTTTCAATTATTGAACCCCTGTAGGTATTTGATGGCTGGATACTCAAAGGAGAGAAATTTCCCAGTTCCTTGGACCATCCCCTCCCCACTTCCCAAAGATACGTAGACTTTTGTGAAAGTGGCAATATTCAGAGGAGCATCAGGTCATCGCAGAATGTGGCAATGATCTTCTTCAGGATTCACCAGCCAGGAAATGGATTTACCGTCACAGTCAAGAAAAACGCCAACCTCTTTCGTAAGTCTGCCTTTTATACCATCAGATGGGCTTGTGTTTGGGGCAGGAAGCAAAATGAACGTGTTGGTTTGCATTGAATTCTCTCACTGACGTTATCTCACTGACACGGCTCCAGTCACATCAGTGGAGGCACGCACACCTGCACGCCTGAGGATTTGATTTGGGCTTAGTGTATGTCTCAAGAAAAAAAAGTAAGTGAAGCGTAAGAGAAGTTAGGCATGGCTTCAATATTCAGGACCAGAAGGCTCTTTCTTTCAAAGAAGATCTCTTCCAATCTAATATTGTCACGTTCCAACACATTTGGCTAGAACAAATAGTATTAATTTAGAGTTTAATCTCAGTAATTTCTAGATCTGGGTGAACAATGAGGAAAAAATATTTGAAAAAGTTCAACAGCAAAACCGGTGTATTGAATAGTTATGTGACAGTTATGAGTGGATACATGATCCCAAGGATCTATTTGCAAGTTATTTCCCTAAGCCTGTGAGCTGGCAAAGGCGCAAATAATGGTCACTTGCCTCATTTTTCCAAGAAGGGACAGGACGTTTAACAATTATTGTTCAGGCCAGTCTGATTTATCTGCCTCACCATGCAAAGCATGAAGATGACAGCATGTCTGCCCTGTCCTTACTCCGAGTTGTTCAGACACAAGCCTGGAAGCTGGGTCTCCATGCTGGTGTGGCTTCATGCCCGTGGATGTGATTATTGTGTGCAGCTGCTGGAGGTGGCTTGTGTCCTTCACCAGCCTGCTGATGCAGTTGCAGGCTTCCAGGTCTGCGAGGAGGATCCCTTGGGCTGCACACGCAGGTGATAAGCTACTCCCTTATCTGAACTCTTAAGTTTGAACTCTTAAGTTTAAACTTAAGTTTAAACATGTAGCTACTCTAGTTTCAATGAGATGTTTTGCAGGGTAAGGAACTCCAGTTATGAGGAGCAGGATATGACTTAGGGGTTTGCTGGCAATATCAGGTGATAACCAGCCAAAGCTAAGCAAAAGCCCTGCATCCATATTTAGCCTCCTTCAAACTGGCAAACAGTACGAGCCCCCGACAACACGAGCCCCTGGTGTATGCATTTGGGGTGTGAGCTCTCCCATTGACCGCTTCACCCTCAAGTTCTGCCAAACCTCAACCTACAGGGTAAGCAATGGGCAGGGAATTTTTAGGGAACAAATGCCATGCAAGAACCCCAGAAAATGCCATATGCATATTTTTCAGCATTTGGTTGTAACTCTCAGTAATTAAATCATCTGTTCTTTGATAGTACTGAAAGTACATCATTTTGCTACATGCAGTGATGACTGCACAAGTAACTCTTGTACCTTCTCCCGTGCCCCAGCTTGCAATGTCATCTCTCAGACTCCTTCAGGAAGGTTCACCATGGTCATTCCTCATCAGTACAGAAACTGCAGCTTCTCCATAATCTACCCAGTGGTGATAAAAATATCTGATCTTATCCTAGGACATTTAAATGGCCTCTTTTTAAAGGTGAGTTGATGTTTCCTAAGAAATTACTACCATGTGCAGTTTTCTTGGGCATGGGAGAGGGAAGGGGGTGAACCATCAGCCTGTGGCACTAGCTGCTACGGCACGTGCGCTCCGGGCCATGTGCGCGCATGCAGAGGACTCTGGTTTCCCCCCCTGAGATGAGAGCTGGATCTGTCTCTGCCGCTATTATCTCTAATGTTGCAGAGGCAATCAAATTATGCAAAGTACCATTAATGCATGTAAATATTGCTTGCCATAACAAAGGGTAAGAATTTCATTAGAAAGACAGGAGTGCTTTCCCAGAGAGCTGTCTGTCTGTATTTAAACTAATGAAAGCAGCAAACACTCTGAACAGAGAAAGGAGACACGAGTGAGATAGTGAGGTATTAGCATGGAGAAAATACAAACATGCTCACAACTGATTCCCTGCTTGGCATGCTGAGGACCATCTGCTCTGATGCACAGCACGGGGTTGGGGTTTGACCACAGCATTCGGTGCTTGGTGACAACCAGACAGGAGAGGACAAGAGCTGTTGATGGCACCCTGTGCCTGAGAGGTCTGAAAAGATGCAGATTCCAAAATATCCAGAAGGATAGGAGCAAGAAAGTTTGTTTTCTGCTGCCAGTGAGAGTGGCAGCCTAGGTCCTTCATGGGGACTGCCAGTGTCTGAGCAAACCAGGCTTTGAGAGACGGTCAAGTGAGTTGACTTATTCAGCAGTGGACAGAAAAGGGACAACAGCAGGAGGATGCTAAAGAAATCAGGCAGCATATGGGTGACAGCCCAAAGGTGCACAAGGTGTCAGTGCAAGATTTTTTTGGCAAACAGCATTAATTTTCAGGAAAAGAACATTTGTGGGTCTAATACACCTTGAGCCATTGTCGTCATATAAAACTACTCTTTTGGTTAACTCCTACGTTAATTAAACTTTGCCAGAATAGCGCATTTTAGCCACGCTTATTGCTTAGGAATAAGTATAGTATAGTGGAACTTAAGTTCCTGCCTGCCAGCTGAGTGTGGGCACACATACAGCCCATGCCTGTATTAATTTGTTTACATGTCTAAGCATCCAGAATCAGATTGCTTATCTGCACTAAAAGCAGTTGAATCTACACCTTAACTACTTGTCAGTAATTTTCAGAGCCAACTTAGGGCTTTCTTTGGACTCCTTTAAGGATATTGACTGATTAATGTCAAAAAAGTAGTGCTGCTCAGGATGAGAACAGCCTGATTTCACACAGGTTTGAGCACAGAGGACTTCCAAAACCTACTGTTGGCTGCAACCATGTCTAGACAACTGCTACCTTTTGAAGATAAATTATAAATAACTTTTAATCTCTGCCTTTTTAGAAACCATCAGCAGGCTGCGCAGGAGTGGGAGACTTTGTAGAGCTGCTAGGAGGAACAGGCTTAGACCCATCCAAGATGTTTCCACTAGCTGATCTCTGCCACTCTTTTCACGGGTCTGGTAAGAACTCCTTTTTCCACTTACCTCCACCTGATAAAATAATTAACCAGAGGGAGTAGTGCAGAGCCCCTCCAAACCAGATTTCCTGCTAGACTGGTGAACTTCACATGTAGCAGAACATGAGACTAAAGCTATTTGAGCCTGCAGCTGTGATACAGCACACCCACTTCACTTGCCCTTGCAGTAATCATTATAACAAGGTTAAATTATACATATTTTTTAAGTGCTTGTCCTATGACACATATGATTATTATTAGAGTGTCAACAGATAAATAAGCCTGGAAATTCATAACAAATGAAGGTAGAGTGGTTACATTTTCAGTTAAGGAGTTTCTTCTCACTTACTGAGTGTTTCCAAAGCCTCCTTTTCTGCTGCAGCAGTACACATACCCCAAAAGCCTCAGAGCTCCCACTCTCTGCTTTGAACCCTGGAGGAGCTCTGAACCTGTTTCACTACCATGCCCGGTCGGTGACCTTTTTCTTCCCATAAAAATAAGAATTCCCAGTTTCCCTAATATTGAATACAGCAGAGTACAAAGTGCTGCAGTGATGTGACAGACCGGTCCCTGTGGCACATATCTTGTACCTCGGGAGTATGAACGGGTGCACTGGAGAAGTGGCAGTTCCACAGGGTTGGAGAGCAGGAACGTGCCTGGCACTTGGCCTCTGTGTTTTCCCTTGCCTTTCATCACACGACAACTTAATGGTCCAGGGACTGTTTAAAGCTTTTAACTGGCAAGCGCTGGTGCGGAGTGAATACTAGCACTGCGATGAGGTGTGAAGGAAGGGAAATCCCATCTCAGCAGCCCCCACTCTTCTAATGACCCATGAGATTTCTTCTCCAGAGAGGAAGGTGCTCCGAGTTCCCCAAATGAAACAGGCTTTGCCAAACCCCCCGCTCAAATGGCTCATCTAAAGCAGTGGTTAGTGATATGCTTGATTTCCCCCAGAGTGAATCCATATGCTGGGCATTGCCATTTGAGTTTGTCTTGGTGGGACTCTCACATGCCTTTGTTACTGTGAAGAACCCCCTTATGCACAAAACCACTCATCCCTCTAACACGAAACATCTCAATATTGTTAATTTTGGATATCTCCGGGATAGGGTGCCATTACCCTTAACCATTGCTCATGGTATCTAACAGTAGCGTACCTTCCCAAATGCAAACACGTACAGACCTCTGCATCATGTCTACTTATACATACGTGAGACTGGGAAGTGAGCGGCATTTGCATGCGTAGCAGTTAACACTTGATTGAATACCCACGCCATTGTAAAGTAAAACTAACAAATACAAAAGAAGGTATTTGGTCAGCAATACAACCACTGGCTGGTCTTTACTACACACAAACTTGCTTTGTTTCCAAAATTGTATGTATCAGTGCCCTGTAATTCCCAACACTATATATCTCTTTTCCCTCACTGTCATATAAGTGTACCTTTATATCTCCTCTAATTCTCTTTTCCCTAACTAGCCCAAATGAAGATTGGCTGTGACAATACTGTGCTGCGAATGGTCTCCAGTGGCAAACACATCAACCGTGTGACATTTGAGTATCATCAACTCGATCTACAGGAAACAGAAAACAGAAAGGAGAACAGCATTGAGGAATTCTGCTTTCCTAGTATCTGAGAAACCGGGCCACACATTTTCACATAGCTAATGAAAATAAGGCTCTGGTGAATTTAAAAAAAATGTATTTTTCCTTTAACCAGCTGGTATTATTGAGCCTTTCTTTAGTACAAGCATATGTCTTTTTTCATAAAAATCAGTCATTCCTATGAGCAAGCAGGAAAAAATCAACTAATATATTAGTCTTTGTTACTATCATTATTTTTTTTCTGCAGTATTTAAGCTCATTTACCACATTGAAAATCAATAGTAAGAACAGATGTTATGTTTCCCATATAAATATTATTCGGAAAACAGACACAAACCCTCTGTGCATCTAGTCTGAGGACATACGAATAATAAGTATAAATAATAAGTGTAAACTTCATGCAGCAATTTATCCTTTTATATCAGGTATAAACAAAAAAATTAGATGGTGGAATACACTTCCAGTTTTGTAAGAGGAAACCCAACATTAATGTGTGTAAAAACTACTGGTTTGTTTATGACTATAATTTATTTCTAATGACATGTTTTTAATAAAAATTTATAGCATGGAAACTTCCTTACACAAATCCAAACATGAATAAATACATTCAAAGAGTTGGCAAAACGTTATTATGTTGTATTTTTCTGAAGAGATCTTTTAACATTCTGGTTAAACTTCCTAAGTCTTGTGCAGTTTTCTGGAAATGATAATTTTGAACATACGTTGCTGTAAAACTGTGGACTATTAAAGTAACATTATGGGCAGAAATTTGGTTTGCCAATGTTGCATACACCTTCACGTGGAGTATGTTCCAGCTGTACACTTACTGGCACCTTCCCTGTTTAAGGTTTTTGGTCAGGTGCCCTGCTGTCCCGTGGAGGCAGGGATATACAAATGTAGGTTAATTTTTTCCAGACTGTTGGTGACCCAGAAGAAGAGTGTAAGCCTGGAGGGCTCTAGAAAGCGTAGTGCAGCAGCCGACCAGAGCTGTGTCCTAGCTCGGAGAAAGGCAGATGGACTGATTCGTATGTTTTCTGGGAGTGCTACCTGGCAATAATGAGAGCAAACTGTTACTTCTCAGACGTTCAACTAACGATCAACACTGATTAATCCATCTGCATGCCTAAGATCTTCCGCACTGATTTCTGGCTCTTAATCTCACAGTCAGTTACCAAAAATCAAGTGTTTTGAGTATTCAGCAACTCTGAAATTAATCTCCCCCGACTGAAGCAGGTGAAAACTAGAGGATGCCTCAGACTCTCCCTCTGTAGGGTTTTGGGAGCTGACTCATGAACAGAGGGATGTGTTTGGTAGCCTGGTCAGACTCGGGCGAGCCCCTGCAGGGCTGTGTTTATGGAAAAAGTGGGGATTGTGGGAATATTTCACTTTGTTAAAAAAAAAAAATCAGGCAAAACCACTGCTGGCTACTCCAAGGCATGGAGCAGCCCTGGCTCAGGGCTCTGAGTGGGGGCTCCTTGGCCAGCACATCCCTGCTCTGGGCCCATGCAACCCACCGTGGGCTTTCTGGGCCCCCAGTGCTGTGCTGGTGGTGCTGGCATGGCCACCCAGCACCAGAGATATCGAATCAGGGAAAAAAAATCAGGGCTCAATGAAATAGCTTTTTTCCTGAGGGAACTTGCAGTGACAGAGGATCTCTGTCCTCTAGCATCCCCTTCAGCTCATCCTTTCTGGGTGCATGTTATTGTCAGGGCAACCCTAATCATGTCCAGCCTCACCAGCCTTTCCCTGGCACTCTTCAGTGAACCAGGACAGGTTTCTGGGCTGGGCAGTTTGGGAACAAGCTCGTGGGCTCCCATATCAGACCATACCTACATGACTACCTTCAAACTGGGGAGAGGGAGAGGTCTTTAAAATGCTGCTCCTTGGTCACTAAGAAACACAGGAGGAGTTGAAACATCAACAGATCTCAGGTCCAATGGCTCAGGACTAGATCACCAATGATGATAAACTCTCTTGCTTAGTGCAGTTTCATAGTGGGATTTCCCACCTTTCAGCTTTATGTGTACTTTTTTTTCCATCCTAACATGACTTAAATACCTCCACAACACCAACACCTTATAGAAAACATACTTAATGTCCAGAGATTTGAGATTTCTCCTTCCATAGGATATAGAAGTGGACTCTAAGAAAACTTACTGTTATAGATGGAGGAGAATGAAAAACAGCATCATCTATCGCTATTGCTCCATGCGTAATACTCGAGTACACGGTGGTTTTCCCAGAACTGGTTGTCACTTCACCTACTCCTTTTAATGAACATAAATTTAGGAAGAACCACCAATCACATCATCCACTCTGTTGGCTGTCTTGGAAAAAAACAGACCCCGGCCAGCCAGCCATTCTTTCGTCTGTGCTTTAAGCTCTACCTCATGCAGAAAATCAACAGTCACTTCAATCTGTGTACCTGTATTTACGGAGGCCCTTGTCATTTCAGGAGTTGCAGAACTTCAGTCACAAGAAGTCAGTTCATAGATGTCAAAAGTCACAACTCCTCCAGGGTTTAGTTCTGGAGAAGTAAGGAAATAAGTATCCTCATGAATGAAAAGAAAAGACAAGGCAATAAAAGCACTGCAAGGAAAAAAAAAAGGCAACTGAAAGTTTGTAAAAGGAAAAAAAAGAAATCAGAAATATGTGAATAACATGAATATCTGTTGAAAGAAGCAAGAAAAGAACTTATCAATTAAAAAGGTTGTAGCCTGGAGGCTTACAAGAGCTGGAAAGCCTCCTAAGAACTAAAAAAAAAATCAAGCTCCTAACAATAAAAATGGAACAAAAGTCTTTGAAGAGGCACTGTCTGCAAATGTTGGCTTTGAGAAGAAATTGTACATCCAGGATTTAGACACCCTGACATCTGTCATTGTAGGCAAAAATTAATGTTAAAACCTACAAAATTGTCAGGAGAAGATGTGAGTGACAGGCTTAGTGCAGACTCTGATGTCCGAGAATGAACCACTTGTCTTAATCTTTTTGATTCGTCATCACTACTGACTTTCCCCTAAGAAGTGATGTAAAAGGTGGCATGATACCACAACAGCACTACACAGCATAGAAGCACCGTGCTAGATTTAGAAAGAAAACCACTGAACTTGGACTGATGGGTCAGCCAACACTCAAGCAACGACTGAAAAACCCTTCGGCACCACAAAGGAACCTAGGGTTAAAAATTGTCATTTGTGGGGAAAAAAACAGCAATTCTTACTGGAATCTCAACCTTGGAAGACAGAGGGATACAGGACATGAATCAACTCCTGCATTTCTGTACTAACATGAAATCTAGGGTGGCTGTTCAGAAAAAATAACATAGTGAATTGCCCAGAAGTGGAAATTTCCCACCTTAATTAAGATTTAATGATTAAAAGTCTTCTACTTAAAGACCATGCAATAAATCTTCAGCTTAAAAGTTATTTCCATCTTTACCAGGTATAAATGAAATAAATGAATAACAATTGCAGAGTGGTAAGTCTTTGTTGTTGAAATTACCCAGAAGAGAAGATGGAAGTACTCCGGAGGTAGTGGGAAAAAAGCTAGAGCACCTGTCCCTGTAGAAGTGCCCCTGGGCATTTGACAGAATCAATCATCTGAAATAACGTTTGTCAAGAGTTTTCTGGCAATGGAAAGGGGAACATTGTTACGGGACCTACGAACACAGACCGTGTGCCAAGAGCCATGTAAAATAGGTCTTGATACAGGAATAGATACAGACTTGTTCAATCTTCGGGATTTTTAAGAGCAAAAGAACTGTTCATGAATTAAGGATTATTTTCAATAAGTAAAGGTGAAGTAGAAATGTTTTATTAAAGTTAGAATTACTGCCTTTGGAGGTAAAAACTCAGCAGAACAATCGTAACTTAGAAAGACTGACAATAGTGAGATGTCACAATGATTTCTTGTTTTGTAAGGTCACTGTCTGTCCCCAAAATTAAATTCTTCATTCTTAAAGCAGTGACAAAAAATCACAGACGTCTTGGCAGTAATGTGCAACTCCCCGTGATGATATGCAATGATTTTTTAAGTTAGATTTGTTCTGCTAAACTAATGTTGATTTTTATCTTTCATGACTGACAATGAAAATAAGCACTCAGACAAAGACAAGTGTGGTCTTTCTGAATGGCGGTCTAAACAACTTTTAAAACATCTTCTAAATATCTGCTCTGCTAACATTGATTCTACAAAATCGTGCCCTGCTTTCGTTGTGTGGAAGTTTTGATCAATAGTTAGGAAGGAGTCTTCCGGAGGCTGAATAATAAGGAAAGCAGATTTGCAGAACACATTAGGTGCTTGATCATATAACCTGCTTCCCACTGAATATCTACTGCTGCAAATTTAAAATACATCTCCAGGGCCATCACACTGCACTGACTTCACACACCAAGTGGATTTTATGCTACCTGCAGGGATGACATTATTTTGTGCACATAGGGTGTAAAAGGCTCCGAACTCTGTTATCCTGCACTGGAATATATGCAGCACCAACTACGTATCAAGGACCAAACTAATTCTTAAGAGCTTAAAGAAATTTCACTTGCCTTCATGAAATGCACACTTCTTAGGACCTCAAAGCTGTACTTACTCAGTTCTAAACACAAGCTAAATTACACTTCAAGGAAGTGATTCATTATAGTCATTTTT
Source organism: Calonectris borealis (assembly GCF_964195595.1). Classification (NCBI taxonomy): domain Eukaryota; kingdom Metazoa; phylum Chordata; class Aves; order Procellariiformes; family Procellariidae; genus Calonectris; species Calonectris borealis. The sequence goes on from NC_134352.1 coordinate 60,554,026, forward strand.
ATTCAGAGCCTCATTACTTCTGGTATCTGAGTAACTTTCTTGTTGATAAATTGACACAGTTTTCACTTTTTTCCCCCACTTTGCTTCTTATCTTTAAAGATCAGCAACAACTAATCATAGCAACTATGGATTTTGTACGCACATCATTTCCTATTAAAGGAAATGCAGTGTATTACACGTGAGTCACTACAAAATGAAAAGTTTTCATTATCTGTTCTTTTGAATAAAATTGATATTCATGGTACCGTGCTGCTGCAAATTACCATCAAACCATCAATTACAGTGTTGACTAATAGTTTTTTTATAACTTTGCCCCTCAACAGAAAAGCAAGCAGTTTTATAACCAAAATTTGCCTTTTGTCTATACGCTGGTACTCAGTGCCCCTCATCGGGACTCACACAGCATTTTGAAGGACCCAGGCATGTCCTTCAGGTCAAGCATGTAATGCCTGTTTCATGCGGGACACTTTGCTTACGGATGTCCCACCACGCACAGTCCCACCTTGGGGCTGGTGGTTCCCAAAGCAGCATGGTGCTCAGCAACACCACCTCCTGCCAGGACCTGAGACCCCAGCACTGGAGAAGAAACATCCTCCGGCCTTCAAGCTTACAGGCACCAGCACAGCCCCTCAGCTAAACTCTTTCCCTGTCATATCCCTGGCTCTGCCTTGCCCAGGCTCCTGGAGCCCCATGGCAGGAGACTACTGCGTTACAGCCTCCTGCTCTCCAGGGCTCCTGGTGAGTCTGAGCAAACTCTTGTCAAGCTAGGGCCATCTCAGCTCCTCTCCCATGGGAGATGTCCAGGCTGAGCCACTGGGACACTTCCCACTGCTGGTGGTGAGGAGATGCTTGGAGAGGGCTCTTCTTTGTGCATGAGAGCAGCAGAAGCTGCCCTATCATCTGGTCTGGCCATCAGGGCCCATTGGCCACTGCACATGCCTTGGACATGGGCAGCTATAGGCAGGAAACTGGCATATATTTAAATAAAACATTATGTAAAGCTCAGTAATTAAAACAATCTGAGGCAATAGTGAAGGGTATGATTGAGTATTTATCACACAACAAAAATAAAAATTATAGAATCATCACAACAGCAGGTGATAAAAGATCATAATAATTTGTCTGAAGAACAATTATTCTGTCTTTGGAAAACTCAGCTTTAATTAACTGACAGATATTGGCGAATAACTCCAGCAGAGTAGAGCTGGCTGAACTCAGACACAAAAGCTGGGTGATGATGACTCCTTCTGACATCTTGTTCAGATGTCATCTTGTTGACATCTTGTTCAGATGTCAGAGCTTCCATTAGGCTGATGGGGGAACTTGCTGAGGGTCTCAGCTGATCCTACCTTGCTGCCCCCAGTCTCAAATCACTTCTGGTGGTGGTAAGTCGCAGGAGGTGCCTGGCCCAACTGGAGCTGGAGACAAGCAGCTCCACAACCTGCAGTTGCCACCAACTGCAAGCCAAACCAGGCACTTCCTGACATCAGAAGTAGCTGGACATGGATTTTGCAGATCCCAAAAAGCCCCTCAGTGTGGAGCTGGGTGCGTGGGGAAACAATTAAAACCTAATCTCTCTGGGAAGGTTTCACAAGCTTTTGAATTAGTAAGTCTATATTTGCAAGGAAAAGATACTCTTCTGATGAGTTTTGTGGGCTCAAGGACTACGCCCAGCAGACAACACAACAAGCAGGTTCAAAGCATTTTTGTTGTAGCTTCTCTGAGGATACTACAAGACATGACAAAATGAGCAACGTGTCTAAGTAGCTCTTGGTTTCAATCCCCCTCAAATTTAGGTGCTGTAGTAAACTAAGCTTTAAACTGGCCACCTCTTGGAGGAGGTCTGAACACAGCCCCAGGTTTCTGGGTTCTCTTAAAAATATTTTGGTTTGGAAATCTGGCTCTTTTGCAAGGCAAAGGAGGTTGATAATACATGCTTCTAACTCTGCCATAATTTAATTAGAGTTACAGTAAATTCTCCTTCAGTTCTGCCAGATACAACAATTAATTGGAAGCCAAAATGAAGTGTCCCAAATGAAGAGATAACCAAATGGGGTTTAATCAGTCAAGCTGCAGCCTCACCTTTGGGAATGTGTAGGCAGTTTCTTATTGTACAAAAGATCCTGTGTTTTCACGCTGCTGCAAGCTCCTGGGTTGAGCTGAAGCTTTGAGAAGAAGCAACATTACTGGTGAAAAAAGACTCCTGTTAAAGTACACTGGGTTCATTTAAGTAGGGGAGATGAAGAAAACTAGAAAAGACCAGCTTGGAGGCAGAAGGAGCTGGATCCTCAAAATAAGAGGCAGAGAAGAAGTAAATCTGGGAATCTTTACAGAGCCATCCCCGCATAATAGAGTCCATTCTTAATGCAGCTGACGCACACATTTATCATCTCATTACATCAAAACATGCAGCTATCTTTGGAAGAAGATTGTTTTTGGCTGATCCATTTGTCACTACAGCAGTATCAGCCCTACCTGTCTGAATATAATATTTTTTATGTCAGAAATAGATTCTTCACAAAACATGGAAATTGATGTATGTTTACTATCATAATTTGGTTGGTTTGAACACAGATAATGGGGATTACAAAAATAAGAAACCTGCTCGTTCTCAGCCCATCTGAGCTGTTAATCTCTACAGTCAGTGGATGGTACAAATTTCTGAGGAGCTGAGGATGCAGTGGAAATGCTGTTTAGATGATCCAATCTAAAATGAAGAATGGGCTAGATTGAATCCTGGGAGATTTGCCCCAGTGGTTTTGGCTTGTTCTTATACCATACTAGCTTAATTCAGGAATGTGATCCATCAGAGTTTGTTCCCACATCTTTTCTTTTTTGGACAGTTGTTCTTACTGTCTTAGCAGGGAAAAGTGAAGCAGGAGGGGAAAGTTCTGGCAAGTGTGTATTTGCATACTTTACAGAGGACACATCAAAGTCAAGAGTTTGGAGCCTGCATTGCATCAAATGCAAAAGGAAAATCAATTGGAAAAGGTCAGGCTGGTTCATCATAACCCAGGGGTACGATTATATTACTACACAGATGCAGAAGACCCCATCATTGAAAAGCCAGCAGTTCTCCCACTGACTTTAAAAGAACTGTCACAAAAACTGCAGCACTGCTTAACTCTGGATAATAAGATCACACACATAGATCATACTTATGCTCATGTTTCTTGTACAATTGATTAATTGCTATGCATAATTAGTTATTGTTGGCTAGTGGATTAACTACTAATTCCTATATAACCTATTATTACTATTATTACTGCTATTTTTCATGTTTGGATATTGTTTCTTCAATGTTTTCTAATTCTGTTTCTTCAATATTTTCCAATACACAGAGGTGTAGTATAGGATGCAGTAAGCTTGCAAAACTCAAAACTGGAGTAAAACTAAAAGCAGAAAAATGAAAGCAGACACCACAGCTAAACTAGCATGTGTTTGCCATAAAAGCAAGAGAGGAGCAGCCTGATCTAGTGGGCACAGCGCATGCTGTGTGCAGATTGCATACTGGTTTTTAAACTCCAGCAGAACATCAGCAGGGGAGACTAGTGGGAAGGGTGGAGCAGGGAAAGAGGGAATCACAGCCGCAGAGAAATCCTGGTTCTTCCTTTAAGAGAAAGGGGAGCCTTTACCTTCAGTGAGATGGGGTCCGGTGCAAATGCCAGCCCCTTGCTGGGGCCCTTGCGGGGCTCCTGGCCCCACGGACAACAGCTGTGTGCTCACTGCGGTTCCCAGCCTCACATAATTGTTCTGGCTGGAGAGGACCTCGACAGATCATCTGGGAGCTTGCTTCATAGTTGCACCAAGTTGCTCAGGACCTTGGCCAGTGAAGGCTGGAATATCCCATGGATAGAGAGGCCACAACCTGGCTGGTCAACATTATCCGGTCCCTCCAGTTGTTTCCTAGGTCTAAAACACCCTCTCCATCACAAGGGGGCTGGGGCAGCAGTGAAATGCACCCTGGCCAACACCATGGATCCCACCAGGCAGCTGCCATCCTGGCATCAGCCTAGCATCACAGAGTCTCAAAACAGATGGACAGCAATGGTGTGCCTGGGGAGCGTCAACTTGTCCAGCTTCAACACGAAGGAAGAGGCAGTCTGCCAGAGAGGTTGGAGGAGGTTCTGGTGCAAACATAAGGACTATTTCAGTGGCATCTCAACACTGGCAACCTGATGCAAGATGGGAACTGGATGCAGACAGCGGTACTGTCACATCATGTGCTGAGCACAGGCTGTGGGAAGGGGTTTCCCGTCTGTAGCGACCACTGGAGTGATTCTGGGGCTGGGAGATGTGCTCTAAGCCAAGACCGTCTCAAGATCAATCTCACTGAATGATCAGTTTTGGGCCCCTCGCTACAAGAAGGACATTGAGGTGCTGGAGCGTGTCCAGAGGAGGGCAACGAAGCTGGTGAAGGGCCTGGAGCACAAGTCTTATGAGGAGCGGCTGAGGGAACTGGAACTGTTTAGCCTGGAGAAGAGGAGGCTGAGGGGAGACCTCATCGTGCTCTACAACTACCTGGAAGTAGTGAGGTGGGTGTTGATCTCTTCTCCCAACTAACTAACGATAGGACGAGAGGGAGGTTTAGAGGTTTAGATTGGACATTGGGAAAAATTTCTTTACTGAAAGAGTGGTCAGGCCTTGGAACAGGCTGCCCAGGGAAGTGGTTGAGTCACCATCCCTGGAAGTATTTAAGAGACGTGTAGATGAGGCGCTTAGGGACATGGTTTAGTGGGCATGGTGGTGTTGGGTTGACGTTGGACTCGATGATCTTAGCGGTCTTTTCCAACCTTAATGATTCTGTGATTCTGTGATCTGCATAATTGGAGCCATCCGTGGTGTCAGGGCCCTCTCACTGGTCTGCAGGGAGAAGCGGTGTCCAGGAACTGCAGTTCAGGTTTTCCTGAAGCAGGCATCCAAAATGGATCAGGTGAGTGGCACCAAAAACCTGCCTGTTTGGCTCTGCTGGCCAGGGGACCCAGGATTGTCACCTGCATTGCAGGCATCCTAGTTTCTCCACGTGCACTGGAGATATTACTTGATTAAGTCATAGAGATGTTTTAAATTCAGGTAGCAGTTGATAAGTAAGCTTCTGCACAGCCATAATAAATATAAGAATGTATTTGTTATTTCTCCTACACAAACAGTCACTTTCACTTCAAGGAAAATGATTCCAGATTGAGATTTTTGGAAAGTACCGCCTGGGTCAAACCCTACAAGTGAGTATTGAAATCTCCAAAAAAGGGACAGGAAATGCTGCTCACTCTGTGACTGGTATATCATCTATAGGAATGGAGGGTTAATACAGTTTTCTGAGACAAGAAACTTAAAGAAAGGGCATTGCGCATACATAGAACAAGAGAACTTACGTAAATTCAAAGTGATGTTCTATTTTTGCTGCTGTTAATTAAATGTTATCTTGTGTGCTTCATGCTTACAAATCACTTCAGCTATTGTCAGATCTCAAGTAGCTTCCCTTCATTTCTTCTTCTTCAATGAAAACAATTTGAAAGTCTCTTTCAGCGATTTGCTTTTAATTGGAAAGCACTCCCAAATGCAAGACCGAACAATGTGGTCACTGATGTGCATTGATACTGATAAAGCATTATTTGTCAAGTCTGTGTTTAAAAGGGAACATCTGACTGGAATCTGTAGCATGGTTTATTTTCACCCTTTTGCTTTTTCTCCCCTGAGATGGGGTAAGCCTCAGGAGCTGTATGAAGGCAGGCGAGCGCTGGGACTCTGCCGGGGAGCACAGAGACCCCAAACCAGGTGCTAGGAGCCTACACAAACACACCAGCAACTGAGGCCGGCGGGTGAGTTTTGTGCATCTCATCATCATCTCCTCTTGATGATGGAGACAAGGGGGAGGGAGGGTCTCAAGCTGTTTCCTTCTCCTCTAAAAATAAAAGAAGCCAGGAAACAAGTAGGTTTTGACTGCTGAGCTGTCAGAGGGTGCTAGTGACTGAGGCTGGAGTCACAACGCTCCTCTCCTCCTCTGCCTCCTCCTGCCTTCTCTGACCCTCCTCTCTGCCACTCACCTGGCTAACCCGTCACATCAGTCCACTGCCGAGCCAGGGAGATTATTCAGCTCAGCAAAGGACCCGTTGAGCCACTGCAAATCAGGGGCGGGCGCAGGCAGCTGAGGCTGGGAGAGGGTGGAGAGGGTGGAGAGAGCTCTCCCCTTGGTGGCAATGGCAAGTCACTGGAACAGCCTGAGCCCTCCCCGGTTTGTTGGGAAGAACAGGGAACCACAGCTAATTAACGATCTGATAGTGCTTTGGGATCACACGCAGGGTAACCTTTGCTTTCCAGGGACAACCCATGAGACAGAAGGTTGTAAATGGAATATGTTAAAGGAGATGACTTCCCTTTGCAAGCCTCAGAGCACAGTCTGGGCATTAGCCATCCATCTGTTTTGTTTTCTTTGGTACTAATACCTAGGAAAAAGATTCAGAATCGACGTCCCTCTCATTTTCTATTTATGTGGCCTTCTCAGGAGAAACAAGGAGCAACTTGAAGCTGCAGATACCATAAGGCGAATGGCTCCACTGAGAAATGGCTTATTAATTCTGTCTCGATGTTGCACACCTTTAACAAGAGCTAGCAAGAGGTACAATCTTAACTGAGCATTGGAAATAAGTCTCTTCTTCTAGCTAATGTTGTTTCTGGATTAATAGCACTCTTGAACAGATTATCTGTTTTTTTTAAATAAACGCATATTAATGATTCTTTTCCTTTTTTGCAGGACTGCCATGGAGTATTTTTAACCCCAATAATACATTGCTCAGTGATAATTCTAATTACACAGATAGCTAAAAAGCCACTTGGTCAGTTTTCATTAGAAATTCAAGCAGTCCTTTCACTTGTCTCGTCTTCTCCAAATTGCCTTTATTAGCCCTTATCGTCCTCATAGGTTCCAGCGCACAAAGGATTCACTGCTCACGTAGGTCGTGCCTGCCTGTAGTGACCACTGTCACAGGAGCAGAAATGCTCAGCTCCTCACAGATGTATTCAGCACCCAGTGGGACCTCGCTCTGTCTGACTCAGCTGCTATTACTCACACCTCTCTGTTAAGGGATTAGTCCCACCTCTGGTTACCACAGAGTTTTCCCACTGCTACTTACATAAAACATCTTTTATCCCACTGGTATTTGTATTTTCAACATTGTCTGTTAAATAATGAAAAATAAATTGGTCTTTAATAAGGACCCTGGCAAGGGTCCAAAATCTCCCACCCTTCTTCCCTCCACGCTGAATTAAAGAGAATGAGCTCAGGGATACAAAGTGAGATCATCTTTTAGCTGTAGCGGTATTAGGTTTTTCAGTCCATTTATTTTTGCTGATACATGGATAAAGTGGAAGGAGCTAGTACTTTAAGATGTATGTAGGAACTGGAGTCCAATGGTACAGGACTTTATTTTTAATAGCAAAGATGTTTCAGATAGATAATGTAGAATTAATCCAAGCCACAGCCTGAGTTCACATCCATCAAATAAGGTAATTGCAAAATGGGAAAATCTATGGGCCAAAACTGTATGCTGAAATACAGCTATTCCTTGGTGGGCAAAACTCAGAGAAGCCATTTTTTCCTTTTTAGGAAATTCAGTGCATAAAGCAGGAGGATATGTGAATAGAATGGCATAGATTTAGCCTGGATGTTGACTTTGGGATTCACTGGAAGTATTTATATCATTTAATCAGAGAGTGCCAGTGACCAAACAGAGCTGATGATCCACCTGCCATCCACACTGGGCAATTGTTGACTCTGTTGCTGGCCTCTGTTCTAGAGCAGACCTCTTTAGCACAAAACTTGGGCGTGTTTCAGAGAACAGTTTCTTCCAGGGACCTGTAGCCCCAGGCAGCATGGACAAGCCTGCATTGGACTAGTTTACTTTGCCAAAAATCAGTCTCCAGCAGGATTTGTACCCTCAGACGTCCTTCAGACACCACCTTCGGGAGCTGTAAAACCATGTTATGATTGCAGGCCAAACTAACATGCCCAGTAGTAAAACAGAAAACAAATATGTGGCTGAAAGTCCTCATCCAGCTGAGGTCAGTGAGAGGTGCTACCTCCATTCTTGTCCCTTCTCTGCTGTCCCCTTTATACCAGCCTTGCTGAGGATGCTGCAGTGGCTGAGGCATCTATGTAAACTGTGGTGAGGTAATTGGTATGCTCTGGAGAAGTCACTGGGCCCCAAGGTCTGGAGACCCCGGTGGCCTGCTCCAGCCTGGGGGCTCCCAGACTGGCGTGGCCTCAGTGGCCAAACGAAACCACCCAGAACTGACCGCTGTGGTCAGCAAGATGCTGCCAGCTCTTGTGGACACAGCTGTGTCCTCAACAGGGTGAGAGATGTGAGTTGCCCTCCTCCTCACAGATCTTCTTTCTTTATCGTGTTGTTATTTTTTTTTCTTCTGAGCATGCCCTAGTCTGTATCTTTTGCCAGTCAGCTGGGAGCCTGTGACCCAGAAGCCCATAGGATGGATGACCTTAAAAGCTCCATATGAGCTTGTAAGACCACAGAAAGTCTAATAGGGTTAAGTGTTTTACACCTGGATTTTGCTTGCAATGAAGAGAGAGGGAGACTTGTCACTTACAGAGCTGAGGTTTCTGTCCTTGCCTTTCTTTCCTCTCGCAGTCTCTGCATGTTTGTCTTGTCTCAGTCTTCACAGTCAAAAGGATGCATCAGCTGCCTCCCTAATCTTTCCTCCCAGTATCACCCATACTGCCACTCCAGGGAGTGGCCAACAAGAGACTGCTCCTTACTAAATCTCTCAACTGATGAATACATACAAATGCTGATTGAATGAAACCAATCCTTCACATTTCAGATGCCTTTTACTGCATTGGCAGAATAGGCAATGGGAATGAAAAGTGTTTTTCATAAGCAAGCTGTTCATTAATAGCAATTGTTTTCAATTACAAACCCCTAAATCTTACCTAACTTTCAAAGAAGGTGATCATGTCAGGCTAATTTACCTTTGTGAAAGACTTGATTGTGTCTTGCCCAGTACCTGGTGAAGACAAAGCCTGAGATACAAGGCCAGAGACAGCTGACTGCTGTGCCAACATTTTCAGTTCCTGAATGCAATTACTACTACTCCATTATGATTAGAGCTACGACCAAAGTGTTTTTTTAAGCAGCTGTGAATATGTTTTTATTTTAAGGAGCAAGAAAACCTCAGGTTAGTACCTAAACACTCTGTATTTGTTTAACTGCTTGTGAGTCATGGAAATAACTTTCTTTTACTGAATTGGGGTGAATGATCTCCAAGCCCGTACAATGAGCAGTGTAAACAATGAAGAACATTTAAAATTTGTGTTTCTTTCTAACCACCTCTCAGTGAGTTTCTTAGCAAATGTGGTTGAAAGGCACATTCATGACATTTTGATCTTTAAAAGAAGCAAATGCTTTTTGTGCTCAGGAGAAGGAAGGGGGTTGGTATTTAGTGCATCTGAACTGTTACTTCAAATGGCTGAAAGATATTTCATGTTTAATTAGCTTCAATTTTTTTTTAATTTAAAATTCTTTACTTCTAAATTGGCTGTGCATGATATTTCAGTTCCTATTTATTGTATTAATTATTTTAGTCAGAGGTGGAGTTAAAAAGCCAACACAATTCAGGTCTGAATTAAAACATTTTCAATTAGATTATAGTATAGCATCACTGTAGTTAAAAGCAGCATTTTAAAGCCACTGAGTCACTAATCAAGTACCAGAAAACCATTATAATAGTTCTAGCACAGACATAGAAAAGAAACAGGACACAGATAAGCCATACCACTGGAACAGGAAATGTTAGCCATGGCCCTGCCATTAGTGATGGAAAATTGGCCATTTTATCCTCTTTCTGACCAACACCTCAGCTCCCTGGGTGGCAAACCAACATTTGCACTTAACGAGAAGCACTTGGTGATGGAGAGGACCCAGCTTTTCTGTTTCAGAATCATGCCTCACCAAGTAAGGCAAATTCAGGGACCTGCTACCTTCTGCACCTGAAACAGATCTTAATATTAGATACACTTTAAGGTTGAATAAAATGAGTTTATTGAACAGGCAGACAAGGCTTAAGAAGTTAGGGATGATATTTGGGGGCAGCTCCTGAGAGCTGAGAATCACTGCACTTCCCAGCCTCGCCGCAGCCTCGCCAGGTCCCTGTGAGGTCCCTGCTTGCCCTCAGCAAGCAAGGCAGGCTCCTGGCTCCAGCCCCCCCACGATCGGGCCCCTGAGCTGAGAGCCTCTGCACCTGCCCCTGCCTTCCCCCACGTGGCTACGGATGTAAATCTAAATCCTCTTCTGGGGAACATAAGCATATTCTGGGGCTTCCTGCAATTATTGGCTCTGATAATTGGTCCAGCCACATGTCTGAGCTCTTGCCCGGCTGCATCACAGCTGCAGCAATTGTTAGGGCAAACCATTCTGAAATCCCTTTTTCTGCTGAGGGGGGCTTGACTGAGTTCATCACCCGTGACATAAACCTATGGCAGTACTGGAAATCTCATCCGACTACTTCCCACCACCCAGCTGTGCTGACACAGATTTTCATGGGGCGGCACTCTACAGCAGAACAGGAAAATGGGGCAGAATAAAAGCAACCTTTTTTTTCTAGCTATTGTCAGAAAAGATTGGACAGACTCAAACAAGGGGATGCACAATGGGATGGTAATATGTGGCTGCGTGTGGAATGTGGGAATGCTTTACGCTGTCATTGCAGCAGAGGTATCATTGGAAGCTATGACTGAATCAGAAAGTCCTTCCAAAATTCAAATTAATCACTTGTAGATACGACAAAGCCCTCAGATCCCAGCTGATGTCTTTGCATTCTCTGAAGCATCAAGAACTGATGAGGACTGAAATGAAGTAACATCCTGCAAATATAATGTAAGCCCACCTCTCCGATGTCCTTTCCTGAATGCACCCAGGTGTTCACAATGGACTAACTGTTCATGAGTTCATAGTGTTTGGGGTTTTTTATATCTGTATCTTTCCTTAGGCATTAAGACAAAAAAACTAAATCAGACCAGTATTTATTGATATTCAGGCATTATCAGTCATGAAGGTATCCTTGAAAATGGTCTATTCAGTTTTAGTTCCCTAAAGAGCCAAACACAAACAAACGTGTACAGGCAGCACACGCAGCAGTGATCCTTCCCCCAGGAGAAATCATGGGCAGTGTTTTGGTAAGATGTTTGTGAGTTTCCCTTGAAAAGATCATTCAAAAGGAAAATGCAAATTCCAAGTAGTCATTATTTTGTTGGTTAACGTTTTCTGAAGCCTTTTATTATTAGACAACTAAAGAAAAAAGAAAAAAACATCCTTGGTTCCATGACAAAATCCTGAGGAAAAGCCTTAAAAAATTGTATTTTTGTCAACTGATTAGCTAAGGCTATAACTTCACATAATTGAATATATCACATAAGTTCTACAGCTGAAGGCATAATTTACTCATTTATTGCCTTGTGAAGGCTTTGGGTTTAGCAGCTTGTACCTTAGGACAAAGAATCAGATAGAAAGTATGAAATTTGATCAGTCAGACTCCAAAGAAAAAGGCCCAGAGCTCACATCAGGAATGCAGAGCTTTTCCTTTATTTCCTTTTTTTTGGCCCTCACACCAGCTTCTTCCAAGAGCTACTGAATACATCTTTCATTTTTGCTCTTTTATGCCAGAATCTTAAAATTCTACAGAACAAATTGGAAAGCTGCTACATATGCTTGTCAGCTAGTCTGGAAATCGAGCCTGTTTTCTTCAGGTTTAGATAGGATGTTGCACAGTAAGTTTCAATTTCCACATTAGAAAAGCATTTAGAAAAATATACTGTATTTCTTGGGATGTAGCTGTCATTTTAATATGAATGTCTCCAAAGAAATATATTTTTTATATAGCATAATTACATTTTGTCATAGGATCTGCTTCCCAATTCCTTGCACATATTTGCTGCAGTGCTACCTCCTCTACTGGCTGGGTGATAACTTTGTGATGTCATTGGTGAAGCAGATAAGGGGGGGAAAAAGAATCCCTACATTTTACAGGTTTTAAAAATGATTAGTTACATTTCTGTTGTCATATGTCTTATGTACAGGCTTCTTCTGGAAACAATTATCTTAGTCCCCAGAATGAGATTTCAGCTTGAATCCTGTGTGATTTATATTTCTTTTTTACCCACTGTAAGGAATAATGCAAATTGTTTTCATTTTTAATAGTCATTTAAATGCTAGTCAAAACTGGATTTTATGTAAGGATTTCTATTATGACTAGTAAGTCTCTCAGGTACCCATGAAAATGTGTAATTTTTGATTTCTCACCAACAAACAAAGACAAAAAAAACTCTTCCTAACTCTTATTAGAGAAGAACCTTATCCCTCAGACACCCTGTTGTTGAATGCAATTTCTGTAGATGAATTGTTTCAGCAACTGTTCTTTTTTCCTGGACGCTGTTTCTATGTTTCCTGAATTTAGGGAATGGTGCAAAGACTTTGCAAAGGCAGTCTTCGTTTGCTCAATGGCAAATCTACCACACCTTTCCATACCAGCCTGCAGCAGGACACAGCAAAATTATGTGAAAGCCACCAGCGCACCTCAGTCTTGGTTGTCCAAAATGTGGCCTGTAGATAGATAATCAAGGTAATTTCATGATTTAAAGACATTCCTCATACGCACGGAGAGAAAGGGATGGCTTATTAAAGTTGCTGTGCAAAAGGGTGGCAACGTCAGCTCTGAATGTTTGTGGTCTGCAGAGCGGTAAATGTTTCACAGAAGTTGTCTTGCTATCAATTTTTCTTCCTATGCTAAGTCATTCTAGGTATATTTTGGTCTTGTCCAGACCATATTTTAATCAGCCCTAAGCAGATGGATAAGAACTGGAGTTTTGCCTCTGAAAAACTTTGAAAGCTCCCTGACATCTGGTGGAGGATAATGATTAAGACTCATGAGGATCTTGAAATGTTTCTTCACATAGGTCTGAGTCATACTTTCAGCCCAAGAGGAGAGTGTGCTTGGTATGCAGAAGCTGAAGAACAGGCAAAAGAAGTTGTCTGACTGTTTCCTCTTAACTTCCAGCATTGGTAACTTCCAGCATCAGCACTACCATTTTCAGGCAGCCGGGAGCCGAGTTCTTTGAGGCGGGAGGGGAGGGCGCCCAGGCTGCTTCAGTTCCTCATTTTGTTCAAAGATCAATTCCTGCACAGAGAGGAAGGACTGGTGTTGACTTGGAAGTGTTTCTGCAGGTATTACATTAAAGATGTACCATCAGTAGCTTAGTAATTAGAGGTATCTCTCTGAAGTGCCTGAAAGTATAAAATAATCTATTTAAGATCTTTCCAAGGAAAATAAATGATGTGGCAGGCGTTGGTGGAAATAGAGTAGCAAATTCGTACAACCCTGTAATTAACTGCCAAGCTGGACTGCGGTATCAACAACAGACACCTCTGATCACAGAGAAAATAATCTGGAAGCCTGTATTTGAGGACATAAAAAAGACATATGTGAGAGATCTGTCAAGCCCATTGCTCCAGACCTGCTGCTAGTGTGCAGCTCAGAAATATAATTATGCTGTATAAAAAAAAAAAATTCCTTTCAAGACATTCATATTAAAGTGACAGCTACATGCCAAGAAATACAGTACATTTATCTAAACACTTTTTAATGCAGAAATTGAAAGCTACTGTGTGAGATCCTATCTAAGCCTGAAGAAAGTTGGTGACGCAAGAATCAAAACTAAGGATGAACTGAACTTATTTAATTAGGTATGAATGAGCACAGAGGCATTTTGAGTTGTGTTTTCCAATGTTTTGCTAACACATATATTAAACAATTTAGTGCAAACTTAGGAGACTGTCTTGCCGAGTGTAACATCTGTATGTTATTCCCCACACTGGGCAGGAAGAAAGGAGGTGAGGGCAAGGATCAAAACTAAGGATGACCTGCATAAAACTTTTGCAGAGACTGATGCACATGGAAGTAACTTGACAAATCCTGCATAACCTGCTTTGACCTCGTAGCTGACCCTGCTCTGAGCAGGAGTTTGCACTAGGGATCTCTGAAGGTCCCTTCCAACCTGAATTATCCTACAATCCTATAATCAGACACAGACTATAGGGATATCATTGCTGAAAAGTGGAGACCACCACATTTTTCTGAAATCAGTCACCACAATCACTAACTCCTTCACTTTATTTATAATTGTGATCTCTATATTTAACCTCGTGTGCAACTACACTTCTGAGTAATAGTGACGACTCCAGTGACAGCTACCTCATCAGACAGCATCTTGCTGATGTCGGAGCTGGAGTCAGATGTGCATTCAAATGCTGCATAGCCTATCAGTACCTGTCATGGCTTGACAGGAAAGTTTTACCACATCACAGGGCTTTAGGCATGTGACTGCTTTTTAAGGATTATTTTAAGAAAGGAAGACACCTACATTTGGAACCCTCTTTGTACAATATCTTAATTTAGCTTGCAATTAAAGTATGCAGCTGGGGATTTAGCTAGAGTCATTATAAGCTACAGTGGTGGCCTACCTGTCGCCCACAGCCTCAAATTCACTTGTGGTTGGAAGGAAGTGTCCCCTGCTGATCTTTGGTTCAGATAGACACAGCACAAATCAACATTTCCTTTGGTCTTCCTAAGAGAAGGCAGTTCCCAGCCTGAGCAGCTGGTGTCGGCTTTAAGCCAAAAAAAGGCTGAATGGATGGATTTACGGACAGAGTCATAAAATGACTAATCGAAACAGAAGTGCCTAACTCTCTCAATAGTTACATGCTGTGCTGACATTTTCGGGCAGGTCAACTCTAGATGGCCCAGTTACTCTGTGGCATTCAAATCAAACCTTACAATGTGGCCCTATTAAGACCAATCATTAATACCCATTTTTGCCAGTGCTAAAACACTAGATGAAACGCCAGGTGACTCTGCAAGCTTTCAAGACAAGAACTAGTAAAGAATGTATGACCTGCTGAGTAATGAGGCCATTTCTAGGTAAAGATGAATGTTTGTTTGGGAGCAATCTTATGGTTCACTTCACCTGAAAACCTTCTCAGAAAAATGCAGATGCTGCCTTACTGGATTCCAAGGGGAAACATCACCTAAAGAACCCTCAGAGGCTCTCGATTTTAAAAATTTTTATTTCAAAGGATTTCACAGAGACATCACTGCAGGAAAGGGCTTTGTAGACATCTGCTTGATCAGGATTTTCCAGGATGTCTATAGAGCATTTTATTAGGGAAGTTACTGAAGTCATCTTCTCAGCCATACGAAAGAATACATAACTTGTGGGACACTACCACGTCCCATTACCATGATGGCTGAAAAGATGAGTTATAGGCACTGATAACATCTGCACAGCGCACTGAACATTAAGAATTTGCAACTTATAGCAAAAGTGGAATTCAAGCTGCCCTGCATTTTTATTTTGAAAAAAAAAAAACAAACCAATCTGGAGCTGGAATCTTACATAATGGAGACGAATGTTTTCGGTGGAACTTAGAACATACGGTATTGTTTGCATTGGCTCACATGGGCTTGTATGAGGTGTGCAATGACTGGCCATGCCCTACGCACATAGGACGTGCCTTCTTTGAGCTACTGACACCTTGGCTTGGCACTGATGTGTTCTTCCACATGTTGTCTTCTGCATCTGTGGGGCATTTCAGGGGAACTGATCCCTCTGATTTCTTGTGACCTGGGAGATCTTTGCACATCAAAGACCACTGATCATATGAGTAGCAACCTCCTTTTCCCTCCAACCCCTGCGCCAGCCTTCTTTTTTCCTCTTTCAATCAGTGACTGCCAGATTTTCTGGCTATGACTGAAAATACAAGCCTGATTACCAAATGACTGTCCCTGTTGTCACCCCATTAGAACTGCTGCAGTCCCACTGGGACTCACAGGCCAGGGGCTGGGGTTCACCCGGAGGGGTGAAGCAAGCTCACATCACCTTGGAAAATCATGCTGTCAGCAGCACATGCTTGGACTGCAGTCTACCAGCACCTAACAGAATCAAAAGTTCTTTCTGAACAGCCTGGAACGATCATAGTTGCAACCACTGGAGTCAGATATCTCAGAGGTATCTCAAGAAATACCATGTACTTACATACTAAGTAAGTTTCTATTTTATTTACAGGACAACTCTGAATATCAGTCCTTATTGGGTATTACCACCTTTGCATATCAATTCTGTGTAGGGATAACTTAAAGAATTAGGATCCGTATATGTAACTTTATGTTTAATCTGCTGCTTCAAAGAAAAGTATGCAAAACTTTTCACAATGTGCTTAAACTAGTAGGCAAAGGCAGAAGACAGACACAGTCTCATTTGTCTTCAATACTTTAGCATGGGCTTTCTAATCTGATTAGAGGAGCAACTAAAAGGGTATCGCAGCTGTTGCTAGTGTGTGTTGGGTGCCTGTAAGATCTGCTTCTGAAGCTTTATCTGTGCTGTGCAGTGTGTCTTGCATTAGTGACTTATATAGCGGTTGCGAGCAAGCAGGTTTATTTACAAAGCACGGTGCTAGCTCTGGTGGTGTGCTACTAGTCTGAAGAGTGGCTCACACTCACCAGTTAGTGTGATACCTGCCCAGATTAAATTACATTTCTGTGCATGGTCTAGGTCCAGGCACATTACAGGCAGCAGTAAGAGCTAGCTCTACCTTAAATCTGTCACTGAAGGATGTGGATTTCAGCTAAAGGTAATTTTTTTTTTCCCTGGATGAAGATCTGGAGTATGTGTGTACAAGACTACGCTAATTATTTAAAGGCAGTTAGTCACTGGTTATGTCTGTAATGTTTTGAGGTTTAAAAGTTAGGGAGAACTACAGTTCTTCACTTAAAAGCTGGTGTTAGTCACAGATGAAGAAGGGAGACCAGGTACTTCCTGAGTTCAGACATACAACCTTACTGTGCTCCTACAGTCTTAACTGCTGTCCTTCACAGCCACTAGATCCTGCAAACCACCCTACTGGTAAGATCTTGCAGCTTTAAGGAGCAACATGCTTTCTTCTGAGAGACAGAGCAACTCAGCAGCCCATGTGAGTCCTCAAATACTCCCCCTGACAAATTGTATTTGTTAGAAATCCCTGAAAAATTCTCATTAATCTCAATTTTACCACAATGCCTCAAGACAGCAGGTCTCAAGGGGGGAGAGTCACAAGAGCCTTGAAGAGTCCCCCCACATACGGCTATGCAGGGGGAGGAAGGAGGAGGCTTGCTTGTGTAACTCCAGAAGCTGAGGAGAAGCTGTGGGAGGCTGAAGAGCAATACAGCACAGCTGCACCGACACTTATAAATTCAAGCACACCTAGGGACAGTCCTGAGCACAATTCCCCAGGACGGCACCCTTGCACATTGCACCGACTGTGCCTGTCACTCCGTTGCTCCTACGTAGGAGAGCAGGACCCTGCTGGCCACCCTTGTCCTGGGGTGGTGGGCAGCTGGCAGAGGAGCTGGTGCCTCTCAGCTCTGGCCATGGCAGAGGTGGGAGCATGAGGGACACAGAACCACTGAGGAGCTGTTTTTCCCTTCTCCATTTGATTTCTGCAAGTGCGAGAGGCAGTCACAGGATTGTGCTGAGGCTGAGGACTGGGGCCATGCAGGATGCGGCCACTGCTGCAGCTGCGGACTCCGCCTGCTCTGTCAGCTGCCCTGTTACTGCTGCAAGAGGACTGCCTTTTCTTGCAGGCACCTTCCTGGGCACTACTGCCAAAGCAGTTGAGGAGGATCTCAGTCTTGGTGAGCAGACTTGTGCACTTTGTTGCACCAGGCTCACTAGAGAAGAGCCTAGGGGTGGCACGCCAATGTTGGGGGCAAAATCGGCAGCCCAACTCAAGTGCATCCACACCAATGCACGCAGCATGGGCGGCAAACAGGAGGAGCTGGAAGCCATTGTGCAGCGGGATAGCTACGACTTAGTCGCCATCATGGAAACATGGTGGGATGAGTCTCACGATTGGAGTGCTGCAATGGATGGCTATAAGCTCTTCAGAAGGGACAGGCGAGGAAGGAGAGGCGCTGGAGTAGCCCTGTATGTTAGGGAGTGCTTTGACTGTTTAGAGCTCAATGATAGTGATGATAAGGTCGAGTGCTTGTGGGTAAGGATGAGGGGGAAGGCCAACCAGGCAGATATCCTGCTGGGAGTCTGTTATAGACCACCTAACCAGGATGAGGAGGCAGATGAAGCATTCTACAAGAGGCTGGCAGAAGTCTCACAATCGCTAGCCCTTGTTCTCATGGGGGACTTCATTTTCCGGACATCTGCTGGAAATACAACACGGCAGAGAGGAAACAGTCGAGGAGGTTCCTGGAGTGTGTGGACGATAACTTCCTGGCACAGCTGGTAAGCGAGCCTACCAGGGGAGGTGCCTCGCTTGACCTGCCATTTACCAACAGAGAAGGACTGGTGGGAGATGTGGTGGTCAGAGGCCGTCTTGGGCTTAGCGACCATGAAATGGTAGAATTCTCGATTCTTGGTAAAGTAAGGAAGGGGGCCAGCAAAACCGCTACCATGGACTTCTGGAGGGCAGACTTTGGTCTGGTTGGGAGAATCCCTTGGATCTGGAGAACAAGTCTTATGAGGAGCGGCTGAGGGAACTGGGACTGTTTAGTCTGGAGAAGAGGGGGCTCAGGGGAGACCTTATCATGCTCTGCATCTACCTGAAAGGAGGTTATAGTGAGGTGGGTGTTGGTCTCTTCTCCCAACTAACTAATGATAGGACGAGAGGAAATGGCCTCAAGTTGCACCAAGAGAGATTTAGACTGGACGTTAAGAAAAATTTCTGTACTGAAAGAGTGGTCAGGCCTTGGAACAGGCTGCCCAGGGAAGTGGTTGAGTCACCATCCCTGGAAGTATTTAGAAGACATGTAGAAGTGGCCCTTAGGGACATGGTTTAGTGGGCATGGTGGTGTTGGGTTGACGGTTGGACTCGATGATCTTAGAGATCTTTTCCAACCTTAATGATTCTGTGATTCTGTGATCTGCATAATTGGAGCCATCCGCGGCATCAGGGCCTTCTCACTGATTCTATGATTCTATGATTTGCTGTGACCAACCAGCAACTTCTGCTTTACTTGCCACAGTAGCCCTGGGACACTGTCACCGGAGAGCATAACAGGTCCCCCTTCCCCTCCCCTAAAGAACAATTTTTGCCTCCGTGTAGCACCAGTTTCACCAAGGACCTGGTCTCAGAAGATGCCAAGTCCCATCTGGGCAATCAGGCAATCCCAGTTTCATTCACCAAATTCAGGCTTGAGGGCCTGGATTCCCAGTTGCAGATGATGACTTTTGAAAGAGCTAGCCCCTGGCCGCAGGTATCAGCCCTGAGCAGTTCAGAGAAGGTCTTTTCCACTAGTTATCACCACCTGTAGTCAGACCTGGCAGTCCCTCTCCAACTCCTTCACACAACGCTGTAGGGTATCAGAAAGACTGAAGAGAGATAAAAGATCAAAGTGGTCAGGAGAAAACTTCACCACCCTGTGGT
Source organism: Calonectris borealis (assembly GCF_964195595.1). Classification (NCBI taxonomy): domain Eukaryota; kingdom Metazoa; phylum Chordata; class Aves; order Procellariiformes; family Procellariidae; genus Calonectris; species Calonectris borealis. The sequence goes on from NC_134352.1 coordinate 60,573,501, forward strand.
ACAAAGAGGTCTGAGAGGCTTGATGATAAGGAAAAATTTTTGTGTTGTGAGATTTTCCATATTTCTCTGAAGAGTCATTAAACAAGGGTGCATGTATCAAATTCACAGACCTTTGCCACTGGCAGCCACCTGGCCCCTCTGGGAATTTTAATGGCTTGAGAATATATTTATTTCTTGGTACACTACAGCTGTTGAAATAAGTTCCTATTCTTACTCAGTTTCATATTCAAAATTACCCAAAGAGTAAAGCAATATTTTTATATCTCTGTCCCTGATGGCTACTCTGGTAAAAGATAAATTATTTGTTATCAAAATATCTTGAAAAATGAAGTTAGCACAGGGCAGATTTTTTTCCTCTCATCTGAAAAGGTATTAGTATGTTCCTCAGGGAAGAGGTGATTAGTTTGTATTGGCAATGTGATAAGAGAATTCTCCCCTAAGCTTTCTCATTAGGCAGTGGAAAATATAGACATTTGCCCCAGAATTATTATGCTGGGACTAGTTAATGACCAAGAAGTCATTTGAACAGAGACATGACAGTGAGTAGCATTACACTTTCATACTACAGCATTACTGACGTGAGTAGCTGAGTTATGAGCATCATTACGAGCATGAATAGCAACTTTTAGAAGTGTTTGTGCTCCATCTGCAGTGGAAAAGAGGGCTGCTGAAAGACTCATCATAGTCAACACTAGCAGCAGGGGACAGGAAAGTAAAGAAAGAGGGAGAAAAAAGCTAGCGGCATCATATATAATTTAAGCCTTCATTCAGTTTTGGTACTATTTCAAAGTTGTTTCATCATCACTAATTCAGTAGCTGGATGAGGTATCAAACACATCAGTAACGGTGAGAAGATTGATTTTCTGTTGGTCTCACTTGTAGCCAGACTCACACTCCTTCAAAAACTGGGCCTGCAAATTAGCACTCTGGAATTTGATCAAGAAGTCCAAAAAGTGAGTTTTGGTGTGGTTAATAACAAGAGGCAGCTATAATGCTTTTCAGTTGATGGGGATCTTACCAGAAATTTTGTGGTGACTTGTGTGTGTATATGCATATGTAAATCGCAATGGAGATTTAAGAGAACAATATAGGAGAAAACAAGCAGTATAGGCTATTCATTATCAAGATAATTCTAACAAAGGAACTTAGTGTCTCTGTGTTGGAAAAGAGAGAATAGTGGCCATTACCACCTGGGGAAAAACTGTCACCTACATGTTCCTTTTCACACTCACCCTGAGTTGCCATGTCCCCTTCTCTGGGAGCTTGGAGGCCAGTGAAATCTCCACTGAGAGCTACTGCACAGTACACATCTGCACGAGAACTGTGACTTATTTAAGTCTTAACTTGTTAAGTCTTAATAAAAAAATATCTTTACGGTAAACTCATCACCTGTTGTAATAAATTTGCATTCACCTCCTTTTTTACATTGGAAGTAAACCTTCATTGTGGTATGCCTCCACTGTATGTCACCAGAAGGACAGAATGACAAAGGAAGATTTAATAAGGATTACAAAGTTCTAGTGTGAGGGACCCCACTATATCCAAGGTAAGAGCCACCTATATTAGTAAATATGGATTGAGAACAATCAATCGCTGGATCAGGGATGTAGTAGAGCCCCCATCACTGGAGGTTTTCCAGATGCGACTGGACAGGCTGCTAGGTAATCTCATCTAGGCTCCCTTTCCCACAGCAGGTTGGACCAGATGATCTTTTGATATCCCTTCAAACCTGGGCTGTCTTATGATTCCATGAAAAATCCAGGAAAAGTGCCTGAGAAAAAGACAGCTAAGAAATACCATTTAAAGAGAAGGTCCTGATTAAACCAAAGGTTTGGAAGCAACTGGTTTGCAAGAAGAATCTCCATTTGGAAAGAAACCATTGTAATAGTCTCTGAGGAAGGCAAAAAATGTTTGAGTTGAGAACTGCTTTGAAACCATGGTCTTGGGGGAATTTTCACTGCTAACCTTCCTGATCTCAAAACACAGATGCATTCCTGCTTATTTGCTCTGCTTTTCTAACAGACAGCAAGAAGAGAACTTCTGCAGGCCTCTGCTCATATTAAAAAATGCTGATGTTCATGGTTTCTTAATGTTTGGGAAGCCAACTAAGCAGGGTGGTGAGGAAAAAAAAAGACACCACAAGTTTCAGCACAATGCAGAGCGATCCCCCCGAAACATCTGCTACGTCTCCCTTCTCTGGCTTTTCAGCAGCATTTTTAGAGGTGAGCTGCACCTCAGCTATTGACCCAAAGTACGGTATGTCCCTCCGAGAGCACAGCCTTCCTAGTGAAGCTTTGTGTCCTCCTTGCTATAATATTCTTCCTGATCTGTTTTAGAACTTGATGGAATATTTTGGGAAGATTATATAAATATTTCTAATGAGGATTACAAGGGGGAAATAAAATATGTCCCTGTAAGCAGAATGATTCAAAAAAAATTGTATTTTGCATGATAAAAGCACTAAGCCCTCTTTAGACTCAAATGTGTGTGTGTGACATGCAAATACAACTTTACAGTTAAATGCAGAGACAAGTTCCTACAGTACATCCACAAATACCTTTTTAAAGTTTATACTGACAGACCCTGTTTCAGAGGGAAAACTCTGAAAAAACTACAGCCTGAATGTTCTCTTTCAGGACACACCAACCCCCAGAGGAGAAACCACAGGAGAACCATAAGGGCATAATTGGAAACAGGATATCATGTTGAACATTGCTTATTTGACACAACTTTTGTTCCGTTCCAAAGAGGTGGAGGCTGTTGTGGATGTGAGGAATGAATCAGAATCAAGAGGCTGCTGAGAATGAAAAAGAGCTAAAAACCCGCAACCCTAAATGCTACTTTACCCCAGAATAGAAAAGAGAGTAATTTTTGCAGAAAAAAGTACATACTAGATAAGAATCAGAGGTATTGCCTATGTCGCAGCCCAAAGAAATACAAAAATTAAAAATTTTGCTTCATATCAAAACCGCTGATGGCCTGGACATTGAGTTTCATTTGGATCTCATTTAATTATCTAATAATTAATAGTAAAAATTGAAAAAGAATTGTTTTTTGTTTTAAATAGATAAAATCCAATTTGGCTCTTATTCAGATAATAGAGCTACTGAGATAATTTTAATTCATCAGGCTTCCAGTGGAAGATCAGGTAATTCATATGGCATACTTACTAAAATAGGTCACATCTGATTTGCACTTAATTAGAGTCTCAACGTAATGCATTGCAATATGAATAGTTACATGCATCTCTCCATGGCTATAAATGACTACAGTAGTTTTGTGATCATCTCTCCAGTTATTTTTTAACTAACTGATAATATACCTATAGAATTTGACATGAAATATGAGCCAGTTGAGCAAAGCTGCCAGTGATGAGATTGCTTCCTACCTTCCCTCACAAAAACATCTCTATTTTTTTTTGCCACAATGACCCAGGTAAAAAAGGACTGCATTTGCTAGAAAAATTCCTTTAAAGAGAGCCTTTTAATTTTCACAAATTTGTTTACAATGTGTAACAAATTCACACTTGCACACCATCCAATATTTCTGCATTCCTTTTGATTCTTCATTAAAACCAGAACTTAAAAATTATGCAACCCGTAGCATGACCATAATGGGGCGAAGTGGGAAGACTGCAACTTGCACAGCTAATATTTAAGTATTGCACATCAAATAGGCATAACACCCACATGTTCTCGCAGTGTGGTTGGTCATGGAGAGGTGGGCACTCTTTCCCCCCCCCATCACATGATAACTAAGTCACAGGCAGTTTTCTTGCTTTTGAGCCATCTGGTTCTATATTGGCCTTTGTGACTGTTTCTCTTCTTATAGCAACCACAGTCATCTTGATTTCTGGTGCATGCTACAGGCAGAGAAAGACCCTGTATACAGCATGCAGGCAAACCACACGGGTCTGTGTCGTTGCCCAGCCCTTGTTAGTTTAAGGTTTGCCAGAGGCCAGGGTGAGGAGCATGAGGAGCGTCAGGAGGGCTGGTGCAGAAGTGCAGATGGAGCGGATGGAAGTGGGACTGCACATGGGTATCTGGAAAGAGCAAAGTGGAAAGGCACGTTCCATGGGTGCAAACATACCACGGATGTTGGAGACCATAACAGCATACCCCAAGAAAGAAAAGAACAATCTGTCCTGCTGCTGCACTGACAAGAGGGCATGCATGACACAAGCTAACAAATCCACCATGATAGTCATGCCAGTGGCATCCTCGTTAGAGGAGGCTGTGGCATCCCAGAAAGGGTTAGCTGCAATAATTTTGGCATCATTAGTGGCAGATGTTCTTTCCGGGATCTCCAGCCTGAACCCCTGGTATTGAGCTCTGCTCTCTTCAGAGAACAGCCTACATTTACTACTGTGACTCTTGACTGCTTTAATCTATTTTTGCCTTTGCAACTGCGCAAAGTTGTCAGAGTTTATTTGTAATCATTAAGTGAAGATGCTGATGTTTGGCAGCTTTATGCCACTGGAAAGAAGTTGAATAGCCTTCATAAAACATGGAACTAGAGTTAGCATCTAAGCCAAGCAGTTTAGGTTGGTGCTGCCTCTGTGACCTGCACCTGCTGGCAGGTGGACAGTGACTCACAACAACAGCTCTGTATGTGTATGTGCATGTGCTGTTTGAGACGAACTGCTCAGGGGGTGATGAGAAAATACAGGCAATGCTATCACTTGTACAACAAGAAAGGGTCATCCATATTTATTCCTCTGCAGTTAACATCAATAACAAGTTCAGAGAAGAGCCTTCCAACTTTGGAGCTCCTTGGGTGCCTGTGTTAAGGTCTAAGGTTCACTCTACAGCACTAGAGATACGGATATCTCCCAGCAGCAGCGATTCCTGAGGAGAAGGGTACAAAGAAGCTGACTGTCTCTGAGATGCGGGTGACTCACTCTCTCTAGGGTACCAATTACTATAGAGGCGACAGGCAAGCCTTGCTCTATTGTTGTGCTGGCAGCCCTTAGATCAGATCATCTCAAGAGACAGCAACAAGCCATTTTCAGTGGCTGTCTCCAGCACCAGTTGATTCAACAAAGCTAAGATTTGCTATTTTTTTGCATGCACTGCTTTTTCCTAGCTCTTTAAGAAAACTTAGGTGAGATTGAGGAGCATAAGGCAGGCTTCCACAGCTCATTCAAGTCAGCTTTATAGCCCTGTTTTATGTGCTTCTATATCGATTAACTCACTTATGTACCCAAGCCCAAATTGCATGGAGAGAGGAAGAAAATTAGGTTAGAAATCCATCATTTTGCCTAGTTAGGCAGTTTTCAGGACTGTGCTTCAGGGCATTTAAAAAAACACAATCCTTACATGCCATCTAGTGGTAAAAGCTACTTTCTTTTTACATTTCTGCTTTACAGAGAAACGCAACTGGAAAGGAGCACTGTGCAAAGTCATGGTTAGACCTATTTGGATTTTCTGAGTTCCCTTCACATTCTTATCTTTGAATTTGTAAGGTCAGAAACACTAGGAATATTGGAAATATGTTCACAGGACTTAAGCTCTGCAGTGCCATGTCCTGTGGTGTCTCACTTTTGAGTGCTCAACATGGGAACAGGATCCCTAGCTGTGAATGATGAGCCTGTCCTTGCAGTAGGACAACAGGTAGGTCTCCTACATGCAGTAGGTCTCTGTGTGAACCCAGAAGCCTCAGGATGCTGGGAGGGGAGATGACTACACATTATGCAGGGACAAAAGGAACCTCACGTGCAGAAACCTTAAAGCCAGGATATGCTTTATGGTATCTTAAAACTGGTTCAAAGATGCTGCAGCAAGACTGTAGCAAGCAGAACCAAGCAAAGCACCAAGATGTAGTTCACTGATTTTATTTAAAATCCCTGTGCTGCCTCAAAACAAGCTGTCAACATTGGCTGAAACAATCTACATAGCATGTATTCCAACTAAAATTACTAACCTCTTGGTGGTACCTGGCAGCCTTTTGCAAATACTTCCTGGTCCTGCTTGACAAAAACCCTGTGCTCCAATGTCTTCAGTACCTACCAGAAGAGAGGTCACTGACCAGCTGCCCCCTGTTTGGATACACAGTGTTTTGGGGCTGCATTTCTGCAGAAATACTCCTTGTGTCTCTGAGAGGATGCTGCTGGGACCCCTGGCCAGCCCAAGATCTGCCCAAACTTTGAGGAACTGGATGGAGTCCCCTGGCACGACACAGACATACTGTCTCCTGTACTTTCAACTCCACATTACAGCAGAGGAGTCCTTACTCCATCCCCAGGCAATTTGCCTCCTCCAAAGCAGCACCATGGCAAGAGGTAGACAATGTGATCCCAGTGGATGCACTAAGGTCAAGCACTTGTTCTCCAATGCCACTCTAGCCAATGCCCCCACCCTTAAGAAAGCTTCGGACAACACCAGAGAGCCTAGATCAGGTTTGGAGATGTCTGTTTTTCAAGCAGTGTACATCCATATGAGAAGGAGCATGGTGGGAGAGGAGAACAAGCCAGTTTCTGGATTCCCTGCTGAAAAGAGCTGCAGCTTGTTGTGCTGCAACTGGTTTTCTCTTTAATTTCTTTTCCCCGTAGCTGAGTTCTCTTTAAGACATGCATGTAGGTGCACCACATAGGTGGTGTCTGCAGTAGTGTTGTTATTATTACTAAAATAGGTTGTCAGGGCACTGAACTTGGCATATGTCATTGCCTGATCAAATGTGATAAGCTGATGAAAGAATCATAAAGTTCCAGGAAAACTTCTGAGGATTTCCCTGTGAAAATGCAAAGCTCAAGGCATGTTATCACCACCTGGACAACTTTTTGAAGAATTTCCATGTTGTTGCAAGGCTAGAAACAAGTATCAGTCAGGCCCATCATCACCACTTCCTAAGAAACCCAAAACCAGAAAAGAGCAGCCAGAGATCTACCCCCAAACCTGCAATGCAGCGGGGCTGGCTCCAGCAACCCACATGAGAAGGAGATGCACGAGGATACAGGATAATGAGCATCAAGCCTACAAATCACATGAAGTTGGGAATTGCTATGTTTAAGCTCACTTTTATGACAGAGAACATTTGCATTGCCACACACGTCAAATCACACTCACAGAAGCCTTTAAGATCTCAGAGGTGGGACAAAGGAATTGCCTCAGTCAAAAGAGGCACTTTCGATCGGACATATGACCCTCTACTGAAATACCAAGCAAAATCGTAAAGACCCATTTCTCTTCAGAGATTCCCTCATTTTCTTCATCCCAAAGCAGTCAGGGCAGCTAATTTGATGTTACACATAAAGTGACAGCTACTGCAGGCAAGCAAGCTGTATCTGCACAAGTGAACAGAACATGTGGAGGGACAGAAAGCTGAGCAAAGCAGCTGAGATGTGAGGGAGCAGGGGGAGGTCCGTGGTTCACTGGCAAAGGCAGATTGTATGAGACGTGCAGGGGCAGACAGCAAGAAAGAGCCAAGCAGGTCCATTTTCACAACTCACTGTAGAGGAAGGTGGAAAGGACTTAATGATTTGCTGCTGTAAAAGGACTGTGGTCTGACCAGGCCATGAAGACTGTGATGGCAAAGCTCGCTTCAAGCACCCCTCCACTTCTTTCATCTCTTTGCGCTGCCCCTCAGGAGATGGAGGAACCTGGAAACAGCCACAGATGAGGACTACATCCTCCGCTGGGGTAGGGGAATGAGGGAGCAGGGAGAGCAACCCTGGGGCCATACATGCTGGGCTGGCACATCTCCCTGCAGCTCCTGGTTGTTCCTGCACGGCATCAGCCTGGGTAAAGAACAGGCAGTGATAGACTCTGTGCCCTCACCCTTCCTACCCCTCCAGGCCCTCCCTGCAGGCTTTGGGCTCCTGTATTTTGCTCATGAGCATGCACAGTGGCATTTTCTTCCATGCAGGTTTGGGCTCATGATAGCTGTGTGAGTAGGAGAGCTGTCCTGGAGATCTTGCCCTTAGCCAGACAATCTAAGCCATTTCATCTTCCTTCCACTACCCCCTGCCCTTTGGTGGCAAATGGCCCTGCGACTGAAGCCCTCCCCTCCCTTTAATACAGAAGCTGCAGGAACCAGGTATCTGGTTTCTGTTTAGCTGGATTGGGATGCCACCTATACTTGCAAGTGTAACTACCCCATCCCAGAGGGGACAGGGGTGGCTGCAACAGCAGCTTACCAGCCCATGTCAGGGGCCTACCAAGAACATGGGCAGCAAAGGGGCACATTCAGAGGCACCGACCGATTGGCTTTATCATGAGATCAAAGAAGAGCAGAACTGAGACCTTAGACCTGTGGCTGAACCATTCACCAACCAAGAGGTCTGTCTGGAAGTTGGCTGGTTGTGGTGACAGGTGCCACCTCCTCCTTCTTCAAACTTAATGCCACTGCACATAGATGCAAATCACACTCTGCACAAGCCGTTCCTCCACATGGTCTGCTGCTATTCCCATCTGCTGCTTCCTGACAGCAAGGCACGGTGGAACAACAGCCTGTGGTGACAGCCAAGGCATCCCAACACATTTCCCCAGCTGGCAGGGATGTTCACCTCCTCCACCCTCTCCATTTTCATCTGCTGCAAACCTTCAGGAACAGGCACAGTTTGAAGTACTGGCATCATTTTTAATCCTCTTTTCACTGCATAAACTTTACAATCCATTATTTTTACAACGAAATACATGAATTGCAGACCAAAGGTCTGAGATTAGGCCAATCTTGTAATAAGAAGATAGCGCAATTCCCTGAGCTTAATACAATTTCATTCAAGACAGTGGATGAAATTTCTGCTCTTTCAGGAAGTATCTTCCTGCAGCTTAGGTACTTCTTTATTTATACACATGAAGTGAAACCATCTTGATACAAACAAAAGCATTACCTGAAATGACACACTTTTTGATACAGACAATACACTAATTCTCAGCCCATGAGAAACTCTGGAGGAGCAAAACTGAGGTCTGAAACTGTGTTTTTTGTTTTAACATCTCTTAGGACCTACAGTCCAAACTAGAGCTTTACCCCCTTTTACAAAATGCTTTATAGAAGACAAGCTACATATATTTTTTGCCCATTTCCTTCCAGTTAATATATGAATAGATGTAGATTTGCTTCTAGATAGGCCACCCTCTGGAGTTCACGCATTTGGTTCTGGCAGTTTCTGGTCAGGACGGTACTTAATGACCTGCGCATGAGTGCATGATCCCATTGCCTTTGCAGAAAAAAGTAGTGTTCATGCTAAAATAAGACTGCAACATACTGTGATTTTCGAGCTCACATGTCTTTGGGCTTTTTATTTATTGGAAATAGGGCATTATTTCAGCAGCTGCAAGAAGCAAGTGAATAAAGGTAGCACTATCTCAGCTTCTAACTCATAGACTGAAAGTGTTGTATTATCTGCTATCCACAAGAGCAATGTAAGATTCAAGCTTGCTTGTGTTGAGTGAGGTCTAACCCAAAACCTATTGTAGTCCCATGTTGCTACCAAGCTTTCATAAGTAATGGCATAAGGCCACACTAAAAACATTTCAGAAGTGCCTAGACAGATTGCAGTGGCAAAAATAATCACTAATTTGATGCGAAGACAAAAGTTTGACAGGCAAGAAGCCACTCCCTTGTATTCAGCAGCCAAAAAGCAGGCCACAGAAGCATGGCTACAACTTTGTGGCCTGCACATGACACACTGCAAGCTTTAAAGCCCTAACCCCTTTGGAGATTCTTTCAGCATCGTGAAAACCAGCAGTCAAGGAAAGGCCAAAACAAAAAGTTATATGAAATATATATGTGAAAACATAGGAAAAATCTATATACGTATATATGAAATGTATGCATTACTTCACTTCTTCTAAAGGTGGTGCATTATTTGGGACATATCTGCTAGCAGGAGTAGATGTCCATGTATGCAATTGACGTTCACTCTTGTCAGGTCTAAAAACTATTAGGCTATGATCTACTATGATGTACTTCTTGTTTCTGGAGCAAGGTGCAAAAGTAACAAAGGATACCACACTTCCATTTTTTTTAACAACTGAGAAGCATTGTGCTCATCAGAGGCAAAGCACTCCTAAGAAACAGAAGCCTGTGACGTCAGGGTTTGAAAATTACCATATTGAGGTGCGGCTGTGGGGGAAAACCCAACAACCCCCTGCAGCTGCCTCTAGAAATCCCAGTAACAGAATTTTATACAGGACTGCAATGCTGCAATTCTCAGCACAGATTTAACATAGTAGCCTTGAATGCTGCTCAGGCAGCTACAGTTGCAAAGCTCTCCAGACACTGCAATTTCTAGCCAGGATATGAAGCGGTTCGCCACAGTAGACACTGAGAAATCCCAAGCGAAAAAAAAAAAAAACAACAACCAAAAAAAACCCCCAAGCAAAACCATGCTGTACTTTTGTAGAATGGTGTACGTGCTAGAATTACTTTTCACTGTATCGTGTGTTACAGGTTAAACCTTGGAGCACGCCAACAGCAACAAGCTCTCCCTGGCGCGACCAAGTACAGTCGCTGGTTGAGGTCGGTAAGGCATTTCGGGCCGTTAACAGATTTCCAGCACTCCCAGCCCCGAGACCGCCCCACGCAGGGGCTCTGCACCCCGGCTCTCTTTGGGGGTTCCTGGTCATGCCTCAGCTTCCCTCCGACGCTGCCCCCCTGCCACGAGCCGCGCTAGCCCCAACCAGCCGTTTACCGCTCTGCCCCGGGAGTTCCCCGCCCGCAGCTGGTTGTACCGGACCTGGGCCCCGCCCCCACCGGCGCGTCGCCTGGCAACCGCAAGCTGGTGCCAGCCGCATGCGCCCTCCTCCACATGTCACTTCCGGCCTCTCCCGGTGCCTTCCGGGTTGCGCCCCGTTCCCGCCCCGCGGGCAGGTCCTCGCGCGCCGCGGGGAAACTTTTCCTGCGGCGGCGCCGCTGGGCGAAGCTCGCGCGCGCGAGGAGGGCGCGCGACCCTGCCATTGCTGCCCTCGCGCCCGGTCGGGCGCCATGGCCGGGGCCGGCGGGCGGGGCCGCGGCCGCCGCTTTGTCCCAGGCGTCGGGTGGCGGCCGGCGGGCGGGCGCTGAGGAGCGGGCGGGCATGGCCTCCCCGCCCGGCGGCGAGCAGCGGGCTCTGCGGGAGCGCGTGGCGGCGCTGGAGGCGGACCTGGGCGCCTGCCGCGGGCAGCTGGAGCGGGCGCAGCGCCGGCTGCGCCGCACCGAGCGCCTCTACCGCGAGGCGCGGGAGGGCAGCGAGGCGCTGAGGCGACAGGTAGGCCCCCGCCCCGGTAAGCGGCTCTCCCGTCCCTCTCTCCCTCTCCGGGCCGGGCGGCACTCGACCCCAGCCCTGTCAGGCGTCCCCGCTGCCGCCACCCGCGACTGGGTACCCCTCGGCCCCCCTCCCCGCTTGCCGACCCCCCCCGGCGTGCTCCCTCCGCTCGGGCTGAGCTCATGGGGCGGGCGGGTCCCGTGCCTTCCGGAGCCCCCAGGCTCGCCTGGCCCGCGGGACTTCGGCGGCCAGAGAAGGTGCTGCTGCTGCGGCTGCTGGCTCGAGTTTGCTGTCCCGAGTCAACGTTTGGCCGGACAGGTGGTGGGGCGGGGGCGGCGAATGGTAGCGTCTTCTCAGCCAGAAAGGTGGTTTCGCAGTCAGAAGGAAAAACTGTATTTAGCAGAAGGAAGGAAGCTTAATAAACATGGTGAAATGAAGGAAGAGTGGAAGAATTGCTCCTCGGATGCTTATGGCAAAATAGGGAAGTTTCCTAAGTGCCACAGTTCGTTACCACAGAACAGTAGTTATTGCTTGAAATTCAACTTTTCAGGGTGGGCATTGTAAAAATAACCTTTGTTAAGTTTTTGTTTTTCCTCCCAAGTGCTTGCCTTTATTATTATACCCTTCGTGAGCAGAAATTATGTTTTTCATTATGCCAGCCATTCAAGTAGAAAATTATCTCCTGCAAAACAAAGATCAATTGAAATAGCTATGATGCAGTTATGTTTTGTTTGAATAATAGAATGTAAAATAGGCTGATATTCTTTCCTGGCGTCGACCCCTAAAATGCAGCGTTGTATTCTGTAACATGCTGTTTTTCTTTCAGGTTGAAGAGCTCACTAAGGAAGTCCATAATAGGAAGGAGAAGGATACATCTAGCGTAGAAGTACAGACAGAGGACTATGCTGCGTGGTCACAAGGAGGTAGAGAGGGTGGTGATTGCTTAAACAGACATCTAGAACAGTATCTTATTTTGAAAATTTTTTAATATAAAATACATTTCGAGTCTGTATCCCTAGCTGCATTAAACTCAGTAACGTGACATTGTCTTTTGGACCATTTCCTATTTATTTAAGCCATTCCTTTTAGAACAGAATAAAAGGTAGCATGGGCTGTAGCAGAATTCATGCCTTAGTAATCTGTTACATAGTAATCTTGTACATTACACACACATGTTTTACCAATTTTTAAAGTACAGTAAGAGTGGAATAAATGTGAAGCGGAGGCACTACCTAATAATTGAATTTCATTAGACTGCTTATATACATAAATTTCCAATTTAAGATTTAGAATCCTTAAACTGCATTGTGCAAAATACTGCTTTGCTAATTTATGCCACTTCAAGTTTTTGTTTCTCCCCCTGCAGATTATTACTACTATGAAAATTATTACAATCATATTGATACTCAAGATTGTGCATCTGAACTGCCAGTGCAGCACAATCATGGGACTGAAGGCACTGAGCATAATTCCACAGAGGAATTGCACACAGGTGCTAGTATTACTTTAAGGATGGATAGCACCGAGGTTGCTGAAGGTGGAGAAGAGGAAAATTTTATCCAGAATTCACAGGTTACAGAACTGTTTGGGGTTTTACCAATTTTGAAGTCAGCACTCTATTAATAATTAATTTCATGAAAAAGATGAGCTTTTGTTCTTGATGTCGTTTTATGAAATGAATTTTTGTGATGGTGTGGTGCTAATGATAGCAGACAAACACCCTTGTGCTTTGAAACTAATTCATTTTGTAGTATGTTCCAAGCATAACATACTCCTAGATTTGTTTTTAAAAAAAAGCACATTCTAAAACATATGTCCTACATAGCCTGGAAGCGTGGCATTTTTTATCAGCAAAATATGTTCAATATGGCCACGCTGACTGTCCTAAAGTATACTGTTTTTTTTCCCTCCATTGATATAAGGAGGCATCATGTAAGGAGAAGAAAGTTGTTGGGGGGTTTTATATGTTTATTTTGTTATGGGTTTTTTTTTCCCTGCTATCCAGCCTTCTCTTAGATCACTCACTTCATCTCACTTGCTTAACTGATTTCATGCCTTAGCATCTAGCAACTAAAATGGAATGGAGAGCAAAAATCTATTTGAGGAATGTACAGAAAGATATTCACTCTGTATATTTTTGACGTGAACCACTTTTGAATAAAGGTTGTGGAAAATGGAAGGCACAGGATGAAGTCTTGGTCCCATTGAAATCAGTAGGAGTTTATCAGTAAACTACAGCTAGATTTTTGCCTTGTTTAATAGTTCTTGAATCAATCCAAGTCCATAGAGCACTAATTTGTTTTGTGTAAAATAGGGCATTGAAAAATGCTAAAGAACCAAGGAGGTTCTTTTTAGAAGAAAATTCAATTTCTTACTTTCTGGTATCAGGAAGCAGAAGATACTTCAGTACCAGAGGGTTCTTTGGCAGAGAGCTTGAGAGCTGCTGCAGAAGCTGCTGTTTCACAGACCGGATTTATTTACGATGAAAATACAGGACTGTATTTTGACCATAGCACTGGATTCTACTATAATTCGGTAAGGGTCGTTTTCAAAACCCTTGGCATTTTTTCTCTATTACAAAGTTTTAGTAGTAAAAGTTGATGTCAGCAAAGAACTAAGAGCCAAGCTGACTTTATGATTTGAAAAACATGTTATTGAAGACAAATAGTAATGGAAGTTTGTTAATTAGTTGTTGAATTATTTCAGTCAAATTAAAGATAGCAGGCTAAGATACAAATTTAGATTTTCATTCAGTTCTTTTTGATGTCTCCTAGATCTTTAACTTGCTTGATGTTGTAGAAATTTTATACTATAGAGCTGCTCTGTAACTCTTTCAAAATTAAAAGCTTGAGCTAAAAGGTGACCTGTTTAGAAAAAGACAGATTGCTGAACTAAGTCAGTGGCCTCTCCACAGTCAAAAGCATGTTGAGAGAAAATACACGAAATATTAGTACTTTTGCTGGAGTATGGTTACCAATTAGTTTGATGTTACGAGAAAGAAAATAGTTCTTTAAAAAAAGATGTCAGATGGTGGATCGGAATTTCATAATGGTTAGTTTCTGCTATACGTTTTTCATAAGAGAGCTTTTGGGGAGGTTTTCTTCTTGTCCTATGAGGTATGTGTATATGTACATGCATATATAGGTAGATATATATACTGTCACAAATCTCAGTGGAACTATTGTGATGAAAACAGAGGTTTTGTTTGCAGCATTATGTTCAACTCAATTAAAAAAAAGTGCATGTGGTACACAAAACTACTTATTTTGTTTTCAGGGATGCTTCTGGACTTAATTTTTTAAAAGTCTTAAATTATACCATTGCTTTTGACATAGTTTGTGGATATAGTTAGATACTATAGGGCTATAGATTACAGTTTATGGTACAATTATACGAAAGAATGTATTTTATTGTTCAGGAAATCTTCTGAACTACAGGAAAAGTTCTTATATTGGGTTTACTGGCAAGGTTTTGGTAGTGGGGACTGGGGCCTGCAGAGGCAGCTTCTGTGAGAAGAGGTCAGGGGCTGCCTGGACATGACCAGTTCCACTGCAGGACACAGCTGAGCCCATCAGACAAGCTGGTGGTACCTCTGTGAAAGCATGTTTAAGAAAGGGCAAAACGCTGTACAGTGGAGTGTGAATGTGGCAGAGCAGGGGAGAAAGGGGGCGGGGAGTGTGAGAAACAACCCTGCGAACGCCAAGGTCAAAGAAGGAGGAGTGGGAGGAGGTTCTCCAAGCACCAGAGCAGGCAATTCCCAGCCGTCCATGGAAGCAGATATCCATACTGCAGTCTATGGAGGACCCCACAGCGGAGCAGCTCCTTAAGGAGCTGTGGCTGTTGGAAAACCCATGCAGAGCAGGTTCCCCTGGCCGGAGCTGTGGCCCGTGGAGGACCCATGCTGGAACAGTTCTTGAAGGACTGCAGCCCATGGGAAGGACCCCTGTGTTTATCCTGACCCATAAGCTTTTCATCTTATTTTCTCCCCCGGTCTTGTTGAGGAGGGGGATTGAGAGAGCGGGTGTGCACCTGGTAGCTAGCCAGGGTCAAGCTACCACAGTTCTTTAGTATGTTTGAGTATTTTGGTTTTTTTAAACTTAGTATGTGGTTCTTTATTAACTGGGTGTTTCTTTGAACAATGTGTTTATTGAAGTAATGATTACATTTCTTGTAAAGGAAAATCAACTGTATTATGATCCGGCAACTGGAATTTATTACTACTGTGATGTGGAAAGCGGCCGATACCAGTTTCATTCACGAGTGGATCTGCAGTCTTATCAGGCTTCTGGTACTCAGCACACCAAGGATAAAAAAGGGAAAAAGAAGAGAAAAGAACCAGAGCGGATTACTGCAAATGAGTATAAGGTAACTTCAGAACTGACAGATAGGAAATGCAAAACATGGGCTTTTTTTCATGATGCAACTTAATGGGTTGTGTAGTTTGGTTTTATGTAGAGGATGTATGCTTATTTTCTGAAGGATTCAACCATCTTTAAACTATATACAGCAGGTTGCTAACATGTAGTTAGTGTTCAAATAATTTTCCTGGTGAGTGATTAAGGATGTAACTTTAAACTTGGATTCCCTCACTTTTATTTTATTATGTTATTTTATTACAATAGAACTGTATAGATGTCTAAAATTGGGTGTCAGTGAAGCCCTCTGATTAGCTAGAATGAATTCAGGGTACTATGCGGACTGGATTTACGTCAGAAATTCAGTGTTACCTCAGTGTCTTGGTTTTAGGGTTTTGGCTTGTGTTTTTTTGTTGTTGGACTTTTTTTTTGTTTAATTCACGTGATGAATCAAAAAATGACTGAAGGTTTTGAAAATGCATACACACGCACCACCCCTTCTCTGTGACTCTATTCTAAAGCTCATCACGTTGACATTTTACTGTATCTCTACCATCATTTGGGATTGACGAAATACCTGTGAAGTTCTAATTCTTTGCATATTATGCTCTCCTATTGATATTTTATTTCATCAATACATTTTTGTTGTCCACAGGGTGTGGATAAGCTGTACATCTTAATAAATGCCCGTTGTAATTAACTTGTATTTTAAGTTATAAAAAACATAACTTCTTTTCTGTTGTTCTGCTTGCTAAGAAAGCATACCATATAGTACATAGTGACTGCCTTGAAAAAAATTACTCACTCCTAAACACCAGAAGTTTTATTGTAACACAGCTATTAAACCTCAAGAAGTATTTTCTTAATGAACACTATTATTGATGATGAATCAAATTTGTATAGTCCTATTCTGCAAATTTATGACTTAAGATTTAATTGAATGTATTGATTTCTCTAGTTTGCAGTGCTCCTTAGTTTGCATTTTTTAAAGCTATTGCTTTAACCATTGCATAATTTAATTTTGTAGGCCTCAGTCAAGCTGATTCGTTGAAATCTGAAATAATTATGCTAGTGTACAGGTACTCTTACATAATAGTTACGTAGCATCAATACAGAGTTTAAAAATTTTGTATCAGGAGTGAGGTCTTCTGAAAGATTTGAAAATGGAAACTTTACATTAAGAGCCAGTGAAGATAGGTTAAATGGACAGTGGTAGTTGATCGATTACAGATTTTATAAATACATCGTGGCTACTGTGGGAATTTCTACTCTTTGAGAAAACTTCATGTGAACCATTCCATTTTGAAAGCTTGAAGTGGATACTTAGCAACACTAAGTATAATGATCCTTTAGACTTAGGAGCGGGGAGCTAATGCAGTTGAAGCTAGGAGTTTTACCAGCTTCCAAGTTCTGGGCATGCTGTGTGCAACTGCTGAATTAGCATTCTGCCACTCTCAAAAGGCATTGTTAATACAGAACTTTGTTTTCCTAACACATGATGAATATCCTGGAAACCTTGTAGGAATGAGCCTTTATCATACAGTGCAATTAAGAAATGTCTTAAATTTAATTCTGTGATGAACTGTTATATATTGACCTAAATCAACAAGTGTATTTATAAAAGTTCTGTGGCATATAGAGCTCTGACCTAAAAAATAATTTTGACTACTTTTTGGGATCTCATCACAATCCACTTCTGTCATCTGATCATACCACAAATAACTACTTGTCTTTAGCTTATTTTATATTGATAAAATATTTTTATATAGATGGTCTTGTTAACAAATCTTTTGTGTGAAGCTTGCACAGTCACAAGGTAGGAGGTAAACATCCACTTTTTTATGATGTGTTTTATTGATAGTGAACTAAGTACTTTGCTTTATTTGTGAATTAATTTGTTTGAACCAACAAGATAACAGAAAAAACATTTAAAACAGATTCTGTGGTGCACAGATCTTTGCATCTGTGAACAGTAAATGAAAGTTAGTGTCATAGTAAGCATCAAGACCTTTTCTATTTTTTAAAACAAAAAAAGAGAGACTACAAAGTGTCTTTAAACTTTAAAAAGAAAAAACTTTAAAAACTTTTTTGTCAGTGCACTTTTATGTAAATGCAGTGTTAGATTTAGAAAAAACAAAGCACCTTACTGTCGTATTTTACATAGCTAAAATACTTTATTCTTGCTGTGTGGTTCTTAGTCGTATAAGAAATTCATCCATTATTTAAAAAAAAAACATGTTACATTAGAATAAAAGATTAAGATTTAGTAGAATAAAAGATTATAGATTTTTCTGTTATAAAACAGAAAAAATAGTTTATAAGCTGCACAATCCAGTTCATAGATGCCTGGTATTTCTTGGCAATTTTATTGTTGTCCAGTTTGGTCTGGTATTGGTAAAGGCACTAATTAGTTCATGCTAGTTATTGTATTATATACATTTTAAAACAAAACCAAAAATATCTGGTTTTAAGTAGAACTCTGGAGTTGAAGAGTTGTCTGTTGAAATGCTTTACACACTTTATGCCCAGCCTTCTCCCTTTCCCTTCCATTCCCTCTTCCACTCTTGACAAAAATAATACAAAGTTAAAATAAAACCTATCCCTGAATACTGATTAAATTATTAAAGTTGCGACAATTATTTTGAAGATTAGTATTTCATTATTGCTTTTCCCAATTGGTTATTAAATTGTGCTGCTAGCCTGAGAAATGCATCCAAACATTACCTAATTTCTTGACCAAAGTAGGTTTTACTTGACTTTCTTCTTCTACAGCCAGTTCAAGTAGGAGAATGGTTTGGTTTATTGCCTGGTCTGTGGACCACTAATAGGGGTAAATAAAGCAATACCAGGGTCTAATTCTGGGAATGTGTCATACACCCCCTGAACATTATTATTCCTGGGTGAAGATGAGGTGGTTTATAAGAATATGCATGTGAAGCGGGGGAAGACAGTGCACAGTAGTTACAGAACCTCAGGTACATGAAACACTTGTTAAACTTGTTTTTGCTCTTTTTCAGTTAAAGGAGTAAATGTAAACAAATATTGATATTTAATATTACTTAAAAGTTGTCAAATACAAGAAATAAGGGAATTTAGCAGCTGCATATGTAGGTTATCATAGCAAATATTTCTACATAGATGGTACCGGTAGCTATATAGTTTTTTCAAAAATCACATGCAATTTTTTATGACTATTTCTGTTTAAACCAAAGTTAATCTTTCTTTAATCTAAAAAAGATGGTAACTGGGCCAATCTGTTAACTTTCTGTTTCTGGTCACAGGAGGGTGTTTTACTTGCGGTTTAGTTTGTAGCTATTGTGAAGAATTTTATGTGCTCAGCTATCTTACATATAGTATCTATTTCTAAGTAGAAATTTGGGATGCTTAACACTACAGAAATGGCAACTGTATTCTCTGCAAATATTGCAGCGTTCTTGAAAAAGCAATGTAAATCTGAGAAGCTAAAGAATAAAATTAATCTGTTGAAATATTATTGTATTTTTAACAAGCTGAATTACTAAACAAAAAAATACTAGTGAGCATCTGCTACAATGAATGTACTTCTAATTGCAAAAAAAACAGTGGAGGGGAACTCATGTGGTTAGTATCTCCTGAGGAATGTTCCTGACTTATACAAGAACTTTCTTTAAAGAGATTATTTCTTTTCAGTCACCAAACTTCTATATTACAAATAGTTTTCTTTTGACTTGTGAAACTAAGCTTGCTGCCCACATGCTTGCTTTTAATAGACGATCAGGAATTTTATTTGCCAGGATGAAGTATTACATAGCCTCTGTGCAGCTCAGATAAAGAGGATGGGTGGATTACTTTGGAACTTTCAGGCATATAGTTCAGTTCTGATATTTTTTTGTAGTGGTGGGCCAAAAAAAAAAAAGTGGGGTGAGAAATACCATAATTATCTCCTATACAAGAAACACCTTTAAATAAGTAAATTTGGAAAAGTTAAAAAAAAAAAAAAAAACACCCACAAAACAAATCACAAGATGGCATCGATGATAAGGTGATCCCTGGCCTAATATCTAGATCGATGCTTCCATACAGGTTGGAGAACAGATGGTGTGCAATAGCGATCATGTAGTTCTACTTGCTGGATTGGGGCTGTTAGAAAATTTAGATGCAGGGTCTGACATACGCTTTTTTTTCCCAGAAATTATTTTTACAGTTTATTCTTAAACTACTGTCTAAAAGTTTTATTTTATTTCAGGGTGGTGCTCGAAATTAACTTCTATCCTATTCTTTTCCATTAGAGATGCATCCTAGATACTTCTGTAGGAGAGACAAGGCTTTTGTAGTAGTATTTCCCATAGAACTCTTGAAGCAGTGATTTTTTTTTTTATCACGTGTAGTTTACTTTTTGCTGATATTCATCCCATCTTTAGGTACGTCAGTTGACAGAAACCATGGCTAATCTGAAGATTTCTTCTTTTGGATTGGCAGCTTCTGGTGAAGGTAGAGTTGAGACACCAAACACATTAGTCCGTGGATGTTTACCTTTAACCTTGATATTTTTATTAAAGGAAAAATAATATCTAGTAGTTCATGTTTAGATACCTATTTTTCTGAAGGAATAATAATTTTTTTTTAAGCTATTTGATCAAAATCAGTTAATCTACAAAGTAACTTTGAAATATATTTGAAACACTGTATAAGTAAAACATCTGAAGAAAACTTTGATGGCAATCTAGAATATTTGGGAAGAGACATATTTAGCATCACTGTATTAATATAGGGTGTCCTGACGAAACAAACTACGTGTTCTTTAGGTAGGGCAAATTTATGTTCCCTGTATTTCAGAGCTGTCCACCAGTGTATAAAATGGCTTCTTTATGATATAGGAAGAGCTTTACTCTTTTTCTGGCTTTTAATTAGATTTTTTGCATTGGAAATTCAAGTATTGTGTAGGGGGGAAGGCAGAAGTACTTGTGAAACAGTTTTAACAAGTGAAAGCTTAGTCATCTGAATGGAAGAGCTATTTTACACTGTTTGAAAATGTTTCTTTAGTAAAATACTGAATTTCAGATTAATATTTCAAATTGAGAGAATCAGTGCTAAAGATCTAAAATTCAGCCCTTTAGGTGAGGGTGCTGAGTACCCATGATTCCATTAAGTCACCTACTGAACTTCTATCAAACCAATAAGCAACAGACTGTGCATTTCGGAAAAGTTGTATTTGTACATATTTGTATGTTTTGTATAAAATAAATTGATTTAGAAAACAATACAGTTTAAACAGTGCATTTCTTAGAATTAAGCTAATTATGCTCACAGTAATTTTTAAATTCTAATTTGTAGGCATGCTGAAGAATTGCATGAACATGCATGTTGATCAGGCATAATACAGAAAAATGTGAAGTTTTGAAAGACACAATATCTTGCTTTGTCACAGTAAAGCAAAAAGTATAGTTAAATGCTTAAAATATTTTGAAATTTTCATTAAAAACACTTCAGTTACTATGATCATTCATGTATATATTGTAAGTAGGCCAATCTGCACTTTAGAAGGTCGTTGTAATCAGTAGTTTGTGACCTATTCTTCGTAAAGCAAAACCATCCATTCCAGTCACATAACATGATTTGTAATTCTTATAAGATCACTCCTCATGGGATACATAAAAAATCCTGATTTCACTCGCACCTTTGGCTGTCTTTGTAAGGACGCAGAAATGTGAACTGAGTCAACCCTTTAGTTAAGAAATAGTTTATTATGGATCAAATTCATCCCACCTTTCAACTTTACTCATGCTTAGTGAGAGAAAAGCCAGAGATCATGTGGTGATACCCAGTAGATACAAAGTTTTTCAAAGCTGAATCACATAGAGGCAATCCATATCCACATATGACTGTTGGGGTGGGTCTACTGACTATTTAGATATATTAGGCAAAGCAACATACAACGAATGTACGTGCCTGGTATCATGGTGTAACATACATGGTTATAATAAGCACGTACTTGCATACTTTGTGTGTTGTATCATGAGTTTGGGATGAAGAGTTAAATATCCTGCCATTGAGAAATGAAGTGCATTGCTCCTATTTAAGTTATTCCCGATGATATGTACTGAATATTCTGTTTATTGCTGTTTCCTGGTTTTTAAGCAATGCCTGGTTGGAGGCAAGGTATTAGGTGCTGTTTGCATAGTTACACTTTCATGCACGCTACATATGTTTTATGTTAGTACTAGTAGTCATATGTAATGGAAAAGGATTTCTTCAGCACAAGACCCTCTCAAATGCTTTAAGAATACATTCATCTTAATGTTTAGGCATTGTCCAGATGTGCATTTTAGTACAATCTGTGAAATCATAAAGGGCTCAAAATACATATACTTTAGGAATGCAATTTTAAAATCCTCGATTTTGTACAAAGATTTCTAAATGCAAAGATTATATTTTTACCATTACTTAACGGAACTATTTAGTTTATTTGCTTTCTTAACAGTTGATTGTAGTAATGGTGGAAAAAAAACAGAAACTGCTGAGAACAGGCTTAATGGTCATATTGGCAGAATGTATTTACAGAATCCTTGGTCTGTCTTTAAGACTGGTTTTTAAAATTCCTGTTTTCAACCCAGAAGGGAGAGTCTACTCTTTAGCACCTAGGCACTGAAACAGCACCTCTTTATTTTCTAATTTAGAATATCTGAAGTGATGCCAAAAAGAAGTATCACTGGGTTCACTGTGGAGAAAGAGCTGAGTGGTCGGAGTATTATACTTGGGCATCTGTGCATCACAGTCATTTGTTGCTTTGCCTCAGTTCTGATTTGAGCAGACTATTAGTTTCTCTGTTTTCAGATTAGATTACTAAGGAGGGCTAGTGCATTAGGGAGAAACCCTAAACAAACCAATAGTCCTTCAGTTAAAACATGAGGTCTTTTGAAATTTGCTGATTATTCCTGAGAATCTGCTGTCTTATTGAAAGTGTTTCAAAAGTACACTGTAAAGTCCTACCCAACAGCTTGACTGCTGAGCTGAGAGGAATTCTTGTGTTTGTCTTACAGCTGTGCCACTGAGTTTTTACAATTCTGAAAAGTGAAAGTGCTTTAAATTCCATGACAATAACATTCACATTAATTCATGTATCTTGAAATGTAAAATGCTCTATACAAAAACTTATGAAAAAAGTCAATGATATTTTTTATTTTAACTGCTGTGTTGCAATATTTGGTACAATTCAGGGCAATTGAATGCATTCATTCTGAATCCGAGATGGCAAATAACTTACAATCTGAGATTTTTTTTTTATTTATCTTTTAAAGCTGTGTTCTTTTTTTTTTTAATTATTATTTCTTTTAAGGTGGTCATCAGGGCTACTAGATTAAGAATTACATTTTCAAGGTACTCTAGAAAAATTAATCTGAAACTTTAGATTTCTCAGTTAAAAAAATGTTGATGATCTTTTTTCTGCTGATAGAATCAAGTGGCAATGGAAGAACCTGCAATGATCTAATCTGTCTGGTATTCAATGGAGAAATTTGTTGCAGCAGAAAATGGATTCTCAGTAGAACTGTTGCACATAGCATAAATTAAACTTAAGTTCTCTACAGTATCTTGATGAAAGGCTTTGTTAAAGTTGCAGTTTTGAAAGGAGGAAGAGCAGGTCATTAGGTGAGCCTGGGTGGGCGTTCCAGATATTCTGGACCATTATGGAAAAAAATGAGAAGACAAAAACAGGAGGAAGATATGATGAAGATCAATTAAAGAACTTTTAAACAAGTTGCAAGAATTAAGTAAGAGAGGGATAGAAGTAAGTGTCATAAAAGCAAAACTGGAAAATATTCAAGATGCTGTTGTACAAGTTTGAAACTGAGGATAAGGATCTTAAGTTTTGTGTGAGAAAAGAGGAAGGAATAAGTGAAGTTTAGAAGAGGAGTGCAGTCACACTTTCCCAAATACAAGATGGTCTCAGTCATGTCTAATAGGATGTGAAAATATTTCTACTGAAATGTTCTGTTGACTGCATGCGCTAAACTTTCTGGAAATTTAACCATTTCTTAATAGTTGTAAAAATAATTCTTCCTAGTGAAGAATTTACTTCCAGGCTGATAGCAGACTTTAGAATAACTCAATCTGTAAAGAATGTAACATTCTATAACTCCCCTCCAGGATCTGGACACAGAAGAGCAGAAATCATCTAACAGTCTGAATTGCTTTTCCACTACTGAGCAAGTAAGTTCTACTGAAGAAGAAGAGTCTCCAAATGTAAGAAAGAAGACTAAAATGGACACAAAACCACAAAACAGTTTAACAGCCAAAGAATCAATTTCTACAGACAGTATAAATTCACATTCATGCAAAAGTACACCAGATACTGCAGCATATACAGATGACAGTAGAACAGCAGACACAGAGAGTGAGCCAGAAGAAGGTGAAATTACAGATACTGAGTGCGAAGCCTACAGCAGTGAGGATGAAGTAACAAGTGAAGAAACTGCTGATTCAGAAGACTCAGAAGATGAAGGTGAATTATTGTGGATTTTATGTATGATATTACTATATTTTTCCAGGAGCCCATTAAGAACAAACTACAAGAAAAAAGTTTGAATAATTGGGGGAGGGGGGAAGCACGTGACTTGAGATACTTTGAATTAAAAAGTGCTATATGTTACCAGTATTTGTTTCCTTCTCTTCACTTGCAAGTAGCCAGAAGTAAGTAGTGGTGTTTTTGTGAAAGCTGTTTAGGGATGTAACTTCCTGTGCTTGTGTAGAAACCTCAGTGGTAGAATAAGATGTGTTTAGGTTATGATAGAAAGAATTTAGGTTAGGAAAAAAGGAAGTCTATTGCTAAAATAGAGGTTCTAGTACAGACCTCCCAGTAATTCTGTGTATTAACTTTCTCCAATTAATGTATAATATTTCTG
Source organism: Calonectris borealis (assembly GCF_964195595.1). Classification (NCBI taxonomy): domain Eukaryota; kingdom Metazoa; phylum Chordata; class Aves; order Procellariiformes; family Procellariidae; genus Calonectris; species Calonectris borealis. The sequence continues at coordinate 60,597,923 of NC_134352.1, forward strand.
TACTGTTCATAAACAATCATGTAGAATTCAATGTAAGATGAATCCACTGTGGTGAAAAGGATGACTATGGAGTACTCAGTACAATTTGAAATCCTATTTTTTGTGTATTCCAGTGATAACATTTAAGAAGTGGGTATAGAGAGGAAACCTGTATGGTGTTCTGTACCAAAGAAAGTGTTCTCCTAGGTTCTTAAGACCTCCTCAAGAATTGAATGGTCTCTTGCAAAAAAAACAAAGTAACCTGTGAGAAGCTTAATGCAATCAATTGGAACTATGTATATGCAAAGGATATTCCAAATCACAGAATGAAATACAACCTATAGAAGTCTGTACTGCAGCCTGTGCCCTGCTCACAGTTAAATAGTCAGTTTGTTTCCTCTGTTTTCATTACTTTACATACTCAAGTACTCAGATTCTGAGTGATTAATGGCATTCCTTACTATTTTCTAATAATCAATTCTGCAGTAATGCTGGAGTAATAAAAACTGGAGACAGTTTCTCTCTCCCTAGTACCTTTTGAGCTAGTGTCTTCCCACCTTACCATGTCTATTCCTAGCTGACATCATTGGAGACTGTTTCTGCAAATGTACACCAAGGAACAGAATACAGCTATTAGAATATAATTACTTAACAGATACTGAGGCAAAACAGCATATGCAACTGTAGGCTCATCTATTATTTTTTCTTATCTGTACTGGTGCATAGTGCTAATAAAAATACATTTGACAGAAAATATCAAATATAAAGTTCTATATGCATTAGGTTTGTAATGTGATGAACAAAAAGGTGCTGTCTTTTCTCAAAGTAAAATTGTATTCTAATCTGTTATGACTAGTGGTCCATAAATGTATAATATGCTAGTAAATTCTGTGAATGTATTTATGCTTTATTGCTGTGTAACTAATCAGCTGTGTAAAGTGAATAACCAGAATTAGGAAAACATTTTTAATACTTTAGCATGTAGTCAGAAAGCCTTTGAAATAGTAGTTTCATCAAAGTTTTCTTTCAGATGTGCTTATATATTTCTTTTTCTGAAAGTTGCATAGGATTCAGCCAGATAATGGCCGAATGTGTATCGGTTGTTTGAAAGCTATGGACTATAGGGGTAAAACTGTAATTTGTTGGTAGTAACAGTGGTGGGTTTTTTTCTTGTAATTATAGATGAAGAAAAGATCTGGCCTCCTTGTATCAGAGTAATTGTAATAAGATCGCCAGTTCTACAGACTGGATCACTTTATATTATCACAGCTGTGAAACCTGCTACAATCGGAAGGTAAAACTGAACGCAATTTGTTATATGTGTCTGAAACTGTACCTTGCTTTGAAAGCTGTGGAAGCTACTTCAGGATTGCTTGTCCCTACCCTTCATGCTTGTCGTCCTAGTGTGCAGCAGTTGTGAGGTACTCTTAATTAGGTTATCCCATAGTAAGAAATATAAGTCATGTCACATAATGTCATGCTTGCTGTGGTAAACAGCAAATACAGTTAATGTAGCTCAGCAGTCATGAAAATTTGTTAGTGATAACTTGATCTTGTGTCTAAGTCCTAATAGTAGCATAACTGCAAGTCATTCTTGGAAAACTTGTTTTCTAGAAAGTGTAAACTTTATTTCTGGGCCACTAAGGTAACTTTTTCAGAAATGGAACAATACACTTCAGAAACTCAGAATCACAAAGAAGCATATCCTGAACTTCCTCACACATTCAAATTCCAGTAGGGTTGGTTCATCGTTTTTAAATAATAAGTTGGGTTTTGTGCTACCCTGTATGCATTCTTCCAGTTCTAATATTTAAAAAAAAAAAAATCTGGTTTGTTCATTGTGAATGATTAATTTAATGATGAATTAATGCTTTCTTCCATGCTTACTGAAAACCTCACCCCTTTTCAGCTGCTTCTATCTAATGCTGATAGATGTGTTTTGATTTGCTCTTATAGGTGGAGTTTTCTAGGTACATTCATGTGAAGATTAACAGATGACAATTCTGCTTGCAATTTGCATATAGGTCCTTTGCTAGCTGCATTGCTTCTTCATCCCCTAGTATAAGAAACTAATCTCTTCCTCCTACTGCAGTGTTTTTGACAAAAAAAAAAGAATACTATACAGATTACTCTTCCATTGCTTGTATTACCTGCCTAGTGCTACCAAGAATTCAACTTCAGCATTGAAGACTGATGCCAAGATGCATTGAAGAGCTTGAAGGATGCAGAGTTCAGACTATTATTTACAGGCCTTATATGAGTATAAAAGTTCAGATAGGAATGTCAGGTTTATAGATAAAAATTTAAAGGTACAGCTTTATCATATATTCATTGCCTACTGTGTATAGTTTATAGACGGAAGAAGGGATGTGAAGCAAGTCTTTACATTGTGTATATTGCAACACAGTGTTTTACATCTGTACAGCTCGCTAATAGCTCAGAAGAGAAACATGGTATTAAGGTTCAACTGAAATACACATTTTGTAAGCCACTTATTAGACCTATTTCTACTTTGTTGTGATTTATGTATCAACTTGCCTTTCCAGAGAAAAAGATGTTGGACACACACTTCAGATTCCTGAAGTTGGAGTCAGTAAGGTAACTCTTGTTTCTGTCTGCTGAAAGGTAGATCAGCCTATGAATAAAGCTTTAGATTTTATGGCTTTAAATTTTGCAAAATCTTATGTTATTTTTTTAAAGAACTTTTAGAATGAGGTGTGGGTTTAGCCACATTTGAAGTTAGAAAAAGGAAAACATACAGTATTTTGCTGAATGGGAATTCAATGCCAACAGCAGTGTGATTGCAAAGGCTTTGAGTTTTACTAATTCACAGTGTAAAGCACAGTAAAAAAATCATACTTTGAACCTTGAATTTCTTAGTTATTGAACTTGAGGAAAACTTATTACTCTCTTAAGTATTAATGGTATATAAACTATTGATGTCAGCTAGTTAGAACTTTGTCATAAAGTAATCCAATACTTGCAGTTGAGCTTAGAGCAACAGGTTTTGTTTTATTTTTCTTCAAGGCAACTGTATAAATATGTAAGTGATGTACAGGGAGTACGAAAATTTAACAGAATTTCTTTCAGTGACAGATTGTAATGGAAAATTTTTCTTCTGCTTAAGAAAGATTAAAGATAAATTACGTGCTCTGTTTTGCTAGCTACTTTAACACAGACCATAAGTACAGCACTTTTAATAAAAGAAAATGTAGATTGACGAAGACATGTCATCCAAACAAAAAAAAAAAGATAAAAACATCTGCAAATGCAAGTATCTGAAATACGCTTTACTACGTCTGTTCCAGATGATAGTTCTGATTAATCAGCCATGTACCATATTTCATACTGAACAATTTCCAGAACAAATCTTTCCCTGCTATTAATGACTTCTTCAGGCATGTATTTGAAATCGGGTGCATAAAGAAGCCAAATGGCTTTTATTTTTCTGTAACGTTACCATTTTAGTACTTCACGGGTACCTGAGTGTTTATATAAGAAGTTACTTCACTTTGCAGATAAGGAGTCAAAGGCAGGGAGAAGATAAATGACATCTCCGTAGAAACAAAAAGTTAACTACCAGTTTGTTTTCCTCACTATTCATAGTTGATAGCTGTGGACCACTTTGGCATTTGCTTTTCTTGAGTGTAAAGTGAGATTTAAAAAAACACCACTACACTCTGCAGATTTAGAACCTTTAGAAGAAGTTTGGGTTCATCCTATTCAATGAAACAGAGGTAGAAATTAAATTATCTATTGAATGAGCTAGTCAACCTTTCCACCATTATGGGAGTATTCCTGTTGTAAATGCTAGCCAATCTACAAAATACTATTTTGATTTTTTTTTTTTTTCATTACTGAATGTAGCAACTACTATTGCTCAAAGATAAGGAAAAATTTGGTTTTAAATGAACACTTTCTTTCCAGATTGATTCTTGTTTTTTTTCTCCACTATAGCAAAAGAGATCTTTGCTTGTCAAATTTGAAACTGTCACTTTTTTAGACTTCTGGTTTTTACTGGGAGTCTTAGTAGGCTGCAGAAGTTGAAATTTTGGGTTGCTCAGTGGCCATTTTTGGAGGTAGTGTATATCGTCGTGAATTTGGCCAGGACTTGTGTTTTCTCTGTTCTATGTGGGCTTGGGAGCAATCCTATATAGAATTGCAACAACAAAACAAACAAAAAAATCAGATTGTTAGTCTCAATATCAGAGAGGATATAAAAGGAACAGCACATGATGGCTAGTCATTGTGTCCTGGGCATTAAGATGCAGGTGAAGGTGAATTACATGAAATTTACAAAAGCATGGCATTTACGGAGCTATTTCAGACATGAAAGACCAAGTAACCTGAAGCTGTAGAATGAGATCAGATTTTTTTTTTAATTGAAAGAGAAAAATTGAAAGTGCTGTAACATACCTTACAAGAAAAAAACCTTTTATTTTTAAGAACAGTTAAAAATGCTGTATTACTGAATCTTGCAGTTCATTAAGTAAAGCATACTTGCCACATTGGAAGTATATACTTTTTCATTGGTTTATGGTCAAAATAGTTGTATTACTAATAGTATACTTTAGCTCATGCTGTTGTGGCCCATTCATTTACATTTCACATGGATGAAATCATGAAGTGTGGCATACTCTATTAACTTAGAGTAGCAGAGCCACTCAGTTAAAAGACCTCAAAACATGTTCTGAAATACTACTTTAAAATAGCATATAAATTGTGAAGTATTTGCTTAATAAGAACATTTCACTTAGGCTTCTATTTATCAGTTCCATGCAGAAGTATATTTTGACCACGATTTGCAAAATTACGTTCTTGTGGATCAAGGCAGTCAGAATGGAACAGTTGTTAATGGAAATCAGATTCTCCAGGTGAGTACCTGTTGCTATAACGCTGTGTACATTGCAGAAAACTGTAGTCATGTGGTCATTTAAAATACGTTATGGCAAATCGCGAACAAGGTCATTATGTGGCTTCTTTCATATACCAGTTTCTTCTTTAGTTCCCTTCTGTTTTTAGGGCCACTTACAATATTTCATTTTTGGGTTATATTAGGAAAAATCCACTCTGGTTGCAGTTGCTAGAGTGAAATATCCACTGTAGTAAAATAGTTGCCTGCATTTGTGAGACCAAATTGAATTACTAAGTTATGAGCAGTATTCATGACAGAGTTCATGCCCTTCATTAGTAACTAATTAACATGGCTGCCAAAACTTTCTGTTTCTGTAGCCTAAAATAAAATGTGATCCCTACATCTTGGAGCATGGAGATGAAGTGAAGATTGGTGAAACTGTGCTGTCTTTTCATATACATCCTGGCAGTGATACTTGTGATGGATGTGAACCGGGACAAGTCAGAGCACATCTTCGCCTGGACAGGAAAAAGGAATCTTCTGGTTAGTCATGTTACCATGGGATATGTTTTTTATTATAGCTCTTTACTTTTATAAATATAATAATTACTTCAGTTTTCTTACAATTTTCTTGTCAACTGGGAATAGTTCTACCATACATAATGATGTATTTTCTTCTTGGTATGTGTGTCTGTGTGTAATAAATTTAGAACAAAATTTCTCTCAGTTGTCGTATGTTTCAAAACATTGTTACATTATTAATTAGAAGTTCAATCCTGTGTTCTTCCTTTTAGTTTGCCCAGCACTTAGCAAAGAAGAGAGAGAGTTAGTCAGAAGAAAAGCTTTAAAACAAATACGGGTAAAATATGGTTTACAGGTGAGTTTACAGTAGAAGTTGATTAAGTGTTTGAAGTCTCCATCTACTTTGTGATTCCTATTTTAAGCTATAGACTTCAGTGAATGAGGAAAGTTTTCAAATGCACTCAAATTTGAGCCTGGAAGTTTAACTCAAGCTTGTCTTTTGTTAACACTAAATAATGATTATTTACAAACCTCTACAGAGAGAGATAATGGTAACAGGGCATGAAGGTTCTGCTAAAAGTTTAGGAAAAGAAAATCCATTCCAATGTGTACAAGATTCCTCATCCTTTTGAGGTTAAGATTTCTTAAGGCATTTCTATTTTTATTCCTGCACGTTAAGTTTGCACTAAATTGCAGTGCTATCTTTTATTTGGAAAGGAAAAATAATGAGCAACTGAAAAAATGACGGAAGGAAGAGGGACTTTTTTAAAGTTTTTAAGTCTGCTTTGCCATAGAAGAATGCCAACATGAATGTACGGGCAATATAGTATATAAGTATTAAAGTTACTTCTGTTTTAGAGATTATGGGGTTACAGCTAGCACTTGTAATAAGTATTGGTGTAGGAAACATTGTTTCTCTCAAATTCTTCAGCTACCAAAAGAATATTGATACAGAATCTATTAACATGCTTAGTTCTGTCATCTATTCTGAAGAAATAGTTGCTGAGGAACAGGCTAAATGTTTAAACAAAAAGCCAGTGGCATGTCCATATGGTTTTGTGCTAATATGGAGAGATTGATTATTCGTACCAAGAGAAGATTCAAGAGAATCTGTTAATTTATTTACAGTCTCTGTGAAGTTAATGAATTCGGCAATATTAGATTATTATGTGATGATGGCAATAACATACCTTACCAAGGTATGGCTGTAAGGTGAAAAACTGCTAAATGAGAACTATAGTTTTTTGTTACAAGATTTAGAATTAACGAAATAGGCTGAAGCTGCCTTACTTTTGGAGGGAAGCAGTGAAGTTACCAAAAATAAAGAATTTAAAGCCTGCTTTCTTTGCCTTGATGGAATTTAATCTGCTTATAAAGAACACAGAGTATGAAGACAATAAAGCAGTGAAGAATCCAAAGTACAAAGATAGAGCAGGAAAACGCAGAGAGACCATTGGAAGTGAAGGAACCTTCCAGAGAGATGATAGTCCAGCTTCTGTTCATATGTAAGTTTTTGCGGGGAGGTGGGGGCGGGAGGAGGGGATGGGAATCCTCAGTGTCCTTCTCTAGTGAATCTTAAAAAATAATTATAAAGTATCAATTAGTTACTAGGATACAGTTTGTTAGATTATGAATTACCTGTATATAATGTGTTAGGAGAGGTAGAAAATAGTAAGCTATTCGCACTTCCAGTTCATATGCTCTTTTTATTAACTCCTCACCCGCCATTCAGAATTCAATTTGGCGGTAAGGATGCTTAGATCACTTTCTTACCAACTCAAAAAATCAAGGAACTCTCCAGCTATTGACACCATCAATAATGTCTATTTTTTAAGTGTCTCAACTTCTAGTTTTCCTATCCAGTCCCAGTAATAGTACACATGCAAATTTTTCACCTGCAGTTTTTTCTGTCAATATCCAGCCTATCATAGGATACGCATTTACATGCCTTTTAAATGACACTTACTTTAACCTTCCTCTTTAATTATTCCTTTGCTTCTGTAGTTGCTTTTTGTGTTTTTTTGAGAAACATGAACTTGTAGGCTGTCGTGGTTTAACACACCCCCCCACTCCCCCACCCCCACCTGGTGCAAGCACCACCCAGCAACAACTAAAGCATCAATGGGCCATCAATGCTCCTTTCACACCAAACCCACAACACAGCACACCCCCCAAGCTGCTGGGAAGGAAGTTAACTCTGTCCCAGCCGGAACCAGGACATAGGCGCTTGTAAGTTAGTAAAAGGAAGTGTGAGACAATGAAATACGTGTGTTAGAATGATTTGGTGGTGAGGTAGCAACGTTGCCTTTTCCCTAGTGTAGTCAATTCCCACCCACCCATGCTGTATCTTTTAACTCCTTAAGTAAGCCATAGTTCAGAAGGAGTTTTAAGAAAGTTGGTATTGACCAGAGGCTTGGAATAGCTTCGGTAACTGAAGATATTCATGGAAGAATTTGCAAAAGGTAGCACTAGGGTCTTCTGGATAGGTCTTGATGGAAGTAGGAACAGCATAGTAGTTCTAGTTTCTAGAGCAGCATATTCGTGCACATTTCTCTCCTTCAGTACTTGAGTAGAGAACTGTATTAACTCTTGCTTATCAGTTATCTTAAATTTTCTTCAAAGTGAAATCAGCAAGAGCAACAAAGGACATAAAATGTTGGAGAAGATGGGATGGAAGAAAGGGGAAGGCCTAGGCAAGGATGGTGGTGGTATGAAGGATCCGGTAGGTGTCTCTGGTTTTTGCTTGGAGCAAAAAGGAATAGAAATGTATTTGCAGTGAAAAATGTCTAATTGGAAGCCACTATTCACTTGAAACGTTTCGAAGTTCTGGTTAGGGAGGAATAATCTCAGTAGGACTAATCTCAAATAATTTTTTGCTTGATTAGTGAAGTATTTTGAAATTTTTCAATGATTTTGTTCTTTCAGTGGAAAATGCCAGTAATGTCTGTGTTTGTTAGGAAACTAAGCAAGGGAGGGCAGCTAGCTTCTAGCCATTGAATTAATAGTTTCATATTTGAACACGAAGTCTGGAGGAAGACTGAAATAATTCTAAGTGATGTGAATTCAAGATGGGTTTATGGTGGAATCCTTCATGTTCTCGGAGGCTGATGTAGCACAAAAATCAAGCTAGATAATGGGCCGTGAGAGAGCAAAAGCTGGCTGAAGTCACTGTAGCCACCACGTTCTGGGCCTCCATGTTAGCCCCATTTTTGTCACCAGAGATGTGTTTGTCTTTTGGCAGTAGTGCTACTCAGAGCCGCACCATACCTTTTGTTGTGAAACTATCCAGCACAGGGATCATACACTATTCACTCGATGAGGAGTACTTCACAGTAATGTTAGTGGCAGGTGACATCATTCAGCTCTCTAGATCATAGTTCTAGAGGTGGTGATTTGCTGCATCATTTTAACAGTACTTTAGATGTCTGTGTATGATCTAGGTATACTGGAGCCTTAAAGAGAAGTGCTTGGGGGCGGGGTGTGGAATTAGTATTACAAAATATGATTTAAAGTATTTCGAATACCTAACTTGCAGTTACAACAATATTTAATGTATTTGACAGATCCACCTTCAGTTACATAGGACCCATGCAGGTTTGGGCACCAGTAGACCAGCCTCAATTGAAGATGTTCAGATCATCCACAGCAAGAATAAAAAGAACTGGGATAAAGCAAGAGAAAGGTTTGCTGAAAACTTCCAAGAACCTAAATCACAAAGGGATACACCTAAGATTACGCCTTGGGTTAGAGGGACTGTAGAGTAAAGGATCTAGTCCCACAGCAGGGTAATTCCTATGTGTAAATAGTTGGGAGAGAATTTATTTTTATTCTTTTTTTCTTTTGCCTAAAGCAGAAGCTTGGTGATGTGTAAAATACAGTTGTGGAAAAAATTATACAAGATTAACTCTATTATGTTAATTGGTTTTCTGTAGTCTTCATGCTTTTATAAAAACACATTTTTAATAAGAAATTAATGGAATTTAGGGGGATATGCGAATTTAACTACTTGAAAATTATTCTCATCATGAGCAGGAAGTTTCTTCAATTGTGTTTTTAACACAATTATTCATGGAAAGTCAAACAAAACATCTGTTATATTTAAATATGATACCTTTAACATTTGAACAGTGGTTTAAAAGCAAGCTGAAACAAACAAAAAAAAAAAAAGAAAAAGAAAATCCCCCCGACCCCTACTAACAGAGTATCATATTGCCTTTTCCTCTCATATGTTTATTCACGATTGCCGTGAGATGCTCAGCAAGAGGTACACCACTCTTAAATCCATACAGTTCAGTACTAGTCACATGCCTCAGCTTACCTTAAGGGGGGAAAAAACCTCATTTTTAAATGATTCATCAGTACTGTTCAAAAATAAATACTGTACTCCATGAAATAAACTACCAGCATTGGTGAAGAAAACAATGTTCAGAGATGGCTTGTAGCAAAATTTTCTTCTGTGAAGAACTTGCTTGAGATTTGTTTAGTAAATCTGTATCATGCCTTTAAAAGAGGAGGTATGTTTAGAAAACTGCTGTCTGTGTGTATTATTTATTAACTTCTTGTTCTTATACATCCATTGCTGGCAATGGAGATTATGCCAGAAAAACAACCCAACCAACCAATTTTTGGGGGGGAAGGATTGCCAAACTGAAGCTAAAAGCTTGGTATTTATTGAATGTTCCTGAACAAAATAAATCATTGTCAATTTAAGCAGTGTGCTTCTTGATACTATCTTGTGCATATGCTGGATAGGCGTGCTCTTCTAAAATGAGAAAAACCTCATCCTATTTTAGTCAAGTTAAAGTTCTGGTACTTGTCCAAAGGAAACTTGGTAGTCTCACCATCCTATTGGATCATGCAGGGAACTGTCAAGCACTGTTGAGTAAAACCAGGACAAGTCGTTAGCTATTGATCTTAATCTATCTTTAGATGCATACAATATAAAGCAAAATACTCAATCTATGTTATTTTAGTAATTAAAGCACACAAGTTTTTTTAACAATCTGAAGCACACCTTACTTCAGCAGTATAGAGTTGAAGATACACTTAGGAGCACTCTGAATGCTTGCAGCAATATTGCTTAATTTAATTAAAATCAGTTCACTGTTTGCCTTTTTAAGCAGTTACTTTTTTACTGTTTTAGTGATAGTTATGAATTATTGGCTTACTTTGCTGTTGCATTCCTTTATATTGACAACTTCACGTTTTCAGAGCTTACCTATTTCTAGCTGTGAAAAGTAAACAGCTATGTTAAGTTTTAGTTTGCCACATATCTAAAAAGGCATTTCTGCTATTAGGAGGGAGAAAAATCCTGTATGCTAAAAGAACATTTTTACCTTTTAAAAAAAAAAAAAGTTGACCTCTGTGGTCTTAGTAAATCAAACTACAAATCTTAATCTGAAAGGAGAGCAAGACATCCTGTACATACCTTAGGAGGACCCTTAGCTTTCCCTCTCCCCAATTATTCAAGTAACAGCTCTAAGAAAAGTCAGTCACTGGTTTATTGTTGCCTTGCAAAGAAGAAACTTGAAAGGATTTAACGGAGTTTGCATTTCATAAAGTTTTTGAAGTAAGACATCATTCGCCTTCTGTGAGAGGCATGGTCTCATGCAGTCAGGCACTGACTGCTTTCAGTACTGCAGCTTTCTCTTTCAATAAACAGTTCCATATAAAGGGTTGAAGCTTAGTCTCAGTTTAGCGCTGGTGTGACAAATCCCTTTATCTCCTGATGCTGCCTAGGAAGTGGAAAAAGCAGTGCCATTAGTACACACAGCATTGTTAACAAAACAAGTGAAAATAAGGTCTGACTAATCCTCATCAAGCAGTTGTGTGCCTTTATTGAGTAGGAAGACTTATATTGAGCTAAACAGGGCTTTTCATCCCCTTCCTTAGTGACCTCTTAAAAAGTTTTAAGTACAAATCAGTTAGGTGAAAGCCACCAATGCTGTGCAAGCCTTATGTGCAAATGCAGTACCGCTTTCCCTCATGTCAGGAGGGGAACATGAGTTGCCATTGCACTATTATAATTTTGGAGGCTATAACCAGTAAGATACAGCATAAAGTTTAACTGTCTTACCTTCTCAGTCCTCCAATCATCCTGTTGTCTTTTCCAACATACGATACTTAATATTCATCACTTAGACAAAGTTGCTTTTCTGTACATCCAGAGTCAAGTTTTAGCAGTTTACTCTGTGTATAAATATTGCTAGTGAATAATCTTAAAGCTACATTAGAACATTACATTCATCCATTTATACAAACAAAACTATTTTTTGTAGTACTAATAGTGAATTTTGCAAAGCACCAACTTACCGAACATATTTCTGAAATTGAGAATAAACTAAGAAAAGTAGGTATGTTCCTATCTTCAATATGAACAACCCAGCTGGCAAGTAAAAAGAGGAGTGTGTTCATCATGTGAAAGCCACTGGACTAAACACCTGTGCCAACAGGGGCTCTGCATACATATGAAATATTTTTACAAAACATACCATAGATGAAGTTGGAGTTTCTGTTCTAGCAAGAACAGACCCTTTGCTGCTGCAACTAGTTGTATGAAGTGTACCTGACAGGGGCTTTCAGCCAGTAGATAATAAATATGTAGCACCAGGAAAAGATGTCAAAAATAGCATCCTGCTATGAACAACACATATTTAGATGTGCATATGAACAGATTTTGTTCTATATGGACTTTTTATAGGTGCTGCCTATCTTTGTGACCACAGAAGGTGGGATTTTTTTCTCATCCAGTTGCTGCCTTACAAATGTTTTTCATCTGCATCTTATTTTAATCTGGCTGTACCTCTCCTGCCTACCGGTTTCCGTGGCCCAGCTGATTTCGGTACAGCCCTACGGCGTAGCAGGGCACTGGCTGCTCTCATCCGTTTGCGCTGAAGTGTCTCGGTGTTGTGTCGGGACTGCAAACGGGGCCCGCGCTGCCTCTTCTGCTGCTCCTCAAGCTCCTCGGTTAAGGCAGGGGGAAAAACGAGGGTTACGGCCTGGCGGGGCTCTCCCTGCGCGCACACGCGGCTCTGTGCCGGGGAGGCCGGGCAGCGGGGAGGCCATGGCAGCACTACCGGCCCCTTCCCCCCTCGCCACTCGCCAGCTACCCGCCTCAGCCCCCGCTTCGGAGCCCGGGAAGCCGCGCCGGCCCGGCCCGGCCCGCCACAAGCGATCTTTACCGCCGTACCGGGCCCGCCGCCATCTTGTCTCGTCTCGTCCCGTCCGGCCAGCGGCCGCGGCGCGGCGCTCTCCCCGCGGCGGCACCGCGCCGGGGGGGCCGAGGGAGGAGCGCGGCCTGCCCATCCCGGCGCCGCGGCGGGCTGGGGCCCGCGCCTCGCGTTTGGCCTGAAAACTGCTTCTCCTCCTCCTCTTCCTCCTCCTCTTCCTCCTCCTCTTCCTCCTCCTCCTCCACTTCCCCGCCTGCCTTCCGCCGGGGCCGCGCGTCGGCTGCCCAGCCTCGCCGTGGGCTGCCCAGTCTTGCCGTGGGCTCAGGAGCTCCGGGAAAGGCAGAGAAATTGGATGTTCCCCCGAGTTGGCAGCTGATGTGGTACCCTGCAGCTCGGGAGGAGCAGAAGGAGTAGGGGATCCATCACAGGAGGACAACATGACCAGAGGCCAAACAGCCACAAAAGAAAACGAGATCCATAGATACCAGTTTAAAAAGACACCTATATGACTTTTTTGAACATTCAGGATCAGAAATTACCCTCAGAAAGAATGAGTGGAGTCTCAGGAGTGATCCTGAGAAAGAAATGCCAGCAGGAGCCAGCGCAACCCGCCAAGGGAGCCAGCATAGCAGTAGCCTCAGCCAGTTCGTGGGTCAGCAGAGCGCCTCATCCCACGAAGAGCTGACTCTTAATCTGCCATTCCCTGCCCTTCTACTGTCAATGCCTTACAGCCCCTGCTCCTCAGCCTCCCTCTGCTCTCCCTCTGTGTTCCCTCCCTTTTCTAACCATGGAGGAGGGTGGACTGGCCTTGTCTTAGTAGCCTTAGGTCAAGCCTGGTTGCTACTCCAGACAGCATGCTTTGGCCAAACCTCAACTGTTGGGCTTAGTGAGACTAAAAAGGTCAGGTGGTCAGGCTAGATTTTCTAGCACCTTGAGTCTTGCGCTAACATCTGTTCATCTCCAACCTTTTCCCCCTGCAGTCCTTCACTTTCTTCCTTTTTGTTTCCCCTGGCTAATTTTTTTCTTTTAGATCATCTTTTTTTTTCATTTAGCTACTTTCTACCCACCAAAAAAAAAAATCAACCAAAGTGCTGATTAAATAAAACTGTGATACTTACTTGAGTTAACCACCATCGCACTGCTCACTGGATTTGTTTTTTCAGCCTTTTACCTTCTTTATTCAGCCTGTACCACCACCAGGCAGGAATAGTCTCTAAAGTACCCAGTGATGTTGAATAAGGCTTAGTGTGAATCAAAATTATAGTTGCAGTTCCTTAACTTCCTTGGCAAACCCCTAATCTTTCTGTTTGATTCTTTATCTGCACAATGCTAATAATAATATTTGTTTTCACTCCCTCTTTAGAGATACTCAAAAACTGTCTAGACACGGTCCTGGGTGACCAGCTCTAGGTGGCCCTGCTTGAGCCGGATGGACAAGATGACTTCCAGAAATCCCTTCCAACCTCAACAGCTTTGCAATTCTGTGATTACCACAGAACATGCGGTGAGCAACTGATTAGCAGTTGGATACTGAGTGGTGGAGGCCATAAACATATAGGCAGGCAGAAAGAAGTGTGAACTAATGATAGCAAGAAAACCAACAAAAAGCCCGAGGAGGGTCGACAGTTTAGGACTTAACAGAAAGAAACAATCTGCTGTCCAGTCTACCCTTCACCAGCTCTCCTTGAGGTCAGGATTCATGACCCAGAAGAGGTTAAGCTGCAAGAAGAACAGCAAGCACGTGACGAGTCTGAATGGTAAATATTAAACAGGAGTTTTGGAAAGTACACAAGTGGCTATTCTTTAGTGTAAATGCCTACAGAGTGGAAAGGCCACAACGAAAATCCATCAAACCTTGCCCGAAGCAGTTGGTGCCGCCATGACGGCAGGCGCCGTAGGCCAACACCTTCCTCCAACCTGGCAAGTCCAGCATTCCTCTGTACAGCATAACAAAGAAAGAGTACGTTAAAGAAAAAGGTGATACAATGCACAATGTACAAGCAAGTGGCACAGCGCTGGGCCATTTTGGCTTTTTGAAACATTGTCACATGCTTTATAAAGAGCAATTCTCCGTTGCATGATGTTGTGCAAAGTCCTGGTGCTCCCCAGCTTTTGCTCAGAGGCAGGTCTGGATAAGACTACTATTCGTAGACGATTGCTCAGTGTGATGTAGGTGCACTGATCCTCCACAAACGCAGTGGCAAGGAAAACACCACTGAGGTGTTTCTGAGGTACGTTTTCTGTTTGGAGACTTTTTTGAAAGATTTTCTGATCCGTGTCAGCCAAGAAGTTGGAGTTTTTTGGTTGTGATTGCTGAGGGAGAGTAGAGCTTCTGGCTGGGTGGGTTATTTGACCATTAGCAGTTGTTAAGCTTTCTACCAAGGAGGTCAGTGTGATGTGGAAATTATAACCAGGAAGCACTAGAGACGGGCTTCTTGTGTTTGTTCTGGTTGAGCACAAAATAATGAGGTCGACAAGGCCCCCATCCAGCTTTTTAGAGCTTGTTTAAGGCACGTCACGAGGAGAGTGAGGTTGGGATGTTCTTGAAAAGTAGGATTTTTTTGAGACAGTAGTTCCATTTTTCATTTTACCATATAAATGCTTCATTTTAGACATCTGTCTTTATACAGCAAAGACTCGACTTGGAAATTCTTCACAGTACACACCAGGAGGAAAATCACAAGTTCTTTAAATAGCTTTATCCACTAGATGTCTTTAGTGTCAAATTTTGGAGGTAAACCAAGTTGGCTGGTTCTTCCAAGGTTGTATATTTGGAGTTGTTCAAGGGATGGTGGAACATTGCAAAAATGTTTAAACAACAGTCTACAAAATGTGATGTGAGCCTCACCTGTTTCGTCACTGTCCTGTGACCTGCATTCAGGAAAGTATTTCCTTTCCCCTAGACACTGCTGACACCTGGCTGTGGTAATACTCCAATTCCCAGTATTCGCCATTAAAACTAATGAACTGTTGAAGCCTAGATAAATCACTTTAGTCGTTACAAATAAAGATTAAGAAGGCTTAACTGAGTGTAAGGCTCATTTTTAAAATGCTGCAGTGGATGCATTGTCAGGAGACCTTTAAGTTGAGATCTCAGTACACTTGAAGAGGCCTCCTGTAACAGCTGGCAGGATTATTAATAGCTGCCACAACTGATTTAGGTAAAGAATGTGTTTTCTTGGGGGATTATAACTAATGAGTCACGTCATTTTGTTCACCTTAATTTTTATTTGTTTTGCTTTGAAAGGAAGAAGTTTTTGTTAGACAAACATGGATACAGACAGTATGCCTGGAGTTGAAAGCTCAAAAGAGCAACCTACAAATTCTGGAATATAAAGGCAGGAGTCTCAACTGGGACGTCACTGTGTCTTCAGTGAGTGTGTGCTAACCTCCATCAGCTAATGATCTGGCCCCAGATGCTCACAGGCCAGTGTTAGTAAATAGATAACAGAGTGGGTGCAGAAGTCTACACACATATACACATGCCCTAACTCTGCAAGCTGGAGGAGAAATTAAAATGTTTCTGTCAAACATCAGAACAACATGACCCCAAACTGAGAAATGTGTTCCTCTTTCACAACATCATCCTCCTGCCAAAATCTGTGTCTGGCACCACAGCAATTAGCCAAGGAATATGTTATGATGTCATTCATTTAGAAGCCCTGATATGTTTGCTCACCTAAATGAAGCATTTACCTCCTGCTTGTATTCAGCATTTCAGGTGACAGCTGCACGAATAGTTGGTGTAATCATAGTGCCAGCCAAATTGCAGCAATGTTACAGGTGTCAGGATGCTTGCGTATTTTCAAAACACTGCATATTTCAGATTGTGCACTTATCATTTGAATAATTACATGTTTTATATTCTTTTACGTGCCGTTAAAAATAGTGTAGAGCCTTAAAATCCATAACTCCTGACAGCTGCAGTGACATGATTTTTTACTGGCTTCAGTTGGAGTGACTCAATCATCTGACAATTAGCAATGATTTTACAAACCATATTTTGGAATCTACAAGGCTCATTTAGAGTAAAAAATCATTTTATTCAAAGAGAAGATAGCAGTCTCCACTCTAGGCTTTCACAGTGGGATCTTTTACCAGCCACTCACCACTTTAAGTTTCTGTTGATTATGTAAGAATAGGATATTATTTCATGGATGCTTGCATCTGTTTTTTTTTATGACAGTGCCTCTTTGAGTTCAATGCAGTTGCTTGGAATTTATGCTAGTATTAATAAGAGAGAAATAGGTCCCTAGCCCTAGATAGAATCCTAGAATCATAGAATAGTTTGGATTGGAAGGGACCCTTAAAGGTCATCTAGTCCAACACCCCTGCTATGGGCAGGGACATGTTCAACTAGATCAGGTTGCTCAGAGCCCCGTCCAACCTGACCTTGAATGTTTCCAGGGATGGGGCATCTACCACCTCTTCTGGGCAACCTGTTCCAGTGTTTCACCACCCTCATCGTAAAAAATGTCTTCCTTATATCTAGTCTAAATCTACTCTCTTTTAGTTTAAAACCATTACCCCTTGTCCTGGTCGCAACAGGCTCTGCTAAAAAGGTTGCCCCCATCTTTCTTATAAGCCCCCTTTAAGTACTGAAAGGCTGCAATAAGTTATCCCCAAAGCCTTCTCTTCTCCAGGCTGAATAACCCCAACTCTCAGCCTTTCCTCATAGGAGAAGTGTTCCAGGCCTCTGATCATTTTTGTGGCCCTCCTCTGGACCCGCTCCAACAGGTCCATGTCTTTCTTGTGCTGAGGGCTCCAGAGCTGGATGCAGTACTCCAGGTGGGGTCTCACCAGACTAGAATAAAGGGGCAGAATCACCTCCCTCGACCTTCTGGCCACGCTTCTTTTGATGCAGCCCAGGATGCAGCTCCTCAGAATGGTAGGTAGTAACCAAAACATGGCTGAGAACACTGATACTTACATCATACAAAAAATCAACATGAAGAGTATGTTGTTAACATTGTAGTCAGGCCCTCAAGTGTTGCAGAAATGCAAGAACTACAGTTGCCTGAACATTTATCAGAATTTCCAGCTGTTGAATGCTTAACTGCATGATGCTAACGGTGTTGTTTCAATACAGTTTTCTTGCTTCATGATTTAATGTATAATTATATTCTCATGCCCTCTTTACTTCCAAAGTCCCTCTACAGCTTTTATTGCACAGGAGGGAATGTGCTTAGCTAGCAAGCAACTGGAACAGATTTTTTCTCTTCACTTTTCCTTTTCCCACTCACGACTCCTCTTCACATCATCTGGCCTGCACCAAAAATCCCATGCTCTTCCTTGGACCATCCTTTCTTTTCATCATTAGGATTCCCATGCTGCCTGCACTGCACCATCCATGCTACAGCAACTAGTGCATGAACATGAGGCTGAAGAAGCTGCAGCAACAGTTGCATAAATTACTCTTTTATGACTTCAAATATAAGTACATCAGTCACCTACTATTTTCAAGTCATAGAATCATAGAGTCATAGAATGGTTTGGGTTGGAAGGGACCTTAAAGATCATTTAGTTCCAAGCCCCCTGCCATGGGCAGGGTCATCTTCTACTAGATCAGGTTGCTCAAAGCTCCATCCAACCAGGCCTTGAACACTTTCAGGGATGGGGCATCCAAAACTTCTCTGGGCAACCTGTTCCAGTGTCTCACCACGCTCACAGTAAAGAATTTCTTCCTAATATCTAATCTAAATCTATGCCCTTTCACTTAAAAATAGTTACCCCTCGTCCTATAACTACACTCTCTGATAAAGGGTCCCTCCTCATCTTTCCTGTAGGCCCCCTTGAAGTACTGGAAGGCTGCAATAAGGTCTCCCCAGAGCCTTCTCTTCTCCAGGCTAAACAACCCCAAATGTTTCAGCCTTTTCTCATAGGGGAGGTGCTCCAGCCCTCTGGTCATCTTTGTGGCCCTCCTCTGGACCCGCTCCAACAGGTCCGTGTCTTTCCTGTACTGAGGACTCTAGAGCTGGATGCAGTACTCCAGGAGGGGTCTCCTGAGAGCAGAGTAGAGGGGCAGAATCGCCTCCCTCAACTTGCTGGCCATGCTTCTTTTGATGCAGCCCACGGTACGGTTGGTTTTCAGGGGTGCGAGCGCACACTGCTGGCTCATGCTCATTTTTTCATCCACCAATACCACCAAGTCCTTCTCCGCAGGGCTGCTCTCAATCCACTCATCGCCCATCCTGTATCCATGCTTGGGATTGCCCCAACCCAGGTGCAGGACCTTGCATTTGGCCTTGTTGAAGCTCATGAGGTTCACACAGGCCCACCTCTCTAGCCTGTCCAGGTCCCTCTGGATGGCATCCCTTCCCTCTAGGGTATCAACCGCACCACTCAGCTTGGTGTTGTCTGCAAACTTGCTGAGGGTGCACTCAATCCCGCTGTCCATGTCCCCAACAAAGATGTTAAATAATACTGGTCCCAATATGGACCCCTGAGGGACACCACTCGTCACTGGTCTCCACCCAGACATTGAGCCATTGACCACAACTCTTTGAGTATGATCATTCAGCCAGTTCCTTACCCACTGAGGTGGTGGTGGTCCACCCATCAAATCCATGTCTCTCCATTTTAGAGACAAGGATGTTGTGTGGGACAGTATCAAATGCTTTGCACAAGTCCAGGTAGATGTCGTCAGTTGCTCTTCCCTTATCCACCAATGCTGTAACCCTGTTGTAGGAGGCCACCAAATTTGTCAGGCATGATTTGCCCTTAGTGAAGCCATGTTGGCTGTCCTTTTGGTTATTCATGTATTTAAAGTCAATCAACACACTCTAGTGCTTTGAAGTCCAAAACCATGAAGGCTCTCCTCAGTATATGGCCAATATCTTACTGTGCTGCAGTCTTCCAGAAGAGGTGAAAATCCAAGATCTTAACTTTTTTGGGCTGTTAAAGTTTCCATAAGGTTTTCAGCACACATGGAAGTATTTTGACAAAATTGCAACCTTGAGAATTGCAACTCCATACTAACAAATTTTCCCTGCGCTAAATTTTCTCTGCGCTTTTCATTGTTGCTTCTTGTCAGAAGTGGTCATGCAGCAGCTATGCACTGGCATACCGTTGTCTCATTCCTGTAGGGCAGTGACAGTATTACCAGGAGTGCATGGCCACATCAATGGGGATTGCGATCAGAGCAATGGCACAGAGGAGCGCATCTGCACAACATCTCCCAGGTGCAGAAGAGATTTCTGTACTGGCCTGACATGGGCTGTTATGGGGAGCTGAGCCAGAGGCAGACTGAAGGGGTGCGGAGGGCCTGTTCTCACCAGTCTGGTGGCTTCAACACCCTTTATAATTGCAGTGGCAGCTGAAAATGCAGCTGCTTGTCTAGCTGATGATCAGGGGCACGAGAGACCCGGGTTTCCTCAGGCTGGAAGAGTGACTTATACATCTCTGCCCTCATGCTTCTGTAGAACCAAAGTCCTTGGTCTGCATGTAGGAAGAATGCTAGAAATTCTGCAAAGGCTGATGTCACCAAGCGAATAGCAATGGTTTTCCCAATTATTTACAGCTTCATCTAAACAGCCTGAGCATTCATTTGGCCTTCAGAAACCTCTTTTTCTGTGCATCCCCACCACCACCTTGTACCATGCCATAAGTTGGAAGTAGTCTGGAGGACCATAGCAAGACTCATTAGAGGACTGGAAAACATGGTTGGGAAGTCATGCTGAAGAATTTGGTTTGTTTGTCCTAAAAAAAAGAAGAGTGAGTAGACATGGACAAAGACTTTGGAGGCATGGTGTTGAAGAGGATGGTAACCAGTTATCTGCCGTATCTATGAGAGAAAAATTAGCCTAATATGCAGTAAAAGACGACTGAGTTTGGAAAACTTTCCTCTTCTGTGGGCCAACATAATGAAATCTCCAGGCAGAGTGCAAGTTTATAACAGCAAGTTTGACAGCTGTCCCCAACGAGTCCTCATCTTGTACCAGGTCTTGCCTCCAGGAAGGCAGCCAGCGCAGGTCTCCTGGAGCTTCTTCCAGCCCTATTCTCCCTGCTGTTTAGGGCTGCAGGGAACATGTTGCAATATTGTTGGATCACTTAGGTAGGCATCAGCTTGTAGGTCAGGTAGGCATCAGATCAGTTCACCTCCTGAAGTGCTCTCTACCCTCAATTGTAAATTTTAAAACACTTGTCTTTGAGGCTTTTTTAACTCTGCACTTCATCCTGTTGTTGGTACATCTCTCAGGTTCAGCCATTACAGCCATTTGCAAAAGCAACAGAAGCTTTTACTTTTCTGAAGACTTTTTCAGAGTTAAATGAATTCATATGATTTCACTGGCTTCCATGCTGTGCAACCTTTGCATCTCGATGGAGTTGGACTCCCTGTTTTGCATTTCATTTCAGTGTGTTCTGTGAGACTAACTAGATCTTACTAGGAAATTGAGTTTTTCTAATTTATCTCCTTTGATCATGTTTTCTATTTCTTCTCGGAGTTCACATCTCTCCATGTTCTTGGTCTCAGTTTTTCCTGCTGAGAAGTGCTGACTGCTGTGCAGCATACATTTTCCTTGTAGAAACAGAGCTGGAATGGTAAATGTTTCTTTTCAGTCTCCTCTTTGCCTTAAGGAAAAAAAAAAAAAGCTCTATCTTCATATTAATCAGAAGAGAACGTGTCCCCAGCAGCCTCTCTTCAATCTGAGCCTGACATAGAGGTTGATATAACAACTTGCAGTACTGATTTAAGTGCCACATCTGTTACTGAGAAATAAAAACCTAGTAAATGAGCATCCTTCCATGAAATGTTAACCCTTTTGTAAAGACCTATTTACACATCAAAAACCCCAAAGGCATCTTTAGCTGATGTAAATCAGCATAGACCCAGCTATGCAGTTTTACGCCACCTATTCTCTTTTACACCAAACACTGTCCTTCATATTGGCAATCTTACCTCTGGCTATGCAGAACTATATTCCGTAGATCTGTGGATTGGCAACTGTGGACATGGCCAAGCAATCCTCAGCAGGTCAAAAGCTCCGGAGCAAGATTTTCTTTTTAAGCAGGTCTCTTTCTCCAGACCTATCCTTTAACATTACTCAGTTTTGATGATTAGTCTCTTAAGATTGCTCAGGGTAAACAAATTGAACAAATTTATCTTCTAATAAAGCTACCAGGACTCATGATGCTGAGGTCCTCCAAGAACCCAACACCCCTTCAGACTGTTTACAGAAAACTGGGAGGAAGAGAATTGCAAGCAGGGGTTTTGCACCTATGGTAGCCTGAAGTCCATCACCTCTATAAGACCTGGGAGCAGGTCCTTCAGCCCATAATTGAGGTGGGTTATTTAGAGCACTGTAAGACTATATGCAGACCTTACTTTGGGCTGAATGGCATATTTCAGCATAAGCCTGTGCTTGTCTGACCTAAACCTAATGAAAATAAGCTGGGTTTAAACTAAGGGAAGACTGATTTTTGCTGGCTTTTGCACTAAATCAGCTACACCAGGTTTTAAATCACATTTTGAAAGAAGACCCTGCAACTCTGCATGCAGGCAAGCCTTTAAGCTTCAATTTGTTTGTGTGATGTACGGACCAGAGAGTACAAAGGGCATCGTTGTTCTCCCCCCAGCTTTGATCCATGCATCTTTCTTTCTTTCTTCACTTGTTATTTTCTGCTGGACCCATGAGGTCATCTCTGTTTGATGGTTCATTTGTGACTGCAATAATAATTTTTTAGGAGATGTCACATGTGGTGAAAATACCTAATACTGTTAACAGCATGGTGAAAGACAGGCTGATCTTTACCTGATCTTCTGGGGCTGGAAGCAGACTCTGGAAGTGCTGTTTTCCTTATCTGGAACTGATTTCAGTCTCAAGCCTGTTTGCCAGCATGACATGCCATCAGATTTCCAAAATACTCAGAGGAAGGATTTGCACTTACAGCTGCACACTGCTGAGTGCCCCCTCTGATTCTCTGCCCCCACCTCATTAATATGCATGTCTTCCCTTATTAGTGTTTGTCATTATGTGAACAGCTGGTAACTGTTCTGTTTTCCTTCTCATCAAAAAGAAGGCTTCACAGCCATGAGGAAAATTAGTATTAGGTACAAGCAATTTTTAATACTGACTCCAGGTCCATTAATTTTTTCATTATCGTTATCATCATCATCATGGCAAGGGTGGGCAGGTAGGCTGTGGGCCTGATTCTCATCTCAGTTGGAGGAGTGTAAAGGGAAAGAAACTCTTCCAAAGGCAGCAGGGTTACACCAATGCAAACCAGGGTAAGTGTGGATCAGGGTCTCACGCTCATTACATTTTTTTCATGGCTGCCTTTAAAATATGAGCAGTTTCTCTTCCAAATCCATTTTAACTGTAATTAACTGTAATGAAGATTTTTTTTTTTTTCCTGCTTGTATTTCTCAAATACATGCTTCACCAAAGATTTTAAATGACCCCTCTGGCTGCGTATCTTATGATCAAGGTAAAAATTATTTCTCTCACGTATGTAAGGAGAAGATGAAAAAGTAAGAGATAATTGGAAACTAGACATATTTGCTGGGGTCCTCACTTTGATTTTTCCCTCAGAAGATGACTGGTTAAGATGGAATATGCATTTTTAGTGGATCATGGCTGTATTCAGGACTCTGAGCAATAGTCAGGTCACAAGACTTTGTGAACTGTCTGAAATATTCCAGAATTTAGATCTCCACCTTCCAGGTTGAAGACAGTTTTGGAGTGATATTTTACCCGGGACTTTTTAATTACTTAGGAGAGTAATTATCCTCCATGCCTTTCATCCAGGACATAACATCTTTTCCGTTGTCTCTTCTCAAGCCATAACCCTGAGAACACGTTTATTTTCCATAAGAATCAACAGCAATATACTCACCAACAATTTTTTCCCTGGTGTGAGAAGCTCGGTTAGGTAAGGGGTGGTAGAGGTGGAGTGTATTTTCCACACTGCCCATAGAGGAAAAAAAAAGAGGGGGTGGAAGCAAGAGTCTCGGCACTGAGGACAAAGCCTGTTGAGGGTAAGGGATGTCTTCAACTATGTGATTTAATAGAGGTACGCCTCCATTCACATGACCTCACACAGGCCAGGAGCCCTTGGTGACGTGATCTGACAGAGCTTCCTTTCCCCTTCTGAAGCCACCATTTTTTGTTATTGCTGGCCAAATCCAGTCACTTGGCAAGACAGGTGCCCAAGAGAGATATCTCAGCTTCAGAGAGCTTTACCTGTGATCCTGTCTTTCTTCGAGGAGCCTAGGCCCTGCTGTGGGACTGATTTGATGCTCCAATGTGTTAAGCCTCCCCATAGTTACAGATATCCGTCTTCCTTGAAACTGTTCCCTTCACGTAGGCTAGTGCTGCCATGGAGGAGATCACCCACAGTCCCTGAGGTGGAGACTCAGGAGAACATAAGAGCTGAAGTTTTGTCTGGCACCACCAGTTCGACTCTTCCTGATGACAGGTGCCTTCACTATGGCAAAGTCTCCAGGAGTAATGTCTGGTGGACCTAGAAATGTTGTACGTATAGGAGATTTCCATAGGAAATAAGAGATCTCCCGCTATCGGGGATGAATGATTTTTTTACAGTAGAAATAATTCATAACTATATCACCATGGTCTTAATAGGGTACACTTCTTGTATGTTGAACTCAACTGATAACGGACTATCAGTCAAAACAATGTGGAAAAGAGCAAACATGAAGCATATTCTGTGCATATATAAAATTAAGTTTAAAATTTTCCTGAAAAACATTGAACTATAAAGGTATATAAAGCTGTGATGTGTGATCACTGCATGATGAGATCAGTCTCCACTCTTTTTCCAGGTTAAATACAAGTGCAAAATAGTGAATAGCTTTGTCTTCAAACCGATACTTCAGTGTGTATCTGCAGTTAAGTTAAAATATACCTTGGTGCCACAGTGATTGGAAATCAGTTGGATTGACTTCTGTTCCCTCCATGTATTGTTACACTGGCTTATTATTTTTCATTTGACTCTAATCTCCCATTCCACAGAAAATTAGTTTAAAACAAATAAATAGAATACTTTTAAATGAACAAAAGCCTTTAACCAAAAAGAAAAGAGATGACATAAAAATTAAGGAAGTGCTGGGAACACAATGCCAGGAGATAAATAACAGAATTGTTTTTGAATGTTGAGTTACTTCCCTGTCTTCCAAATGGGAACACACATACAAAGTTAATGAGACACTACGTCTTCTGCTTAGTTTTTTCCCCTACGGGATCACATTTTCATCTCTGGAGCTGTTTATTCTCAACCGTGTACCACTAGAGGGTGCTCAGATAGCAGTATTACTGGGAATCTATAAATAATCGTTTCTGCGGTTTTGGGCTTTTATGCAGCTAGTTGTAGCTTTAATTCTCAGCTTCCTACTTGCTCTGGCTGGTTTGTTTGTTTGCTTGTTCGTTTTCTCTCTATCTATTTAGAGCTTCTGCAAGCTGAGAGACGCTTGCTGAATGAGTTAGTAGTTCATCATCTTGATGCTATTTTAATGGCATTCGTCAGCACAGCACAAATAGTCTCACTGCGTTGCTCCTCACATCGTGGCCAAACATGACTTACCACACCACAAACGTGAAAGCAGCATTAAACAACAGCTTCCATTAAAATACATATGGTAGAATCCGGGAATCTAGGACCATTTTAGGCTAAGCAAACCTGTAGTACTT
This sequence comes from Calonectris borealis, assembly GCF_964195595.1. Lineage (NCBI taxonomy): Eukaryota > Metazoa > Chordata > Aves > Procellariiformes > Procellariidae > Calonectris > Calonectris borealis. The sequence continues at coordinate 60,623,095 of NC_134352.1, forward strand.
GGCTGACTCCCTCCTCTGTTCTCTGCCAAAACTAAGCATATTTGTATTCTCTGGACTTACCAACTTCCATTTCCCATGCAAGGAGACATTCCATATCCTAAAATTACTCACTTTGTCACCCATACTAAAAAGTCTAAGCAAATACACACCACTTGCATAACCCTCATGCATGATGAGTGTTGCAACTCTTCCAGTAAGTACATTTCACTGTGCTATGTAATATCACCATCCCATGTTAAAAAACCTCCACCAGGTGGGAGCCTTTGTGGTGACTCTAAAAACCTTGCATGTAGACTGTTTATACACTCTCCAGGAGCAAGGAGAGGAAATTTTCTGTAATCAGAAGAGCTGAATAGCTAGCAACCAGCCTTGTAGCTGAACTAGGCTTTAGCAGTGATTAAGTAATCTGTGGAACACCACATACCTACACAGTGCCAACAAAACCCAAACAATGTTACATTTTTCCATTTCTGCTCCAGTCTACAAGATAGGTTGAGACATGGTAAAGAACAATTCTTTAATTAAAGGCAGGTTTGAGAGATTACAGCTGAAGAAAACCAAGCCCACCTTTTAGGGGATTCCTGGAATGAATGGATTGGAATGAAAGAGAGCACCAGATGGACAAGAAATGCGTGTGTGACTCTAGGCCATTCACAACATTCAGATGTTGGTCGGAAAAAGGAGATAAAGTCTCTGTAAGTAAGAGGTCAGGAAAAGTGCCTGACCACCCTGTGGATACAGAACTGAGTGCCTTTGCTGTATACAGCTCTGCAGGCATGTTGTGGATGAAAATGCTCCAGAGTAAACCAGAGTTTTTACTTATTTGGGCTAAGAATGTAATCTTTCAGGGACAAAGACAAGGAGTTTTCTTGGAGTTTCAATGAAGTCAGTCCCTTTGATACCGGACCGTACCTCTGATCCTTTTCTCCATTGCATCTCTGTAGAACAGGGTATCACATTTCTTCAGGGAGGTTTTGTTGACCTTCTGCTGACGCAAGCATATCTGTATAATGGTGGTCTTATTAACTACTAGCTGATGCTAAACTACTCCTTGTAGAAAGGATGATGAGAAGGCAATCCATCTGCCTTCAATATTTCCTATCACCAGATTCATTTCAGAGCTATGTGAGTAAAAGAGCAGCAGTAGCTGTAGATTATGACCTTCTCGCAATGGACAGGAGTATCATATGAATGCTGTTAGATTCATTTCAGATCATCCTGCTACTCTTGGCCATGAGATAGGATGAGCATACGATGATGTTCACAGATAGGAAGAGGCAGAACTGCTTCGGGATAGTTTTGCTCCTGTGGTTTTATTTGATCATTCCTTGTTTCTAGTTGATCTTTCCTGTATGTAGAATCGTAGTTCTGGTTGTGCTGAGGCGACCGAGCAATCCCGATTGCCTTGTGAGTGAATGGTCACTATCGCTATTTACTCTTCCAGCAGTATGGGGGACTCAGATAGATTGACAACATGATCAGCCTTTAAAAGAACAATTTGGTGGGAGAGAGACAAAGCATAAGCCAGTGACCTGATTTAAGGGGTGATCATTTAATTACAGGAAAATTAAGCAGAGAAAGCATACAGCATAGTCCACAATCTTAGAGGTGAGAAAAGGATGGTGAGAGAAGGCAGTAGTTTGAAAATCAGTTATAGCCGAGAAAAAAGGGGGGGTTGGAATGGAAGACCAAGGTGTATCCCTGTAGGCAGGTGGGGGAAAAGGGCAAAAACTGTAAGAGAGAAACTGCTTAAAGAGAGAAGAGGCAAAAGGTACAGGGGAAGGGAGAAGTAATGGGATTAATTTGGAAGTTGGAAGGGAAACTGAGGCAGGATAGTCTCTGCAAAAGCACATCTCTTTCTTAATGAAAATTAACTGGTCCTGTCATAAGTCTAAGGCAGTGTGATTTTTTCCTGGAGTTTGTTTCCTTCTTTAGCTGAAGTTGTGGTATTCATTATTATCTGAAATTACCCACTATGGAAAAATAATCACTCTCATACAATGCACTGAGAAACCCATTATGTCATTTTAAAGGTCAGATTTTAAAATAGATTTGAACTTGGTTTATTGATATGAGCCTGGAAACGTTGCACACAGTGATTTCTGACTGCAAATAAAGAATATTTTACCTACCTGACCTGTGGTAGGTAATGGTCTGAGTCAGCAAACAAGTTGCAAATAGCTGTATATTGTTGCAAATGATCGTGCACTCTAGATTACAATGGAGAATGAAAAAGCCTGGTTTTTTCACATTTGGAGTTCTAGAAGGTGTTTTCCAGAAGTCAGTAGGACTGCCCTCTGACCTGCGATTTCATGTGCTCATTCTGTTACCAGATAAAGAGTTGGGGAGGAGTTGGGGAGCTTTCGTACCCTTTGTCCTTACATTGGAAGCCTTCACTCAATTGAGTAGTGACTTCTGTGACTTCTGTCAGGAGTGCTTTGCTTCGGAGATCTCACAGTCTGTGCGGTATGACTAGCATATAACCTTCCCAACCTAAGGGCCCTGTGAGCAGGTTGGTCAGTACGCCTCTCCTAAAGGAGGACATAAAACTGCTGTATCCAGAGCAGCCGATAGAGCCCAGAATGCTCTGCCATCTTCCCAAGAAGGAACCAGATATGTATCTCTACTACACAGCCATGTAGAGCACATACAGCAACCCAGCACAATGGCAAAGAAGGAAGCAAGGTAGGTAGAAGCTGATCGCCACCACTCCAGCGATTCATCCACACTCCTGTGGAGTCTGCAGGTTGGATGAGCCCTTCGCTTGGTGCCACAGTTACGGATATCACATTGCCACTTCGTGACTAAAACTGTTGGTATGCAGCCGTTCATTGATCCGCACTCCCCAGGTTTATGAATTTCAGGCTGCCTTCAGGATGGAGGGACTGAGGTGCTGTGCATGGGGTGACTGCACCTCTTTGTTGCTGCACTTGCAGCACTGTGCCTTCAACCCACCGCAGTCTTTTGTACTCTCTTTTGCCCTGTGTGAAAGACTTCTCTGCCCTTTGTACAGGTACAATTTTAACACCCCTACTACCACAGCTGGGAAGAGAGGCTAAGCTGTAGTGAAGATTCTTGGATGCTTCTTGGAGGACGACACAAGTCATCTTCGTTGCTTGTGGAAATTAGCAGATTGCAGCTGCTGTGCCTTGGACAGGGCTGTGCAGCTCAAAGAAAAATGTGTAGTTCTGCCACCATGTCCCTTCAGGAACTGGTATGTTTTATTATGACTTTTTTTTAAAGTGTTGCTGCTTTTCTATTCCTGATCTGGAAATTGTTTTTCTCCAAGCCTTCCATAACTACAGCTAACTTTGTAGACATCATGAGACAAGCATAGGTATTATAATAAAGGATATATAATTTCATTGACACATGAAGTAGAACGGTTCAGTGATTTTCTTTCTGTCAACTGCTGGATCTAGCGGATCTTCACTACAAGGTTTTCTAAAATTAAATTGCTCTAGTTATTCCTAGAGTAATGTAATGTTACTCTTTCTTGTATATGCTTACACCAATTCATCCACATGTATAATAGAAAGCAAAAGGGCTAAAAAGAGGGTCAAAGTTTCTAAACTGAGACTGTTTGTAGACAGCCATGACTTGCAGATCTGAATACCAATATTTTGGTGCAATGGCTCTGGGTTAGACACTGGCATGCAAAGAAAAGGATTCTTCTGCTGTGTCCGTCTCCTTGTTGTTCAGGAGTAATTGTGTTTGTGCAGGTTCGTTGCATTATTGCAAAGAGATAAAAAAATCAGATTATTTCTATACGATGAGCTGGGTAATGGTTTCTCAGAGCTATAACACTGGAGAGGTTTCAAATGCACCTGTTAAAATATTTGTATTTTAGCAGGTGCAGAAGCATCCATTTGTAAACACCATATTAACACGTTTTGCACATATTTGCATATTGTCTTTTGTCCCATAACCCCAATGAGCTTTACAAATTTTAGTGACTCATGTAAAGTTTGTATTCATCATAGCTGCCTTAGCATAAGTCCTGTGCCTCTTCATCCATGCATGGGTGTTGCTCAAGTACGCAGTCTGTGATGTAATCATCATCTTTGACAAAGGGTTGCTTGCAATATAGTCCTGCTGTGGAGTGCTCTAAAATAGTGGAATTCATGTTTGTGTGTTTGAAGCATTACCCTGAGAGTTTACAGGCACATAACTGTTCATGTTGCTTCCTTCTTTTCTGCCCTGGCCAAGTAACGGGGTTCTGCCAACTATTGTAGCTCTTGAAAGCCATACTCATGTCTTTCCAGGAGGGAAGATATCTTCAGTAAGTACACAGCCTGCCAAAAGGAGTAGAAGAGGAACTTCCCTGTGATGGCTAAGATGAATACTCCTAATACTATTTTATAGCAAAATTTATGTCAATGGATATTCAACAGCAAATCCCCAATGGTATTATTTAGCGTTTGTTTGTGTGAGACAGTAAAAAGGGTAAAGAACTTTGCTTGATCTAGAGAAAATTTTTATTTCACACTGCTTTTAATACGAGTTTGCTCTGCAATGCCTTATTTTTTGAAGACAGAGCAGTATAAGTCAGGAATTACTGGGTTCCTTAAGACTGTTTTCCAATTAGAGAATGTGTCCTTCATCTGGTTTTGTTAGTGGCACAGCTTATTCCAGAGTTAGGAGAGGACCATATGATCCACCAAAGCCTTCTGTTGCCCCATGAGGAGAGAAAAAGACAATGTCTTCATGTGAACTTCACTGACAAAAGGACCTGCCCTTAGGTGCCCTAAATATACTCAAGAGAGAGAAAATCTCATCTGAAATACGTGATGAGGTGTATGTTCCATATTCTAGATACAAATGACGTAGTGCAGCTTAATTCTGCTAGACTGGCTCCTTGAGTTGAGTCTTTCAGTATCTTTAGTTCTTCTCCACAGCATGGTGTAGTGTTCTCCTCTGATTTGTGGTAAGTCTAGAGAGAAATGATATCCCTCATGAGTGTTTGCTTTGTGTGATGTTTGCGGCTTTCTGGCTTGTGGTTTACAAATTTTCCTGTGCTATTTTTATACTATTTTTATAGTTCATTACTTTTTATTTACTTTGTAAGAACATGAAAGAGTCCAATCAGACTATCAGTTGAGGACACATTTAACAATAAATTGATTGTCTACCAACCAAATGAACCACTCCAAGCTACTGGACATATCAACTGATGCAATTTATAGCATCAGCTGATACATACTTAAAATATTATGGCATTGACTGCATACAAAGTTTACACTGTGAAAGATTAACTAGGGCAAATTAAGTAATTGATACACTCTGAAGCCTATATATAACAACAGGATTAATGAAGGATCTTGCAGACTTTTGCTCATGGTAGCAGTCCCAGCAAAGTCAAAGGCTACCAGGACTATCTGAAGCCTGCTGGAAACTCTTTGAACTGAGACCTCTCACTCTCAAGTGACCAGTGACCATTTTGTGCCATCCTCTTTTCGGCAGGCTGGGCTCAAGAAGTGGCACTGGGAGTGACTCAAGTCTTTTGTGCTTTTTTTTTTTTTGGTCAAAAAGTCCATGGAGATGGGTGGCAGTGTGGGGCAGAATTAGCCCTTCACTTCCCCTGAAGGCTTTTGAAACAGCATCAAGCAGGGAAGAGCTTGGAAATACAATGTGTGTCCAAGAACCAGGCACCTAAAATGGAGCATAAAGCCCACAGCTTTATCGGCTTTATCTTTTATATAAAATGGCAGTGAATTGTTCAGGAATGCAAATCTATTACTATTGTTATAAATATTTATTATCATTATTATTATTACTATTATTGAATGACACTTCCTTCTCTAAAGATTGGTTCTTTCTTAGCCAGTGACAAAAGCAACGCTTTTTTGACTACACATCACATGACAAATCTCTGTCAGGCAGTGTCCTGTTCACCCAGCTGTGCTCTGCCAGAGAGTATTGTTAGATATGTATTTGCCTCAGCTTCTAACATCAACCTTTAATGATTTTTTTTCTCTTTGTCCTTGTGATGACCTGAAAACCTGAGGAAAGATAGTGTATAAGGATTGGATAAAAAAAATAACGAAACTGTGTTCTGTGCTCCAATTTGGCTTGCAGTCTGGCAAATCATGGCCTTTTCAGGATTAATATTCTAACCTACACGTAGGTTATATATGTTCAGAGATGAAAATTGTTTGTTCATTTTAAGCACTGCTAATTTTAAATGATTTCTTATCTATTGAGATCTAGCAGCATTTTCAATGCTGGCTAAGTATATAAAAGAAGAAAGCTTCTTGTCTAAGTGGCAAAGACATCCTACTCCTGCCTACTGTGAGATCAGAGGAGGAACTTCTGATGGCAGAGAAGTGAGTGAGGGTGGCATGCATGGGACTGGGTCCGTCTGCAAGACCAGGAATGTTTTATCATGTGCTTTGCTAATGCCAAACAAACGGTCAAGTGCAAACTTAATCTGAGCTCTGGGGTTTGCCTGAGCCTAGGAGGACCAAGCTCTGGTCCTTGCAGTTGGGGCAGGAAGGAGTGTCTGGGCAAGCACACCTCAGCCTGACCACCAGCAGGTACCTAGATCTTGTCTCTTCGTAAACTACATTGTGGATGATGTGAACTGAAGCTACAGCCAGGCTGCAGCCAGCTAAGGAGGCAGAAATAAATTATGGACTTTGCCGTACCCAGACCTACTGGTCTGCTGCTGGAGTTTGTCATTTGCTTCCATGGGCTGGGGAATTCACGCAACAAAAGCAGTATCCTGGGTCTTATCTGTGACATGTCTTGGATACCTCTTTCAAAATTTCCGGAATCATGGATTGGGCATTTCACTTGCATAAGAAACATGAACTGTATTGCTGTCAAAGTAAAATTCAGGCACAAACGATGTACTCAGAAAAGTCAACTCAGAGGCATACGCAAACACCCACTTCCTTACTATTTGTATGATTGTAATAACGTCTCAGGAACGGGCCCCTCACAAACAGGTTTGTGGATGAGAGAAATTCTAATGGCAGATTTTTGCACAGCAAAGAAAATCACAAAGGCCAAATGTTCAGAAAAGGCCAAATGTTCAGAACCTAACTGGTTGTGTGCAAGAAAGAGCAAAGTGAACAGCATAGGAAAGAAGCGAGGGACTTCCAGAGTGATAAAAATGTAGAAAATTACCTCCTTGATACAAACAGAAGGAAGTCCCAAGAAATTAGCATGAAAATGCAACCTGAAGGCGAGTTTAAATCCGTATACATTACCCACTAGGAGGCACAGTGTTTGCATACTAGAACTTAAAGATGTCATTCAAGACACTGGAGTGTACTTATGATGTTCTCAGAACACAGCAGAAACGAATTAAGAATTATGACATAGATTAATAAAAAAAGGAATAAAAAAGCTATAAAGTTCAAATGAAGGGCCTAATTCCATCCCTGTTAAAATATAAACAGCCACATTCCCATTAAATTCAGTGGGAGTAGTATACCGAGCCTGAAGTGGGGTCCTTAGTGCATGCTAAAATCTACATGCATGCAAAACATACTAAAAAAAGCAGACAATTTACTTTTTATTTTACTTCTACATCTAAAAGAAAAGTAGGCAGAATACATTTGGGCTGTTTCTCCAGAAACAAAGACCGAGTTATTTTTTATCTTCTATAGCGCTGTAGCTAATGCCAGCAGCCCGGTCCCGAGTCACAGGTGAATAAAACGTGGGTCTGTGCCTGTGCTCTTTGCTCAGGGAAAGCCTTGCTGACAGCACGGTCGCTGCAGGATGGCGTCCTCCTTTTGGAGTGCCTGCAAAATGCCGTTTGTCTGCCACACACAGAGTGTGGTTGTTAGCAATGGGGCTGAGCCTTCTGCGTTTCCTATGTCAGCTTCTCAGTGCTTGCAAAGAATTGACGCTCTGGCTGGTCTCAGCGTTCCTTCAGTGAGTCCTCAAAAGCCACGTCAGCTCAAAGGGGATGATGCAAGGAGAAATGCAGGGAAAGGCCTGTGTGGGAACTGCAAAAAGTCTGTGTGGCTGTATCCAAAACTTAGCTCTGTGGGCACTTCTGACCTGTTGTGTCCAGGGGAGCACCTTGCCCTGGTCATGATGCTGTGTCTGGGTGAGATCCTTCCTCCTTCTCCTGGGTCTTTGTTGGGAAGGCAGCCTGGCTGCACCGAATGGCAAGACTAAGAGGCATGCTTTGATTAGTCCCTAATTTGTCCGCCTGGGCAAAGTAGAGTCCCAGGGCAGGCTGTGATGCTTGCTTGTCTGACAATCCTTTGAAATAACTGGGCAAAGCTGATTCTGAGGTTTGCAGTTAAAGGCTGGTTGACACCTGACACTTGTGCAGCGATACTGAAGAGGAAAGGTTATACCTCCTCTGAGACCATACCAGGGCTGTGGTCCCAGGTGTCCAAGAACGTGGCTGTGTGCAGCTGATGCTGTAGCAAACCTCCTGTCCACCTCATCCATGCAGGATCAGGACCTTTGAGAGAGTGCCAAGGACATGAGCTCCCAGATAACAGCTCTTACAGATGGGGGGATGTTCTGATCTGCTGTTGAGGACATTTCAATATGTGTGCTGTCTAGGGTTTCTGGGGAGCTCAAAAGGATTGTGTTTGCTGACTGTGTGTCTTCTCCCCTAAAAGTAGGGCAGCTCTTCACAGTCCCTCGCCTCAATCTGACATAACTTGCTGACCCATGCTGGTTCTGCTTCTCCTGCCTAGAACTGATTTTCTGCACAGGTTCAGTGCTTTGGCTTTATTTTGCCTTGTGGTCTGTGGGTTTTTGAGTTTTTGGCTTGGCAGCTGCTATGACTTGACTACTACTTGTCCCACAGCTCCCAGTCGTCTTTAACGTTGCTCTACTTTGGTGACATTCACATGCTCTCCACTATCTTGTGTGCAAGCTTTTGACTTTTTGGGGGAGGGATTATTTTTTATTATGTTTGCTGAGTATCTTGTACAGCTCTCTCGTTGAGGCCTTGGGTACCACGACAGAGCAATGACAATACTGACAATATTAATGAACTCCCAAGAAATAGCAACACTGCAAAAGGAAAAACAGCAATAACCTGTTCTTAAAGCATGAAGGAGAGAGAAAAGAAGTGAGGGAATCAAGTCCAGTCAAGCCCAAAGATGTTATTCCCAAGATGATGCATTCCACCTGCCTGGTACATGCTGCAAGCTAGAATATCTCAAAGATGAAAAAAGGTTGTTTGAAGTATGTCTTTGGTCCCACCTCTGGCAGTTGAGATTTTCTCCAGGTCAGGGTCATGCTGCCCTCCCTCAACCCCGGGCATTTCTCTCCCCTCTCCTCGACTGTGAGGCTGGATTTTACCTGAGGATCCTGAAAAGCACCAGCAATGAGCTATCTGCTCAGTGGGTGGATTTACCACTCTCTCCAGGAGATGTAAGGGTTTGCCTTTTTCCAAAAGCTGTCTAACTATTTGCATACTGGACCAAGCCAGGCTCAGAGCACTTGGTTCACCTTACTTTCCCCGAGCGGTTTTCCCCATGACTATGTTCCCGAGCAGGGCAGAAAATTATCTGTACGGGGCACAGGCAGGGGGAGAGGCCGGGGACCAGGACGACTCGGGGAAGCCGGTTCGCCCTCCTTCCCCAGCGGAGCCCCGGGGGCGAAACTCATTTTCCTGGAGCGCTTCCAGCCCAGCCGGGCCGGGCGCGGGGCGGCGGGGGAGCTCCAGGGGGCCGGGCCGGCCCCGGGGGAGGCGCCGGCGGCGGCGGGGCCCGCCCCGCTCACCTGGGCAGCCGCGCCGGACCGCCCGTCCCGCTCCCTTCCGCTTCTCGGAGGATGAACGGGCCGGGGAGGCAGGTAAGAGGAGGCCGAGCGAGTCGGGGGGCAACGGGGCGATCCCGAGGGGCTTCCCCCTGCTCCGGGGCGGCCAGAGCCGGGGCGCAGCGGCGTCGGGTGCTGACACTCTCCGGGTAATCTCCCCCTCCGGGCGGCACCCCGGGGGCTGGTGGAGATGTGTCCGACCGCTGGTGCTGCCAAAACCTCTGCCTGACCCCGCTCAGCACGGCTCAGCTCGCCGGGAGCTGTGTTCAGCGGTGCCCGGTGCGCAGAGGCAAAGGCTTCCTGTGAATGCAGTGACCATCCGAGAGGGATTTGCTGTGCAGATACTCAAATATTCCTGCAGAAGAATAAATCAAGGGAGATTTATGTGTTATTAAAGTAATAACGAGCAAAGAACAAGCTTCTTGTGAGGAAACGACCACTGAAGTCTTGCTGGGGGACTTTTCGGTGCTGGTGGGAGCCAGACCGCAGTCGCTTTTCTTAACTTTGAGTGCCGTGAAATACTTGATTCAGTCCTACTCAAAGGCAAAGCAAAGCGTTTGGTGGAGAGCAGAAGTCTAAGATCACTGTTGTTGTAGAAAATCAGCTTATAACTAGAAGTATCTGGCCACTGTCCTGCCAAAAGTTGAGGTCCTCAAGGGGAATAATGCTAGCACATAATGCTACTGCTGGTGGCTGAAGCCTGTAGTTACTATGTATTTCTATATGTTACTCTTCCTCTTCAAAACAGTGTAGTAAAACATTGCTGTGTCTCTCAAGAATATGCTCATATGAAGGACAGTGCCAAGTTGGCCCATTATAGGGAAAACGACTGCCAGTGTCTGTCCCCAGGAGGAAATCTGTGTCCCTGGGGCAGCTCATCACTTGTCAGCAGTGAGGAGCAAAAGCCCAGGACTGCATCTTCTCCTGCCTTTGGGGAAAGAGAAACAACTGTAGACAGAGGAGGGCAGGAACTGCAGCTCCTCCTTGCTCGCACACAAAGGGGTGGAGAAGGTACAGAGTGGATGAAGGCCCCTTCCCCTCCATGCACTCTCAACATCATTTGTGCCTCGTGGCATTTACAGCGGCACGGGCTGCTAGCGGAAAGGGAATGAGACTGAGTTCCCTCTTCAGCTCTGCTCCCTTGAGTGAGCTTGGAAACAGGCTTCTCCGTGACTCAGTTTCCCCACTTGTAAAATATCCATAGTGCAAAGTATTTTATGAACTTCTGGGGAAAACTGAGATAGCTGCATTGTCCAAGCCAGACAACATCTGACTGTAAAAGAAGGCCAAAGTCAGGTTTTAGGGTGTGATTAGCAAGCAATCCCAGCAAACTCATTCTGTCTGAGCAATACCTATCTGAGGGTATCTTATTGTAGAGTGTTGCTATTGGGAGATTGTTATTCACAGCACTGACAGAATTTAGTATGCAAACACAGTGTAACAAACCCATGGTAAAATAAACCACAGTTTTGCTCAATGAATGATTTTTCAAAGTTATGAAATGAAAGGAGTTTTGGGCAGGGGAAAAAAAAATAGGACTTGATTTTGCTTTTTGGTTGAGTTGGAGAAAGGTCATTGCTTTTAGTGAAGTTACTCTTGATTACATTGGCAAGAGAGTCATCGGATTTGTGGACTGAAAAATACGTTCTTCGCTCTTCCTCAGGCAGAAGAAATAACCTTCACCTCTTGTATTTAATATCTTTCTGTTTTCCAAGCACCATCATTTCTTGTATTGTCAATGAGTAAAAGCACGAGGTTAGCATTTGATAATCTATTATAGATTTGATAATCAAATTACTATAGAGGTGGGTTTTTTAACAAAACAGAGGTATACAGAGAAGAGTTCTATTCTAGCTGCCATGATTATTATTTTCCTCATATCTATTTTAAGTTAAAAACACAGCATGTAGTCTGGATAATTTAAATAATTTTTAGGTATTTATTTTGCTCTAATCTAGGTATGCAGCATGTTAGTTTTTACTATAGTTTAGAAATCTGTTGGACCAATATGAAAGGACTGAGAAACTATTGAGCCTCCTAAAAGCCTAGTAAATTTTTTTTGTACAGGCTTATTTATACATTCTTAAACTGGTTTTACAGTAAATGAACCATGAATAGAGGTAACTGTCTTCAGTAGCTGGTTGTCAAGTACCAGATTTTTAAGTCTCTGTAAAATGCGACCTCTGAAGTAGTATATTCTTACTGCAATGAACTGGGATTTACAGATGTTACTTCCAATAATGCCAACATAAACTTACCAATCTACTGGTAACACAGAGTCTTAATATTGAGGTCATAGTGGCTTTGGAAGGGATATAAAGTTTCGAGGAGTATATTTTCTTCATTGTGGAGGGATTTGCAGGTGTAAACACCATAGAGAATGTATATTCACTGTTTTTTACTGGAAAAAAAGACGAGACGCTTCAGGGTTCCACTGACAGCTTCCAGAATCACTCATATGCTTAAATTCATCATGCTGAAATTAGTCATGTGTAAGAAATTGGTTTCCTGTGAGCATAAAATTTGCTGGGATTTATACAGTTGCAACTAAAGCCAGTGGAGGCTCTTTAGTAGTGGAAAAACTGGTGCATGTGAATATCTTCCAGTGGTCGGATGCACTGGCTTAATTCTGGGGCCATACTAAATATGCATTTCTGAGGGCAGAGTCTGCTTCAGTACATTAACTGTCCCTCCTGTAAGTCCCTGGTTGAATTAGTCCGTGCAGCTCACAGTAAAGCCTTCTGCCGTAGTGGGCATCAGTCAGGGCAGACTGCAGCAAGATGGCTGCAGGAGCATGACTTGAGCGTGCCATAAGAGGCGGTGCAAGTGTGCGTGCATGTGTTTTAAATATTCCCTCTTCCCCCCCAGTAAATCCATGGTTGTCTTCTCATAGGCAAGATGCAGGAAGAATACCGATGCTAGGGCAAGGCATCTTTAACTTCCCATTTCTTCACTCCCTTTTTCAGTGTCAGACAGTCGTCCTTCTCCTCTGCACCCAGTCACTCTGCCCCACTCTAGCCTCTGCTCGTGCTAATCATCAGTTGTTCGTCTCTCTAAGTTTCTTCTGAGCACTGTGCATATGAGGAGAAGCTGAGAGAGCTGGGACGGTTCAGCCTGGAGAAGAGAAGACTCAGGGGGATCTCATCAAAGTATATAAATACCTGAAGGGAGGGTGCAAAGAGGTTGGAGCCGGACTCTTTCCAGTGGTGCCCAGTGACAGGTCCAGAGGCAATGGACACAAACTGAAACATGGGAGGTTCCCTCTGAACGTCAGGAGGGAACTGTGAGGGTGACTGAGCACCCTAGGTTGCCCAGAGGGGTGGTGAAGTCTCCATCCTGAGATATTCAAAAACCGTCCAGATATGCCCATCCTGAGCATCCAGCTCTAGGTGGCCCTTCTTGAGGGCAGGGGGGTTGGACCAGATGACCCTTCCAACCTCAACCATCCTATGATTCTGTGATTCTGCTGTCAGACAAAGCATAACGTTACTCTCCCCACTTTTCTGTTGCTTTTCAGCAGTCCATGTAGTTCCCCATCCTGCAGCCTTCAATCCTCTCAAGCATTCTGGCACTTTGCACAGGCAGGCTCATCCTCTTCAGTGGTGGTCCTTCCCCATTGCCCCAAAATCAACAGCATGGGGCGAGCTACTTGAGAGCTGCATTTAGCAAAGGTTCTCCAGCGCTGTGACTTCTTATTCCTACAACTTATTCTCTGACATCAACTCAAATGTTATACCTAAGCAAGGGAAATCCCTGTGAGAATGGGCAGGTGCCTGCAATGCTGTCTGAAATCAATAGCAAAGTTGTCACAGAATTCAGTAGGAACAGGATGGAAACCCAAGTACTGGGATGTTAAGGAAACCTAGGTATTGACTGACAATGAAATAACTTATCACTGATACCAATTCAGAAAAATGGACTGTGAATAGCTAACCAACACAGTTTAGGGTGTGACATGACATTTTCACCAAGCTCAGCCTGCAAAGTCAAAATACGGTTTACATTCACATGCTTTATTAAAATTCTAGATGCTGTTGATACCTGGGGTGGGTAAATTCCTATGAACAAAGTCTCAAACTAGATAGTCAACAACTCTTAGAGGTCTTTTGGGGCAATGTCAATTACACCGATGTATGGGTTCTGAGTGGCATTCCTGAGCTCCTGGCTCTGCTGCAAATCTCAGGTGTGGTCTAGGGCAGATAACTCAAATTCCCAACTTTAGTTTCCCAACCGTTAACAGAAACAAAGAGGGACTTGAAAATATTGCAAGGAATACATACAACTGGTTGGTTTTTTGTTATTAAATGCAGCTTTAGGACATGTTCATCTGCAACTAAGTGCATTGTGCTCTGGGAGAGTGGGAGGTCTCGTCCAGAACTGCAGCCTAAGCAGCAAGAAAGGCTGCATGGTTGGGTGATGAAGCGTAGTCTGCTTCATTTTGCTCATACTGACCCTGTCTTCAAGGTGGTCCTTAAAGACAGTCACAGCAAAGCAGTGTGGCAGCATGCAAACATGCAAAAATTACCTAGAGAAATTTGATTACTAGGGCCAACACAGGCTCTCTCTGGTAACTGGAAAACCACAGTTTGTCAAATAGGTTGGTGATCTCAGTCCAGTTCTTGATGGATGAGTGAAAGTCCATATTGCCATAATGACCTATGGACTGGATCAGCAGAGAGAGGCTAAAGGCTCAAACAGTCTCTCTAAACTGAGGTGTTTCAGCTGTGAAGCCATCACTTCCGAATAAACTGGTCTATAATCCATGAAAGCACTTCAGAAGCCAAAATAACACGTTCAGAGCAAGTTTGTCATTCAATGTCACAATCCTTGCACCAACTGTGGTTCACATTTCTAGTATTTTTACATCACTCGCTAAAAACTAGGTGGAGAAACAGCGATCAAACATCAGGTAAGACTCCAGAGAGAAGAAAAGGTGTATACACAAGTGTTCGTTGGTAACTGGGTGTCAGACAAATGCTTTATTAGGCAGACAGCATACTGCTTGGATGACATTACCAGTTCTTGAAGGATTTATAACGTGCCATTGAAAACAGAGAGATTTAAACTAAAATCTTGCAAAGACTTAAACCCCACATGTTTAGCTTTACACCTCATAGGTAGTTTCACTGAGATCAATGAAACTATTCACTGTGGAAAGCTAAGAAGATGTGTAAATCTCTGCAGCATTAAACATGTTGCTTGATTATCTCCCCAGGGACTGGAAACAGGGATTGACAGCTATTAGACATACAGGCTAAAATAGCAGTTTGTGTCTTTAAATATTGGCCTAATTGAAAAACAGCATTAAAAATTGTGGAACGATCCTGGCCTTTTTTCCTAACTTGCAGTGGGTGCTGTGTGGCTCCCTGCAGTCCCCCCCAAACAATTGACATTTGCTCACCCACGACTAAGAAAAGTAGGCACATTTTGACTGTCAAAATAAGTATTTTTAACTTCTTTTAAAAAGAGGAAAAAAGTATTAGGCACAATTGGGGGGGGTGTCATGTTGTACGTATGGAGGGCTTGAAAGCAGACCCCCTGCCAGGGTCGGGAGGGGGCTGCACCACCGATAATGCTTCTCGTTTTCCTCCTCCTCCTCCTCCTCCTCCTCCTCCTCCTCCTCCCTCCCCGGCTGAAGGACCCGGTGGCCGCAGAAGCCTCGTAAGGCGCTGCCGGAGAGGGGAAGGGGCTTAACGGGTCTGGGGTCCCTGGGGGCGGCGCGGGGAGAAGGGCGGGAGTGCCGGGGAGCCGCCGCATGGGCGGGAGCGGCCGGGGCAGCGCCACCGGCGGGGGGTGGTGCCGGTGCCGCCGCGGGGTGCGCGGCGCAGGGGCGGCGGCCGGTGGGAGCGGAGCGGGCCGGCCCGCCGGCGGTGCAGCGGGGCGGGGTGGGGAAGGGAAGGGATGGGCTGCGCCCCCAGCATCCACGTCTCGCAGAGCGGCGTGATTTACTGCCGGGACTCGGACGAGTCCAATTCCCCCCACCAGACCACCACCATCTCGCAGGGCACCGCCACCCTGCACGGCCTCTTCATCAAGACAGACGCGGCCGACTCCATCCCCTCCATCCTCGCCTACCAGGGCCGCCAGCAGCCGCCACCCTCCGCCGGCCCCCGCCGCAAGGAGCGCAGGGAGCCCGGCGCCTCCGCCCGGGCCAGGGCGCCCCGCTGCTGCGGCATCGAGGCGGAGACCCAGACCAGCAACGCCAGCGTCAAGGTAAACCCCCGGAGGGGGTCCCCGGTGGGGCTAGTATGGGTCCCCGCCGGCAGCGGCAGCGGGAGGACGCAGCCAGAGCGTCCCCCGCCGGGAGGGAGGCGATGCTTCGGCAGGCGGGATGCAGCTGCGAGGAGCGGTTGCCCCGGTGCCCGCTGACTCACCGCAGCTGCGGCGACCGGGCCCGGCTGGCACAGCTGCGGGGGGGCCGCGCCGGGGGACGCCTCGCCTGCAGCCCCCCGGGGTCGAGCGCCGGCCGTCGGGCCCCTCGGGCTCCCTCCGCCCCGCGCCCCTAGCCCGCGGGTGGCTCCGGGGTGCCCTGGCGCCGAGGTCGCTCCTGGAGTTACAGCTAGCGGGGAAAGGGTTTGTTTCCAGCTTCGTGGCTGATGGCAGGGAGGAGTATTAATATGCCGGAATAAAATCTTCCCCCGCTTAATTCTCAACAGCAAAAAAGCCCGTACTTGCTGTTGGGTTTTCTTCATCCCTTTTTCTTCTCCCCGCATCTGGTCCAAATGAACTGTTGCTGCTAGGCGTGGATGTTCAGCTGAGAACCGAACCACTACGATTTGCACACGTAGGGAAATACGCCTTGCTGCTGTCGGGCTAGGGGATGCTCCCGGGAGGGCCGGGCAGGGGCTGCGTCTGTGGGGTCGTCTCATTCCAAATCTGGAAGCCTTGGGTCCCCCTCTCACTGGCTAAGGCAGGCACTGCTGCAACCCGCTCTTCACTCAAGTTTAGCAGATAAAAGAGGTGATTGCTCTGGATTTTTTTTTCTTTTTTTTTTTCTTCTATTTTTTTTAATATTGGAGTAGATTTTTCGTTAATTTCCCTGAAAGTTTTCTAAGAATTAGATTTTACTTTATTGCCCTATTCCAAAGCTTATTATCAAAACAAATGGTGTCATGATCCCAGTTGCACCTTAGGTTACTTTTCTCTTGTACTAATAAAGCAGGATATCATGCCACAAAGTAATTCCATGGGCTTAAATAGCTTTTGATAGAATATAATTAAGAAATTAAAAAAATTATATAATCATCTTCTATAATTTAAAAAATCCAGAAATCAGCTAAGGAAAACATAAGTGAGAGAGCTCACAGAGAAAAAACCTCACCACCACAACCCATAGCCAGTTTGTTTGTTCAAGTGCTGAGAAACTTGCAGAATTGTCTGCAGTTATATTGACTGTTTTACTCATTCAGAAGCAGAACCTGCATAATCAGTGATAGGGACAAAGTCTGAGCAGGACTGGAGTGAAAAAATTATTATATTTGTTGGATTTGAGGATTTTTTTTTTACATTTTAGGGTGGAATACTTAAGACAAAATACCATTTTTTTTTAATGTAGAGGAGAGCAAAACAGAAATTCTTGCACAATTCTTTAAGTTGAGATTTAAAAGAAAAGATTTTTTTTTTTTAAGTGGTAATGCCCTTTTCAGTTCTTATGAATTGTTTATTATTTATTACATTGTGTGCTCTTATAAACAAATACATTTGTCAACTTTCTGGTTATTAAAAGTGAATGTATTCCACATGTTTTGGAATGTCATCATTGGCACTGTAATATTATTTTGGATAGTTTCCATTCTTTTTACAATTTTAGGTCCCAAGCACCTAAGGGAAATGATGTGTTTTTTTTTAATTTAACAGCTGCTTCAATGATATATTAGAAGTGTTTCCATTCTTATAAGAATTAAGATCTATAAAATATTTTGTATAATTTTTAAACTGAGTTAGAGCTTCCACTCTTGCTGATACTCCTGGCACGATTTCCTACAGGTTAATATCATACTTGAGTATTTGTCTGACCAAAGCAAGGTTGGAATATTACAGAACTATCATAAAGGCAAAATAATACTTGATACCTGATGGGCTATAAGAAGTGGAAAACTATGGAAATATGGTTCTCCAATAGTACATGATAACAATATTTATTTCCATAGAAGTTCAAATATGAAAAAAAATATTAGTTATTTTGGTACAGAGAAAGTGTCTAGTAATACCACATGGTTTTAATAGGGGACAAAACAAATACACTGGTCAAATGGCTGTTAGCACTATTACATATTAGTATAATATTCCAGTTGCGTAACTATTCAGCCCACTTAAACCATGCTGCTTTGCTTGTCTTCATTTTCTGTTCTAAACTGTTCTTTAGTTGTTTACACAATCAAGTATCGCATTGTTTACATTTGACCCTATCTTTATACAATGTTTTAATACTCATCCATACCATAATATTAAACCGGCTTTAAAAGAAATCAACCTGTAATGATTTCAACCTGATGCAATTCAAATAAAAAACCCCAAAACAATCCCATGTCGCTTAAAATATATGGCTTACCTAAACCTTACCTTTTAAATCCATCTAATCTGTATTCATTGGGGTGAGGTCAGTGTTAAAAAGATAATTATTTTGTCTTCTTTTCTTCTTTTTTCCTTAGTAAAGTTCTGACTTGTTCAGGGCATTCATACATGTTGGTCACATTCTGCTCACGTGGGTTATGAGTAACTATTCAGCAGTTCCAGCATGCGTGTGTTTCTTTGTGGATCTCAAAAGCTTGGTAACAAATATCTACAGGTTACCTGACAAAAATCTTAAATGGACTTGTTAAGTATTATAAGATGTGTCTGCGCCCTAATTTGGAATAGGACCCACAGTTTCTGCTGCCCAGCCACACGCTATGTTACTAAGGTACTCGGGCAGAAACACTTGAGTAAAAACCAGACATTCCTTGCCCACATTCTCTCCTTAATAAAACCAAACAGTATCACGACAGCAAACAGTATTAATATCTCAAACCGTACATCAGGTTTATATAAAGATAGAAGGCGTTTAGCTTACATCACTGAAGCATAACATTGAGCATGAGATGATACTGAGTGTATAATGGCTGCTTGACCCATTGCTCAACTATTGCCAGTTCTGAAGTGCAACGCTACAGCTTATTCAACACTTCCTTAGGGATTTGAAAAGATAATAAAAGTTTACCTTATTTATGTTTACAAATACATCATTTAATTACGGCCAAATTCAAATCTTAAGCCAAAGTGCATGCATAGATATGCTTTTCTTGAACATTTTTATACTTAAACATTAGCCAAACTTAAAGACTACAAGAACAAACAAGTTTTAAGGCTCTTGTTGCTAACATATAGCCTAGTGGGGAAAAAAAAACAAAACTCTGCAGTCTTCTATTGATTACTTTACCTTATTTTTCTTCTGGAAATGATGAGAACAGCAGATGTAATGATTTGGTTCTTCTTATGCTGTGTTCTTTGTGGAAGAGGAAAAACCTGTTTATGAACCTCTCTTGAAAGTCAGTCACACTAGGAGAAGCTTTTGACAGTTTTCAGGCTTTTTTATAGCAAAATAATTATTAGAAGCAAAGCTCAGAACTAAGAAGAAATACAATGGGATGGTATCTCTTTCCAATGTTGGTCTGTGTTAAGTTCCAAGGTGGAAGCATTGAGGAGAAGGATGTGCCCCAATATGTCTAGCACCTAGCATTTATGATTTTTTTTTCTTTTAAAGTCTGGGGGAATAGGGAAAAGGATGCAGCTGCAAATACAAATACAAAGTGCTATGGAGAGCATTGAGAAATCCAGGTACTGAGAGAGTTGCATCAGGTCCACGGGTCCTGGAGAAATGCAACCCTAAGCATTGCCTTGATTTCAAATACAGTTCTTCTCTTGAAAGCAGTATCATGTGTAAGAAAAGTCACTGTACTTCTTGCACTTCTTGTTTTGTTTGAAGTGTACTACAGTTTAACTGGCTGCTAGTATGTTCTGTAGAATGTGGAACATACCAGATGTAGGGTAAACTTGGAAAATAAATCTCCCAACTCTGTAACTTAGTGTGATGAAGGTCCATTTCACAACTCAATAGGACACCTGAGACATCAGAGTCCTCTTGAACATACTCTGGGGCTGCAAAGCTGGCAGAAAAAAATTTGGGCAGGCCAAAAAGTCTTGAACTATGTTACAGTGCAGAGCCTTTTTAATTTAGGCTAGCTGTTCTCTGAGAGGTGTTGGCCTGAACAACTCCTACCATAAAGAAAATTGCTTGTAGGAAGTGCTTTTCTTGGATTAATCCCAGACTTCTTAAATAAATACACTAAAAGGACTTTTGCAAAGATTTGAATCTCTGTATCTGTCCTTTCCATTCCTTCTTCAAATGGTGCAGGTAGACTTCAACAAGCACTGTAGTTGTGCTCTTAAGCAATACTAGACAGGAGAAGTGTTACAGAATGGAGAAAACCATTTCTTCAGAAAATAATAAACCACTTGGCAAAGGAAACAGCCTGATAGATTAAACTCACTTGGTATTGAGTCACACAGCATTCTGGACTTTCAAAACCATTCTGGGTGATAGGCGTTTATATCATTAGATATAAAATGCACCTTTTCCCCGCCCCCCCCCCCCCCGCCCCCTTAGTTTGTATAGGAGAAGAGAAGCATTGGAAGCTTGTAAGAGAACAATGAGCCTCAACCATTTCAGCATTGGGAGTCAACAGGCATCTCAGGACCCCTGCACCCCTCTAAGTCCTCCAGAAAAAAGTTATTTTGGAACATTTGCTTTCAGTGCCCAAAATAGCAAACAGTTTTAGGTAAACTGAGCATTAGCAGCATCTGTTTTCTACTTTGTACCGTTTGCTATGCGCAAAATGAGACTCTGAGGTTTCACCTTCTAAGGAGCTTGATGTGGATCTTTTGACAATTTCTAATACTCCATGATCATGCTGAATGCAGAGCAGAGGGATTTCAAATAAAACTGACCACGCAGCTGAAAGACATAATGCAAGCTGAGAAGTTGTGCCATATACCCTGGGGAATACTGCATGCTCTTGGGACACAGCAGATAGGTTTGAATTCCTGCAGCTGAGAATGCTTAATGGTCACTAGGGTGTGATACAGAAAATCAGCACATAGTTTCCCATTCCTCTCCTTCAGGTGAGGAATAATCTAGTCATCTATCATACTTTAAGTAGTGGTTTAGACAGCAGAGTAATTGAGCAGGTTTAAGTTGTGAAACTAAACATCACACCTGCTCTGCAGGTAGGCTAAGAGAGAGGCAAGGCTCCCAAACATCTCTTGTAGACTTTTCCTTTCAGCTGACTTGAGTGCCTCTCCGTGCCTTGGACATCTATCACACTGAGATGATGAGCTTGCCCTATTTGCTATAATGAGCATTTAAGCACTTGACTTGCAAAAAATATTTCCTTTTCCTGGTGGGGGTCCTTCAACTTCTCCCGGAGTTTGTTATTTCAGACAGGTTGCTGTACCTCTTCTATGTCCATGGGTTCCTAGATCAGGTAGTTGTACCAGGCTGGATCATACAGCGCAGGCATTCCTGAAGTAAGAAGTAATGCCGGTGCATATTTTCAATAACTTGGTAACATTCTGTGAAGTAGTCCTGAATTTTGTGTAATGGTACCTGAAGCCTGTAGAAGTTAAAAGGAGTATTGTTTCTAGATCCTAGTGATTTCTGAAATGCTGTGTGCTCATGGGTAAGCTTGTTAAATTAATGTAACCAGAGCTGGGGACATTCATAAGCCTTAGACCTATATGCAAAAAAGAAGCAGAGTTGGGAGTTTTGTTTGTTGTTTGTTTGTTTGTTTGTTTGTTTTTGAATTAAAATCTTCATAGTACAAGGCAGACATGCTATTTGCATGACTACTGTATTCTCATTTTGGATTTTATGTGTACTCTCTCAAAAGTGTTGTTGCTTGAAAATTCAAGTCCAGGAGAGTAAGGTTCGGTGAAAGTGTAAGTAGTGGTGTGAAGGGGAACCAGAGATGGAAAAGAAACCATGCTTTGGGTTAAATTTTCCTCTTGCACCACCTACACTGCTGCCAGATCTTAAGGTACTTTACTTTCCATGTAGATTGTTCTCTGCCTATATTTCCTGTCTGCCTGTTGGTCACGCCTCTTATTTTTTTTGAAAGATTCAAGTCTGTCTCAGTTACAGGGTTTTTCAGTGTAGCCCAAAGTGAAAGATGCATAGTGTACGTGAGATTTGTAGAATTATCTTTAATGTACATGTAATTTTTCTAAAATTGTCTTCAGTGAAGGCTGTATGTACCTGTGTGGTTGCTAAGAAATAACATGTGAAGTGTTTTATGGTGTGGCAGACTTTAACTCTTTTGGGGGAGTGTTGTCATGGTAACCAAACCCAGTGTTTTCTGCACTTCAAAATAAGTCAATGGTAGCAGGATTATGGCTTCAGAAAATCAACAGTCACCTTTACCGATGTGAAGACTGAAGCGTTATACGAAGCATTGTGGAAGGCAGCATGGGTGTTTGAACTGCATCCTTTTGTGGCTGAGGGCATGACCTTACAGTAACGGCTGCCACCTGGTGATGTCCTGTGTAGTACTGTCTCCCTCTGGCCCGGTTCAGTAGGTGCATTTCCAGCCCAGTAAGTCACGGGTCTTGCAGGGCAGCAACAGCTGACTGTCCCCTTGCTTCTCTGAGGGCGTCTTCTTTGGGGCAGTTCTCACAGGCCGTAAAGTACAATGAGCTCATTCTATAGGAGCTCCCACGACTCCCCCCAAACATGGTGCTTTTGGCTTGTGAAGCTTGAGTCACCCTTCCTTTTGTGTGAAGAATAAGTGCTGTCCGGAGATACATTATCAATTCTGAGAAAGATGGTGTGCTGCACAGCCTTCTGGAGGTAGTGTCTAGTGCAGGTAACTTTCTTCACTTGAGAGGATCATTAGTCCATTTGCTCATGAGCTTTATTTTTCCCTTGCAGGTCAACCATTTGTGTCAACCACAGTCCTAGCCTTCAGCATCCAATTATTTATAAATGTCTTTCTTATCTGTATTGTCAGCTATAAAAGAACAAAATGTATTAGAGACATTCTGTTCCTTTGGATTACCTCTGACTCTGTGAATAGACAGTAACCTGGAGAATTGTTTAAAAAAAAACATCCCTGTATAGCTCTACCCACTGATTTGGCCGTCCAGTACCAAATATTTCATATCTTGAATAGAGAAAGGGTAGAGCTTAAATTTATGCTGAGAAGCCCCTCAGCTGAATGGTGCTACTTTAGAATCAGTCTCAATATTAAGCTCTTGATAATGTGAATTACTCACTTTGAAAATACAGAAGCAATTTTGGTATAGATTTATAGTTCTTTGATCTCTTGCCCTGGATTCACACTGCATCTGAAAAGGCAGCTTTCTTTCTAAAAGGACAGGAAAACTGGACAAATGTCAGTTGGTTTCATAGCATGGCAGAGTGGAGCAGGAATTGCAAAGATCTGGGCCACCTGGACTCCAGTACACAGAATTCACAGAGAATGAAGCCAAGTGTGAGCATGTGTATAGATATTATGAAATTGTGTTTAAATAAGAAATACAAAGAAACAACAGTTAACTGAGAGACTCTGCATTAGTAGGGTAGGTAATGTCTACTACGAGGTAAGGCAATGAGCTGAAATGGGCAGAATGGAATTTTGAAGCAATGTAGCTATTGGAAAACAAGGTATTCAACAGCTATTTATAAGCCTAGGACAAACTGTGCTCACAGCCAGTTTGCACGTAGAGCTGTAACCTGTTAGATTTAATTACAGTTTATGTGTTTATATTTGGGGGAGTGGGGTCTGATTCCTTTCTCATTTTATGTGTGTTTTAATCAAAATAGTGATATACTTACCAGCAGCATACGTTTTAGTGTTATAAAAAAATCAGCTTAATCGAATGTGGAATTGGGCACGATGTCTCTGAAGTTAGCTTTGGAGCTGCTTCCAGCGCTTCATTTTGCCGTTGCTCTTAGTCAGCCTTTTCGCCACAGGGACAGCAGAAGAGGCTTTCTTCTTCCCCTGTCACAGATTTGGAAGGCTGTTTGAAGGCACTGTGAACTAGAATGTTGTCAATGATCGTCATTCTCCTGCAATTTAATAATCACTTATTTAATAATTATTTAATAATAAACGTTTAATAATCATTGTGTCCATTTATGAAATGCAACTTATCAAGCCATTGCGCTAGCCAGAAAACCAAGCAATCTCTTCTAGAAAAGGAAGTGAGGGGGAAATGAGGCTTTAACTTTTGTGTGTGTTCATTTCCAAAGTGAAACAAATTTCTTTTGAAACTCAGAGACCCCAGGGTAGGTGGTAACATGGTGGCTAGGTTATTTTCTGGAGATGAGACACCCAAGTTCAATTCTCTGTTTTGAAAGAGTCTGAGAAGATTCTCCCACGTGAGTCCCCAGCCTGCTGGACCGTTGGCTATTTTGGGTTTCTCTTCCTCTTGGCTCTGAGACCGCTTCCCTGAAATCCATCCATTCCAAAGAGTCCCATCCTGATGAACCACTACTTCCTCCTGTCGCAACGAAAGCTGTTTCCTAAAGAACTGTTTAATTATGTTGGGAAATAACACAAGCTTTCAGGAAAAGGTGGTATGTTCCATTTCAGAATAAAACCATTTACATGTATTAAATAGTTAGGGCTGTGTTCATGTGCCAGGCAGTGTTGTGCCTCCTGGAACAGGTAACCTTGCCACGGTCTCGTTTCAATCTGCTTCCCTTTGCCTCAGATTGCAAAGTGAGGGAGGCCAGGACAGCAAGACATCTCGAAAGTTTTGATTTCTTACTTTCTCACGGACTTAGTGCAGTGGGCCGAGGACATAGTGCAATGGGCTGCAGCTGCTGGACAGCGCTCCCATCCCCACGGAGCTCTGGACAGCAGCCACAGTGCACTGATGGAAACCTGGGAAATCTTTGTTCTGGAGTTTTTTGCAGGCATAAAAAAGGTCAACTAGAGTACTATAAGGGTACAGTGGATGGTTAGAGAAGAGAAGGATGAAGTCAAGATCTGAGACAAGCTAAGCAGAGTTGAGACATCATTGTCCAAGTGAAATGAAAGTAATCAATCTAGCCTAAATTGGGGTGGTTGTGGAAGGAGCAGCTGTTATGGGCTCGAGGAGGCCAGGACAGAGACTTAAGCCAAAGGGAGCGGGGCTGAAGGGGCACGTGGATAGACATGTGTTTTGGGGAAAAAAACAATTTGTCATGGTGGCACAGGATGCCACTGACACTTGTAAGTCTTGAAGAGATGTGATGTCTGAATCTAGTGATTTCAGTCCAGAACTTATAGCTACACAACAAAAATGTAGCTTGCAACTCAGTGCTAAGAAATTTTGTGGATTGTAGGAATCGTCTTGAACATGTTATTTCTGGAGTTTATTTGTGGTAGTCTTAATGAGCTTCTAAACCAATTCAATCATACATCAGTTTCACTGCAACAGGAAACGCCTAGATGGTGTTCTGTGTTACAAAGTTGTAGTAATGTATCCACTGCTGCCTAAAGTCACCTAATAGTCTGTGCTTTTCTGTGTTTTATTTCCCACCCCATCACAACAGCAGAGGACTCCTTCTAAATCTGTGTAATTCAATATTTGAAAGCAAGAGAGAAGGATCTAATATTTGTCTGGAGAGATTGAAAACTGTTAATCAGTCTGTTTGGCCGTGCAAGCTCTACACTCTTGCAAGGAAAAAAATTCTTGGGTTCACATGTTTTTTCTCCTTGTTTGAAGTACTGCTCCAGACAAACCATGGTGGTTTGTTGTGATGTCATGATAGTTGGGCGAAGAATGTTGGTAGCTAAATCAGTGTTTTTACTATAAGACAGGAAAGGGAGCTTGCTGGGAGGGTCTTGTTGTCCTAAAGAGTACTTTGACAAAAGGGGGGAAAAGAAAATCCCCCAAACCAAAACAACAACAACAACAAAAAAACAAAACAAAACAAAAAAACTCACCAAAACAAAACAACAACAAAAAAAACCCCAAACGACCAACAGGGCATAACAATCAAAATTGTTGTCATATGGAGATACTTCTGGTACAACTTTGTGAAATGACAGCATGCACTCCTGTATTCCAGGCCCAAATAGGATATTGCCAGGAGAGGACTCACACAGTGTATTAGCTCTGTGGGTCTGGTGCATGGGAATGAATTTAATCTTAATGGCAGTCTTTTGTTTCAAAAGTGACTTTGTATAAACATTGTCATTTTATTTGTTGCAACAGTTTCTTTGGTGCATTCTGGCATTTTTGCTCATTTCAGTGTGACAGGTCTGGTCACACTGACAGCTAATCTGGTCCTTCAGGTGGGCTTGAAGTGAGCAATAGAACTTGTTTGTGTCTCACACCATTAGTAGATTGAAAACCGTGTATTTGATAGATATTACTAAAGACTCAAGCTCAAGACAAGAGTTGTGCCAGTCTTAAAAATAATAGATTTAAAATTTTATCATTTCAAGTTGGATTCTGTGCATTCTGGTGTTAGAGATATCAGACTTTTTCTTTCAGGTATGAAGCCAGATGTTTAAGAAAATGGAGTACCATAAAATTATCAATAACATAAAAACTAGTGGGACTGATCAGTGTTACACTCAACCAGAAAGCGTGAGGATATTGTATGACCTCTGGTAAGATCCTGCAGTGAGTTAGATCTATATGCTGCTCTTGGGGGTTTGGGTCCTCATGAATGTATGTGGAACAAAGTCTTGTATTTCAGTGTTTTCCTGGGTTTTGTCCTAATACCTACCATTTTGACCAGACACATCCTTATAGAGTTGAGGAGGAAAAACTAGCAAGTGGTGAGAAACTCTTTTAAAAAATAGTTCAAACCAAAAGTTTTAGACTTTGGGCTTACATTTGTATGTTTCTTTCCTACCCTACCGACTTGGAAGGTTCCTTTGTTGTCTGTTTGCAGGTATGCATTAACTAGAACAGCCGATGCACATCCAGATCTTTTTTGGCCCTCTGGCATTTTAGTGGCTTAGGGACCATCCATAGAGTTCAAAGAGTTCGGTAATGAATCATCTTCAAAGAAGGGAATCGTTTTCATGGGTTCCACCAGATTTATACAGGAGGCTATTTTTACATCAAGGATTTTTTTTCCCCTTAGAGCTATAAAACATCTGTGGCCTCACCTTAGATTTGAAAAATCTGCTGTGCTGAAAGTAACTCCTTTAAGGCCATCCTTTTGATGTTCACTTTATTGTTATTTTTCATTTGATTGCAAATAGTCTGCAGACAGCTTGAAATTGAAAAGGGCTCTGTACTTCTGTAGCTTACATGTAAATTCTTATCGGAGATCACTGTTTTCCCGCATGGTTAATGCAGATGGTTGCCTGTGAAAGGATGACCCTTAATTATCATGCTCATGCTTATTCTCTAGTGTCAATACATAATGCAGTTTACCTATCGAAGTCTGAGATAGGTGTATTTTTACAAATTGGTATTTTTTGATACACATACGGTTTTTGGCATGTAGCATGTTAAACAGCAATTGAGTAAAGAACGTCTTCAACATAACCTTGTTTTATTCGGGTACTCATGTGGTATAGCTGCACAGGATCCACTGGAAGAAAATGAAGGCAAATGGAGGCAACTTGCTCACAGTTGCAAGGTGTTTCCGTTTGTGTTACTGATGTTGTAAAATGGATACTAGACATATATGATCATCTTTGAGTTTGGGCTGGTGAGCTACGCCTACAAGATATTGTCATCAGGCAGATTTAGGACTATCTGAGTGGTAAAGAGCAGCAATAAACTTTTGTGCACTTCAGAAACTTTTAGGAGAGAGATCAGGTTAACTCTGATCATGGACACACATTGTAAGAACATTTAACAGAGCTAGCTTTCTAACTGAATACCAGAACATGAAGAAGATAAATGTGATTATTTTTTTAAGGTGCTTACCAAGAAGTACTCTGCATTTTTTGTGTATCACTTCTTATGATTGAAGGAAGAACAGCATTTTATTTCAAAATCTGACGAAAGACCTTAAAATACAAAACAGTGTTCAATGATACAACAGTAAAAACTTTGTACCTTTTTGCATTTCCAGCCCCTGTGCAGAAATATGCAATTTATACGTGTAGTCTGGTAAAAATGGCCAAATTTGGAAGTCACCACTCCACACGTTAGGATGCAAATCTTGCTCCTGGAAAGACTCTACTGACATCAGTGAGATGAAGATTTGGCCTTTTTCGAATAGGAAGATAGCAATGGGCAAAAGGCTATTCAAATTTTCTGAAAATTTCCCCGTGTTTTATTTTTAATTCAATAGAAACAAATGATTGGGTTCTGGTAGCTCCTCTTCTCGTTAATGGGCTGTCAGGGACCAAAACAGCTGGCAGCATATCTTCCACACAGCCCTGAGCTATTTTAGCTGTAGCTAGTAGTTAGGCTGGGCAGTGCTGCTTCTCCGAATGCCTTGTTCCTAACTCTCCCTGGTAAGTGTTCAACATTTCTTGATGAGTGAAGGAGGTAGTGGCATGGCATAGGTGCAACATACCAGATTTGCTTCACTTGGAGATGTCGGCAGTGCTTCTTGCCACCACTCCCTTTTGTTGATCTGCCACTCTCTCTTACAGGATTTTTACTGTCCACCTGATTTTCTGCTTCTTCAGAAGGATTTACTTCTAATAAATGAAAATTTTCTGGTGGCTGGGAGGATCCAACTAGAAAATTTCTAACTGTCTGGCAATGCTAACTTCGATAACTTCACTTCATGCTGCAGTTGGTGGTCCAAAGACACGTTACCATAGAGATACCCACAGTAGTTTTAAACCAACTTTAAATTACTAAAGCTTGAGGGCTAATGATTACAACAATATAAGCTGTAAAACACACACTGGGAGGCTGGATACATGCTTCAGCAGCTGGCTGCACTGACTATACCTCACAAGCCCAGCGATGTATGCTTTTGAGTTTGGAAGCATAGGACCGAGACCTCATAGTTCTTGCTGAGACGCAATGAGCCTTGCACCAAGGGGCCTGACGAGGTGCATAAACACCTCAGTTGTGTAAAGGACACGTTGTAAAGGACAAGTAGTTGGCTTTGGACAACTGGATCAGATCTACAAAGGCCAAGTGGCTCCACAAATGGGATTGCAGTGCTTACTGCTGCTCTTCCTCATTTGGTAACTGACTTGATTTTTTTTACTTTTTGCAATGATGTGGTTTGCATCTTTGGTAGAGGTTGCACTATTAGATCAGGGTGAAAAATAAAATGAGTGATTATTTACTCTTCTTACCATCAGCCATAGCACGTTTTGTGTTGTTACAGATTTGGCTTCGCTGTCTGTGTTTAATGCTTGCAGATGTGTTCAGTGAGCATATATGGAAATGGAAAATCATTCCCTTTGAAGGAAAAGATGAAGTGGAGCACTAAGGTGAAGAATTTAGCAACCTATCTTTAAATAAATATGGTTTCTGACTTGGTTTGCATCTGAGTCCAAATCAGTCAAAAGAAGCCAAGCAAGGCTTGGCTAGTAGCAATCAAAAGATTGGGCTACTAGGCTCTTACTCGATCCGTTGTCATTGTGTCTTTTCATGGAGAACTTAGTCATACAAGGGAGCATAAGAATGAAATGCTTACCTGATATTACTGTCAGCAACAGAAAGGTAAAGTGTACGACAGTCAATTGTGTGTGTTCTGCTGTACATAAAAATTCATGGAGACTTCTGTACTGCTTCATGCTGTACACATTTCAGTGATGAGTAATAATCTCAGACAGAAATGTCTGCAGTCTACCTTTCAACAGCAGCATAGACAATCATGAAACCAAACTTTCTTAAATAAGATAGACACTCTTGCAGCTGTTTCATTGTCTCAGAATTAGTCTTTTCACTAGAGTTCACTTATAAATCCTTGCCAGGTAGGGTATATTTATTCTATTTCTGTACACAGTCACAGCATCTTTACTAGTCTTCCAAGGATAATAAAATAATTTGTGGTGGGTACCAGTGAAATTACTGTGTTCATAGTATAATCTAGTTACTTGAACCTGCGTGAAATTTCATTGCAATTTATAGCAAGTGTCCTATGCAACAAAGAAAAACTTAATTAAAGTAACTGGCATGCATGAGTGTCCTGGTTTTGGCTGGGATAGGGTTAAATTTCTTCCTAGTGCTGTGTTTTGGATTTAGTATGAGGAGAATGTTGATAACACACTGATGTTTGCAGTTGTTGCTAAGTGCCCTCCTAGTCCAAGGACAGCTCCCGTGCCTACTGACTGAGCTAGGTACACAAGGTGGGAGGGAACATAATCAGGACAGCCAGCCCAGCTGGCCAATGGGGTATTCCATACCATGTGACGTCATGCTCAGTATATGAATGGTAGGCGTGATCCAGGAAGTACCGATCGCTACTTGGTTATCGGTCAGCGCGGGTGGTGAGCAATTGCATTGTGCATCACTCATTTTGTATATTCTATCATTATTTATTATCATTATTTTCCCTTTTCTGTTCTACTAAACTGTCTTCATCTCAACCCATGAGTTTTTCTCACTCCTACCCTTCCGATTCTCTCCCCGTCCTGCTGGGGGTGGGGGGAGTGAGTGAGCGGCTGCGTGGTATTTGGCTGCCTGCCAGGTTAAACCACGACAGTACTTTTTGGCGGCCAATGTGGGGCTCAAAGGGTTGAGATAACAATAGATCTGATATAAGTGTGTTAAGGCAAGATTGTTATAAGCATTCATTATATTGATTGGTGACAAAGTTGATTTATTGGCTCTCAAAGTTGTGGGGCTGGCTCTCAATGTTGGGTCATGTAATACCTTGCTTGCAGTATATGTTCCCTTTTGTGCTGTTTATCATTATTCGGAACTGGGCCAAGATTGTCATTTTGCTGCTGTTTTATGAGGTGATAAAATCATTGATCTTAAGTCTAATCTGGTATCTGTACTCGGCACTGCTGTCATCTCTGTACCTCGGGAACCACCTCTTAGAAACTACTAGTAATTACACTTTTTTCTCCTTGGAGAATGAATTTAAGGGGGAGACAGGATGGGACACTTTCTCCCACTTGTTCATCTTCCTTTCCATATCGTGAGAAACTCCTTTCTCTTCTATCCTCTTCACGAAGATGTCCACAATATTCCCTGAGAATTTTGAATATCCTTGGGATGTTCAAACAAGCATGTTCATATTGCTATGTCTCCTGAATGTGGTTCAGGCCTTGTTTAGGGTTAAACAACTATTCAGGAATACTGTCCAGAGATCAACCCTCAGCCACAAGAAAAGAGGGAGAGTGAATGGCGGTGCCTCGTCAGGGCGGGCGGAGCGGTGGGTCCCGGGGGCAGCAGGCAGTGGGACATCAACCCCGGCAACAGACACGGTGGCTACTCAAACCTCCACAACAGGCATTGCGGCTACTTCAACCCCCACGACAACCCCTGTGGCTACTCAAACCCCAGCAACAGTCACCATAGTTTCTCCAACCCCTGCGACAGGCACTGCAGCCACTCAAACCCCGGCAACAGTCACTACAGTTACTCCAACCCCCATGACAAGAACTGCCGCTACCCAAACCCCAGCAACAGGCACTACAGCTGATCCAGAGGACCAACCCTTGCTGGTATCCGTCGCCCCTGTACAGAAGAAGAAATCTTTGAAGCAGAGGTCAGGTCATTTAGAAAGGGATGATAGAAAAGCAGGGCCATCACAAGGAGGGGAAGAGGTAGAGGAAGAACTCATAAACGAGACGGAAACCACCCGATCCCTATCCCTGAATGAGTTGCAAGATATGCAAAAAGATTTCAGCCGTCGTCCAGGTGAGCATATTGTTACCTGGCTGCTCCGATGCTGGGATAATGGGGCCAGTAGCCTGGAATTAGAGGGGAAGGAAGCCAGACAGCTGGGATCCCTTGCTAGGGAATGACAAAACAATTGGTTGGAAAAGGGACAGAGGCCCTCAGCCTCTGGAGGCGACTGCTGTCAGGTGTGAAGGAAAGGTATCCCTTCAAGGAAAATGTTATATATCGCCCAGGCAAATGGACCACCATGGAGAGAGGTGTCCAGTACCTGAGAGAATTAGGCATTCTGGAGGTGGTTTATAGTGACCTGGACAATGACCAAATGCCCAAAGATCCAGATGAAGTCCAGTGCACACGATCCATGTGGTGGAAGTTGGTATGGAGCGCCCCAGCATCATATGCCAGTTCATTGGCAGTACTGTGCTGGAAAGAGGAAGAAGCACCAATGGTAGATGAGGTGGTTAGCAGACTCCGGGAATACGAAGAAACTGTCTCCTCCTCCCTTGTCTTGGCTGTGGAGAAACTGTCCCAGGAGGTCCAGCAACTCAAAGACGATAGGTCCTATTCTCCACCTGTATGGACCAGTATCTCAGCCATTAGGAGTCAGCGTTCTTCTGCTCAAGAGAGAGGATATAGAAAGTACACACCACGGGGCACCCTGTGGTTTTACCTGCGTGACCATGGAGAGGACATGAGGCAGTGGGATGGAAAACCTATCTTGACCCTAAAGGCATGAGTACATGAGTTGCAAGGAAAGACAATGACACAAGGGGTTCCCCCAGGGAAAATGCTGCTCCAGTTCTCAGGAAAAACCTGTCTCACGATGGTCCAGTTTCCAGTGAACAGTTCCCCAGACAGAGTAGAAGGGATGATCTTACTTTGGGTTGTAATGGAGAAATTCTTGACTCACGTTTGCAAGAAGTGAGAAACGGATACTATGACCAGAACTAGAGGGCCCTGCCTCCAGCCAGGTGGAGGAAAGGGACAACCGGGTTTACTGGACTGTGTGGATTCGATGGCCTGGCACATCAGACCCACAGGAGTATAAGGCTCTCGTAGACACCGGTGCACAGTGCACCCTGATGCCATCAGGCTATAAAGGGGCAGAACCCATTTGTATTTCTGGAGTGACAGGGGGATCCCAAGAGTTAACTGTGTTGGAGGCCGAAGTGAGCCTGACCGGGAACGAGTGGCAGAAGCACCCCATTGTGACTGGCCCAGGGGCTCCGTGCATCCTTGGCATAGGCTACCTCAGGAGAGGGTATTTCAAGGACCCAAAAGGGTACCGGTGGGCTTTTGGTATAGCTGCCCTGGAGACGGAGGAAACTAAACAGCTGTCCACCTTGCCCGGTATCTCAGAGGACCCTTCTGTTGTGGGGCTGCTGAAGGTCAAGGAACAACAGGTACCGATCGCTACCACAATAGTGCACCGGCGACAATATCGCACCAAGCAGACTCCCTGATCCCCATCCATGAGCTGATTCGTCGTCTGGAGAGCCAAGGAGTGATCAGTAAGACTCGCTCACCCTTTAACAGTCCCATATGGCCAGTGCAAAAGTCCAATGGAGAGTGGAGATTAACAGTGACTATCGTGGCCTGAATGAAGTCACGCCGCCACTGAGTGCTGCAGTGCCGGACGTGCTGGAACTCCAATATGAACTGGAGTCAAAGGCAGACAAGTGGTACGCCACAACTGATATCGCCAATGTGTTCTTCTCAATCCCTTTGGCGGCGGAGTGCAGGCCACAGTTTGCTTTCACTTGGAGGGGTGTCCAGTACACCTGGAACCGACTGCCCCAGGGGTGGAAACACAGTCCTACCATTTGCCATGGACAGAACCACACCGCACTGGAACAGGGTGAGGCTCCAGAACACCTGCAATACATTGATGACATCATTGTATGGGGCAACACAGCAGAAGAAGTTTTTGAGAAAGGGAAGAAAATAATTCAAATCCTTCTGAAGGCTAGTTTTGCCATAAAACAAAGTAACATCAAGGGATCTGCCAGAAGATCCATTTTTTAGGAATAAAATGGCAAGATGGACGTTGTCAGATCCCAATGGATGTGATAAGCTGGCCTTGGACATTGCTGAACGAGGAAAATGGCCAGTACTTTATCTCTATACTGACTCATGGATGGTGGCAAATGCCCTGTGGGGATGGCTGCAGCAGTGGAAGCAGAACAACTGGCAGCGCAGAGGTAAACCCATCTGGGCCGCCGCGTTGTGACAAGGTTTTGCTGCTCGAGTAGAGAACCTGGCTGTAAAAGTACGTCACGTAGATGCTCACGTACCCAAGAGTCGGGCCACTGGAGAACATGAAAACATGAAAACAACCAGCAGGTGGACCAGGCTGCTAAGATTGAAGTGGCTCAGGTGTATCTGGACTGGCAACATAAGGGTGAATTATTTATAGCTCGGTGGGCCCATGACACCTCAGGCCATCAAGGAAGAGATGCAACATATAGATGGGCTCGTGATCGAGGGGTGGACTTGACCATGGACGCTATTGCACAGGTTATCCATGAATGTGAAACATGTGCTGCAATCAAGCAAGCCAAGCGAGTAAAGCCTCTTTGGTATGGGGGACAATAGTTGAAATATAAATATGGGGACGCCAGGCAGACTGATTATATCACACTCCCACAAACCCACCATGGCAAGCGCTATGTGCTCACCATGGTGGAAGTAACCACCGGATGGCTGGAAACATACCCTGTGCCCCATGCCACCACCCGAAACACCATCCTGGGCCTTGAAAAGCAAGTCCTATGGCGACATGGCACCCCAGAAAGAACTGAGTCAGACAACGGGACTCATTTCCGAAACACCCTCATAGACACCTGGGCCAAAGCGCATGGCATTGAGTGGGTCTATCACATCCCCTACCATGCACCAGCCCCCAGGAAAATCGAACGATACAACGGGCTGCTAAAGACAACACTGAGGGCAATGGGTGGTGGGACATTCAAGCATTGGGACACACATTTAGCAAAAACCACCTGGTTAATCAACATTAGGGGATCCATCACTCGAGCTGGCCCTGCCCAATCAAGACTCTTACGTACTGTAGATGGAGATAAAGTCCCTGTCGTGCACATAAGAAATATGCTGGGGAAGACAGTCTGGGTTACTCCTGCCTCTGGCAAGGGAAAACCCATTCATGGGATTGCTTCTGCTCAAGGACCTGGGTGCACTTGGTGGGTAATGTGAAAGGATGGGGAAGTCCAATGTGTACCTCAAGGGGATTTGATTTTGGGTGAAAATAGCCAATGAACTGAATTTTATGATGTCAATTGTTATATGATATTGTATATCATTACTTCTATTGTTGCTATCAATGGTATAGCAGTGAAAATCACCCAGATTAATGAAGAATGAACTAACTGCAATGAAACCAAGCTAAATGCAACGATGATAGAACCGGACAAGTGCAGCAATACTGAAATGAGAACTGGCTTCAGGACGCAACAGCCCAACACCACACACCATCTCTCCAGCCCTGAAAGACTGTTATGACAAATGGAGCCCAAAGTCGTGGACTAAATGAACTCAGTGGACATTTTAGAGGGATGGTCCATAGACTAAGGGAATGATATCTGTGTGTGCATATGTATATATGTATATATATAAAGAAAGATAGTGGTGATTAATTGAAATGTATCAAAAAATGTGAGACCTAAGCACGACGTAAATGGTATAGAATAAGGGGTGGATACTGGTGTTTCCGCCTGGTTCCCCGGGATTCACCATGTTGATGCCGGCCTTAGCGCAGACGCCCGCTCGGCGTAGCACACTGCAGCCCAGGCTTCGAGGTGCACCACAGCGGCCCTCCTGCTCGTCGCAGCCTAGCAGAGGAATAGTCCTTATTTGCTGTGAACATAGGTAAGGTTGCTATTCTAACGTCGTATTTCCACTTTCTTAATCTGATAACATGATCAATAACTACAAAATTGTAAGTTTTATTACATGTAGAAATAGGGTAAACTTTTTTCTGATCCGATATAGGCAAGGTCAGTTTGAGACTTCTGTGTCCCACATTCTGAGATGGCCTGATGTCTTTAGTGCTGTGGCTTTTGCCTCCCCCGAGATGGCTGGCTGCGGACAGAGTTCCTGCTTTGTGATGAGGATTCCTGTGCCACCACAGAGGTTGCCTCAGAGTCGCCAAGCGGGAGCAAGCTCTTCCTTGGCTGGAAGGGTAGTTCCCAATCCAGAGGTGAAGATGCCACTCTGGAGAAAAATGGGAACTGTGCATAGAGTTACCCTCTGAAAACTTCCAAATGTATATTCCTTAGCTGGCTCATGGTAAGTGTTTTGAGGCGATCATGTTTTAAATGTGGTAAAAGCGACTGAATAATTTAAAAATATTTCTGCATACATCATGATTGACATTAAAATACCAGATTAGGGAGTGACCTCTTTAGTTTTTATTTTTAATGGCAGAGGATATTTGTTTGGGCTGTTTCCATAAAGTGAAATATAAAAATGCCACTTAATGCAAATGTATTTCATTAGAACTTTCCCGTATCTGCAACTATATATACCTCTCCACTGGAAGCTGCGAGAGGAATTAAAACACAAGAAACTTCTAAAACACAAGTATTAAACATAACCCAACACTCAGACTTTTATGGGGGAATGGCACTTTTTCAGCATTTTTTATGTATTCATTGCACATTGTTTAAAAAATTGATGCTGAAATGGGTCAACAATGCACGCTTTTATAAACTCCCTACAGTTCTTGTCACTAGCGAAATGACTTCTCACCTTCTTTCTCATCTTACTGCTAACTTTTTGGTGGGCTCCTTTCTTAAGACCCCTCTAAAATCAAATTATCCCAGTTTGGATCTGAGAAGTAGCATTCTCGGTTTCTGTAGGGAAAAAAAAATCACTGGAGAAGATGCACATAAGTGGTGTATCAAGGCCACTTTTCTTTTCGAGTACACAGGGCAAATACCCATTTCAGAATAGATCTCTCTGCAAGATAAGTTCACCATACTGACTGTTAAATTGCCTTAAAGTCTATGAGAGCTGTTGTCTCAGACCTACCGTAGGTTAAGGGATATGTTGATCCACACTACCTTTGAAAATATGACTTTATCTACCTTGTGGACTTAAAAATGGCTTTGCTTTATTTTTAATGGAAGTTTTCTGAGTAATATGTACCTGATATGCAGCAGTTTCTGTGAAAAACGTAATGACTGCAAATTACAGAATGCGTCAGACTGTGCCTTGCTTTACAGCTATATATACAAAAAGGAGGTAGTGTGCCATGAAGCACATAACATGAGTTCACCGGTACACTGAAAAAATAAGTGAAAGAGAGATCTTTCGAGGATTAATACATCAAAAATTTCTTCTGTGTATTTCGGAAATCTCTAAGGCCTGCGGTGGGGAATGGATGCAGGAGGTATCATATGTGCTTGCCCTGGTCTTGTACATATTATTCAGCATTGACCAGTCTCAGAGGCATGATGTTAGTTTGATGGCTTGATCTGACCCAGTGCACCTGTTGTTATGTGTTTGCAATCCTGGCCTCCATTGAAGCCTGACTTAGAGAAATATTTAAGTGCACCAGTAGAATCATCCAGCTTGACTGGAAAAACCAGAGCACCAGTTTGACTCTACATTTCTGCAGGGTCATTGCACTCAGAAGTCTAAAACACCCTTGGGGTGGTTATAACCTGTGTCTGGCAGCTAAATATAGAACAGTTGGTTAGCTCCGCGTTGCTACAAAGGTCTAAAAAGCAAAAGTGGTATTTCCCCAAAAGGAACCGCATATGTGAAAATTTCTTGTTCCAACAACGTTATGTGGATCTGAAGACTTAGGGCCTAAATTCTGTAAAGAGAAGTACTAATATATTTGCAGCGCCATAACTGGAATTATCAGTGATGCTCTTGTGCTACTCATTGTGGAGGATCCGGCTATCCATACTGCATTATCACTTAATCACAAGGCTTCTGCAGATGGAACCAGTGAGCTAGTCAGACCGTTTTATGTATGCCCAGAAATGGGCTTTTTATGTTTAACGACCGTAACAATTACAGACATTTCATTACAGAGGTATTTTGTTAGGAGGCCCCCCAGCCCAACGTCTTTCATTTATTTTTGGGGAAGCATTTAAACATTAAATGTAACTTGCTATATGAAGTAAAATGCAATTTCTGGAAAGGACTCTTTGGTCAGAAAGCTGGCCCCTGCAATTGTAGGAAGCCACCTTCTATAACCCCTTTAATTTCATCAAAGCCTTGAAAACTTTTACTTCTGGTCCTCTCTGACTTCATTGATGTGAGTCTTAACCTGTCATCTCTGCTTTTTCTGTTGTATTCAGCTAAGAAGCTTCTAACATATAGCAACATACATAAGTACACAGTGTGGCACTTCATATTGTTTGAATTTCAGCTCATTTTCTATGACTCCTGCCCTCAAGGTTCTCTGCTACCCTACCTACCTTGCAGTTCTTTTATTCATCCCATTTTCTGCAGCTTTTTTAATAGCTTTGGCTGCAGCATCCCAACAAATGCCTTTCAGCAGTCTTGAACAGGACAGGTTTATTAAGTTTCCTTTCTCTAGAAAATCACTTTTATTATTTTATTTTATAGGTTTTTATTATTATTTTATAGGTTTTTATCAGCTTATATTAGGGTGACCCAGTAAGTTTGGTAAAATGGTATTGAGCTGCATCTTCTGTTCAATATAACTCAATGTCTTCATTCCTCCATGCAACTCTGGTACGGATTTTTAGCATGAGTGCCAATATGATGGGCCTACGATTGCCCAGATCACTTTCCCTGTTCTCTTGGCAGCTCATTTCCCCCAGCTTATGTCAATCAAATATTTCTCAACTTCTTTGAAAACTGAATGTGACCCAGCAAGAAATTTATAGAAGTTACTGTTTTCTATATTGTGATACACACTTGTGAATAAGTACAATATTAAGAGGAAATACAACATATTTCTCTGCAGAACCCATCCAAAGACAGTGGTAAAATAAAGAGCTCTATGAGAGAGATATATAACAGAAAACGCCAGCAATATATTTTTCTGTTGTAATCTCACGTAGTGTTAGATTTTGAATAATGTATGCATAAGCGGTTATTCAGTGGAGCTGTATGTGATACTGAGTCTAATCCACTAAAATGAAGAGATCATGTCTTATAAAAGCTTTGTTGGTTAAAATTTTGTCAGTGAATTGGAACTAAAATCTTTTATGACTTTCAGAGACAGGATTTCTAGATAAAGGTGGTTGGAAAGCGTCAGGCCTTGCACCGTCTGTGTGATCTCTTGGGGAGGAGATTAATATTCTCCTACAGTTCATTATATGTATATAGTTCCTTTTGCTTAATAGTTGCCTAATTCTGCAAAATGCTGTGCATTTGGGCCATGCTACCTTTAACTGTACAAGAAGCCCTTTAGGTCTCCAGTGATATTCCTCATAAAAAAAAATTAAACAGATTGCCGAACTGAGGCTGTGGTGCACAGAATTTAGCTTCTGCAATATAAAGTGCATTGAAAATAGGCAGCTGTAACTGTTCTTTGGAGAGAAGAACAGTGGCAGTTAATACTGCAATCAGCGGCCAAAACTTCTGCTTTTAATTCTTGAGTGTGGAAGTTCATACTGTGCACGTGCAGAAGCCATGGGAGATCAGTTGCTGAGACATTTGTGAGAGAGTTGTGTTTTGCTACCTATGGAGAATATAACAGTGTAATTTTTTTATCCTCCCAGTATTGTGTTGGTAGTGAATTGCATAATACATCCTAATGATGGACAATCTTAATGGTGGACTAAAATGACTATATTCTGTTCAAATAGATGTCAGAATATAAAAACTGGAGTAGCAGTAAGAGCTTACTGTAGAACATTGGCATGACTCTCGTAATGCGGGTCTAGAAAGTGGCATTTAAATTTGGTAGTGCTTTGTCATGTTAAGACTGGAATAAAATGCCCAAAAAAAGTCTTTTTCCAGAAAGTTTTTAATGATTTCAGCACACACTGCGGAAATAGCGATGAGTAATACCTAAATCATTATTGCTTATTGCATAAATAATCATAGAATCATAGAATGGTTTGGGTTGGAAGGGACCTTTAAAGGTCATCTAATCCAACACCCCTGCCATGGGCAGGGACATCTTCAACAAGATCAGGTTGCTCAGAGCCCCATCCAACCTGACCTTGAATGTTTCCAGGGATGGGGCCTCTACCACCTCTCTGGGCAACCTGTTCAGTGTTTCACCACCCTCATCATAAAAAGTTTCTTCCTTAGATCTAGTCTAAATCTACCCTCCTTTAGTTTAAAACCACTCCCCCTTGTCCTGTCACAACAGGCCCTGCTAAAAAGTCTGTCCCCATCTTTCTTATAAGCCCCCTTTAAGTACTGAAAGGCTGCAATAAGGTCTCCCCAAAACCTTCTCTTCTCCAGGCTGAACAACCCCAACTGTCTCAGCTTTTTCTCATAGGAGAGACGTTCCATCCCCCTGATCATTTTTGTGGCCCTCCTCTGGACCCGCTCCAACAGGTCCATGTCTTTCTTGTGCTGAGGGCTCCAGAGCTGGACGCAGTACTCCAGGTGGGGTCTCACCAGAGCAGGGTAGAGGGGTAGAATCACCTCCCTCGACCTGCTGGCCACGCTTCTTTTGATGCGGCCCAGGATACGGTTGGCCTTCTTGGCTGCGCGCGCACATAGTCGGCTCATGTCCAGCTTTTCATCCACCAGTACCCCCAAGTCCTTCTCGGCAGGGCTGCTCTCAACCCCTTCATCCCTCACCCTGTATTGATACTGGGGGTTGCCCTGACCCAGGTGCAATGGGTCATGAGGCTCACATGAGCCCACTTCTCGAGCTTGTCCAGGTCCCTCTGGATGGCATCCTGTCCCTGAGGCGTGTCAACTGCACCGCTCAGCTTGGTGTTGTCAATAATTTGCTCTGGTGCAGCAGGCCAGCTGAAGGACTATGCAACGCCTTCTCTCCATACTTTTGCAGAACTTATTTGAATTGCAGCTGTATGCAAAAGTTAAACCCTAACATAAGATGCTGATCCTACCAGCATTTACATGAGTAAAATAATGGCATGAGTGAAATTAACCTAACTGCATTCAAGTTTGTAAGACTGGGTAATTAAGTTTCCAGGTTTATCAGGGCAATTCTTACTTTTGCAAGGTATGAATACTTCAGGTACATCTAACACCCGCTACTCTGTTCCTCCGGGACAGAGCTCCCCCTTCCTCTGACTGCCTCGTGTGTGCTGCTGTACCCACCTTTTATAGATACTACTACTCTTCCTCACTCTTCATCTGTATTTGGGTAGGGCTTATAGGATCAGTCAGGCCATGTGCCTTATTATATGAGGTATTATAAAACTGAGCAGTGATCTTTGCCTCTGAGATTTATAATCTAAATAGATGAGACAAGCTTCATAAACACTTTAGTATTGAATGACAAAATAGAGAAGGTGAAAATGCTGGGTTTGGGTAATGTCCATGTGGCTCAGTTAGATGACTCACCAGTGGGCAAGGCACTGTGCATGTCCCAGAAGGTGATATCCAGATGTCAGTATCAGAGTTTTAGATTCACACACTACTACTGCTATCTGGATTATCTGCAGTGGCTTTGTCAAAATTAACATAGAAACTTAAACTGAATTAAATGTGATCATGAATTATTCAGTCAGCATGAGAGCCTCCGAATTGTTCATTTTGATAAGAGTTTGGCCTTTATTTTTGTTGTCTACACAATCTTTAGTGTGAGACATGGCACAGACTTTCATGTTCATAATTTGTAGCTGCACAGTAACAGGTGGTGTTGAGCTGGAGGCTTTGTTACTGCAGGCAGCATCCCAGTCTGCTCTGGGAATAAATCTCCTATCTGTGGGTTTCTAATAAAAGGATCAATGGCAAAATAGTTAATTTTGACATATATTTAAATATATTTAAATGCTATTTTTGGATTTTAGAGTCAATGTTAGATTGTAATGGAAAAAATGCACATAGGTAACTGTTATCCTGAAAACTTGAGAAGATTTAATTTTTGTTTTATTGGTGGTTGTACTATGTATTTGCAATTTGGAGTTGTTTTGGTTGTTTTTTTTTTAATAGAGTTTCTAGGTATAATTCAAACACATATGTTGTGGATGCCAAAATTTTAATTAAAAGGCCAAGCTAGTTGGCTTCAGCTGGTTGTCCCTAGACTCGAACAATCAAGGCAGAAGAACTGCGAAACAAACATTGTCTGGCAGTGTGAAGGAGACGGGGAGAGAGAACATTCTGTCTTCGAAGAAAGTGAGGAATACCTTATTCTTTACTAGAGCTTTTTTTGGTATTTTTGTAAAATGTAGATCAAAGTTCACAGCTGAGTTTTTTCTAAGTGAAAGACAATTCAGAAAACTTCAATAAGTGACTAGTGCTTACCAGAACATTTTTGTTCTGGGTATTTTGGGGTTTTTTTTGTTTTTCTGTGGTCCAGCAAGAGGAATATAGTGTTGGGTTTAGGCTGAGATAATATGTACGTGCCTTACAGTAGCTGGCAAAGGAAGATATAAACAGACCTTGTTGAACCAGGATGAAATTCTTTCCAGCTATGCCCATCTTATGGGATAAGAAATAGGAGGAGGTGATACTAAGCCAAAGCTCCAATGGTGGCATCCATCATGTGTCTCTGAAGAAGAAGTCTGCTAACCACTCCAGCTTAAGGTTGATATTGATAGCTAGTAGTATCTGCATTGAATAGAGTTGGAGAAATGGTAGAATAAAAACATAGTGCATACCTTGGGTCAAAAAGTTGTCTTCCTTTTAACCCTTGGAGTAGAGTCCATGATACCTATGTGTGCACTTGCAAACCAGTATTTGAGGTGCAGCTTCCGACTGCTCTCAGACTATTGAGGGGCATAATCTTGGTGGTTTTGAAGGCAAGAGAGGACCTGTGAATTCAGCTCAATCTTCATTTGTTTACTTTCAGTAAAACACTGTACAGTTTATGTTAGATAAAGAGTGGAAGCCAAGACAACTAACATTTTCTCCTTCAGTAAGAAACCAGGTAGGTTATCTACCACAGTAACAGCAGTGTTAAATTATTTAAGAACACACTGTTTCTTGTCAAAATCTCCCTGAACTAAAATAGTTCTCCAACAAGCAGCAGCCACAGCCGGCAATACACTGAGTGAAGAGAAAGGAGACAGACTGCCCTTTTGGGGTTGTTCAGCCTGGAGAAGTAGACTTGTGGAAAACTCCTGAATATTCACATATTAAAATATTTAACTTCTTCCTTTGCTGATTTCCAGGAGGAATTTCAAATATGATAACTGTCTTCCAGCAAACTTCTACTGATGTCTTACTGGAAGTATGCCCCCCACAACCCAGCATAAAAGTGGGACTTGGTATTTGTCTTGGCAGCACCTTCCATGTCAGGTGGAGGGAACTAAACAGTCTCTGGAGCAAATGCTGAGCTGGCAGCCTCTCAGGTGTATGCAGACAACCTCCAGATGTTTTTTCTTAGTCCATCTTTGGAAGGCAAAGTTAATTTTACGTTTTAAAATGATTGTTTGATTGCAGACTAAGAGGATGCTTCATAAGTTATGAAGTTATGTACCTAGACCAAAAGCTGATGGAAGAAGATCAGGATTATTTAGCTAGCAGCTTGCTGCAAATTAATGTTCCAGCTCTTTCCATTCATACTTATATGATCATATTACCTGAATCTTCCAGTATTGAAACTGACTTCATATCTTTTTGTATCAATATTAATAGCCATACCCAAGAATTGATCTACTGTTTTGAACCATAGATCTGCCAGCCCATTATCTTGTCTTGGGCAAGAGCAAAGAGCCTTACGCAACAGTCAGAAATGAGGGCAGATGGAGAGGGATCTCTCCTTTGGCCTCTCTTAACCTATAACTAAGGGGCTTCTGAGTTGAGGTTACGTTCCTACTGACGTGTTGCACAGCCACACAGGGGCCTACCTTTGGTAACTTTTGTTCAACTGCTTTTTGAACAACACTCCCTCCAGTGGCCTGATAATATAAGTGAAAGCATCATATTTCTTGTATTGTGAAGACTATTGATGAGTTATTCTTCCTTCAGCTCTACACTATTCATGACTTCATAGGTGCCAATTCTGTTCCTTAGTTCCCTCTCTTCCTGGCAGAAGCAGTCTAGTCTTTTTAGTTCTCCAAAGATGTCTTGGAATATGATTATTCTTGTTGTTTTCTTTTTAATTTTTCTAGCTTTGGTTAACTTATCTCAAAGAAAACAACAGACGATATACAGCATTGAAAGTGTGGGTTCATCATAAATTTACTTGGCAGCATGAAGTTTTTCTGTTTGGCTCTTTGTTCCTATCCTCACATTGTTCAGCTAGTCAAAAAAGCAACCATTCAAAGATGAAAATAAGATTAATTTTTAAATCTTTCTATGTCTATGGTTTTGGATTTTGCTCTCTCCTAAACATCAGTGCATGTGTTTCTGAAACAGTTCAGGTTTAGTTGCTGTTTTTTTCCCTAAGACTGACGTAAGGAGATTTGGCTGGATTCTCCAGTGATGTGTGTGACTCGTGCTCTTACAAAGTTGGGAATGGACAGTAATGACAAATGGATTTACAGAAAGAGGTCTCACCATGCTGAGTTCCACAAGTCTTGGGCAG
This sequence comes from Calonectris borealis, assembly GCF_964195595.1. Taxonomy (NCBI): domain Eukaryota; kingdom Metazoa; phylum Chordata; class Aves; order Procellariiformes; family Procellariidae; genus Calonectris; species Calonectris borealis. The sequence goes on from NC_134352.1 coordinate 60,667,232, forward strand.
ATTCTGCTTACTTTGACAGATGTTTGGAAAAGTTTGTTTTCCCCATGCCTCTTCACACTGCAAGGGCATTAACATAACTTACCTGCCATGCGTATTTAGTGAAGTGAAATGTATGTGCTAACAAAATAAATACACTTTCAGAGAAACTTCTGTTGACAAAGTCAATATTCATAATAAACCTGAAGTCATTGGGGACTGCATTCTGTAATTGGTTTTCTTTCCACAAGTCTAAATATGTTGCTGTTTGTGACAGGAGTCTGTCTCTTTATTATCTGTGTGCTGCTGGATTAAAATGTGGAAGTGTATTTTTCTTAAAGAAGCCATCATTTTTGAACTTTCCACAATAGTTATACTGAGAGGTATATACTGAAGTTTCATGTCTCTGGAGGAGTCCATAGGGTCTGTCCAATGTTCACTTTTAAAAGTATTTCAAAGTGAAATTTGTTTGCATGTTTTCTGAAAAAAGTGCTAATTTGCTCAATATTACAGATAGGGGAAAGGAATGAAATAAAACAGGGCTACATTATGATAGCATATATTTCTCTTACACAGTGGTTCAGAAGTTAAAGCACTTCGCCAGTCTATGGATTTTAATTCCTTTCCTGTCAGTACAGGCTGGGAGTTGATTGCCTGAGCAGCAGCCATGCTGAAAAGGGATAGGCAAAGGCATGGTTGACCTGATCTAGCGTTGCAATAGCACCACTTGGAGGGACTAGATGACCTTTAGGGGTCCCTTCAAGCCAACAGTTTTGTGATTCTTTACTCATTGGTGTTTCACTGGGCACCTCTAAACATTAGTCAGGCCCTTCTCCTTATTCAGGTTCTGAGTACCTGGGGGAAGGGGAGGAAGTTTCCTACTGCTGTAGACCGTGAGGCATTGTAGATAGTCAGTGGAGAAAGGTATACTCTTAATTTATGTGTCCTGCTGCTTTATGAGCAGGAATATCTAGTGAAAATACATAGTCATAATACTACTGGAAATTGATGCATTAGATTTTTGCTATGACTTAACCCCCTAATTAGGAAAAAATGCTGCAGGGTATTTTTTGCTTTTTGGATGTTTGGTGGGTTTTTGAACAAATTAACTGCATCTGTGGATAAGAAGCTGTTATCTTGAAAAGATAACTTGTCACAGCCAATTTGGTTTCTCAAATTCTGTATTCCTATGGTATACAAATCCAGCCAACTCTAAGCAAAAGCACCTCTAAACTTCTACATAAACACAAGAATAAGGAACTCGCAATACCTAAGAGTAGCTTAATGTAAAGAGGAATAACTTCTTAGCTTTCGGAAATAAGCCAACTATGCTGTATTTTTCTTGTTTCTGTAGACTTGCATGTAAAACATTAACCAGAAAACCCATTAAGGAATACGATTTTTTTCCTTAAAATCAATACTGAATTTAGAGTGAGAAAGACAGGATGTGTCAAAGATAGAATTTCTTGGAAGAATAGTGTTTGGTATCAGACTGTGATGCAGCATTTTGTAATGTGATGTCTTCCTGGTGTATATTTTACCCATTAAAATTAATTTATAACAGTACTGTTGTACTTAATTTTTTTTTTTTATGTCATTGGCATAAAGACTTCACTGACAGTGAGTACATCGATAACAATCTTTTGAGACCATGCCCTTCTCAAGCAATGTGAATAGTTGACAAGTCGTCTGAGCCACCTCTCTGGGCACTCTGCTCTTGAACAAGAGGCATGAGGGTAGTAGATCTGGGGATGTGGGCCATTTATTGCTCTGCTGTAGGGAGGAGGTGAAGCAGAAGGAAAGATTACCAGTTGGCATATTCACCCAGAAGTTCACAAGGAAGATAAATCTGAAATTTCTGGACTACTAACTAAGTTTTGTCACCTGATCTTTAAATTGATCTCAGTGCCAGAGGAGTGAAAATTGGATAATGACACATTAGTCTTCCTTAGAGGGTGCCAAAGATCATCTAGGAACTACATTCTGCTTCCATACTGGGCAAGACACTATGTCTAGAGATAAAACATAGCACAAGTATATGTGGTAGGTAATTGAATAATATGACATGCTGGAGAAGAGTTAGCGTGGCTTTTTCTGTAAGGAAAGCATAAGCTGAGATGAGCTACGAGCGTCAAGCTTAGGTGGTATAAGGGACAATGTCACTCTGTGCTTACCTAGTTTTTGCATTTTTCAGCTTGTCATCTGCTTTTGGCCATTTCTGGAGATAGGATGTTGGGCCAAGATTCGTTGGTCTGACCAATTTTTTGGTTGTTCCTCACAGGGCTTCTAAAAAGGACATGGGAATGTGTTTAGAAATCTCCCCAGAGATTTGTGGGTTTTTTTTAAGGGACTTCCTAATCAACTGTGTCTAACCAACTGTAACTCGGACACCAAATCTATTTTGTGCTGACATCAAGAACCAGAATCATGGCCCTGGTCTTAGTAGGACCAATGGGCAGATCATGAGCCTTGAATCCATGTCAGAAAAATGTGCATGGAGCAAAACTGTATATACAAACCTGAAGGATTGCTTCCAGATTCTGTTGGAAACCTTTATCTCCAAATTATAGCAATAAAAGGGACATGGACTACTCTTTATGGATTGTGGGGTTTTTGTAGCCTATCTTCCATTGATAGGTCTTAAAGCAGCTGCTGCTCTGAGTGGAATTGGGGACCGACTGACAATGGTAGTTTGTATGTGCCAAATTTAACAAAATAATGGCCAAACTAGTGTCTTTTCTACTTCATTGTTCTACTTCCTGTTATGATAATGTATTCATAAGGAAGCTGCTAGCAAAATGTAAGCAGAATGCAAAAAGTCCTAATATAGTATTCCTGCTTCAGTTATCATTTTGTATCAGGCACACATTTGTTATATTAGAGCTCACAGAATTATTTTACAAGTGTCAGCTTGCTTGTTCAAGAGGTTGCCTAAAATTGCTACCAACTTGACACTGGTACATTTTGTCTTTCTCAATTCTTTTTCTCATAAGGATGATCCAGTTTTTGTGACCTGTTTGTGCTAGTTGCCCTTTGTTCCCCTCTCTCTTCCCCATGTCTTTCAGAGGTTTATCTGCATCCCATTGATTTGCTTTTCTTCCCTTACCACTGATTTTAGATTGAAACAGCAAGATTATACTATCACTACTGTCTGTAATTGCTTAAAAATAGATTAATTATGTTGAAAGGGGGAAAAGGAGTGAGAAATAGAAAAGAAACAAATCTGTGTTTTCAAATACTTAGTTTTCTATTTTCTTATTTGAAACACAAGCCAGAAAGCCATGTAGGGTGGAATGAGGATGAAGGAAGAAAGATAGAAATCCTAACATCTATTCCCAAAGCTGACTCTGATCGGACAGATCTTTGCAGCTTTGCACAGAAGCAGTTGTAGGGGCAGACTCAAAAGACAACTTAAGCATCCAGTACGTTACCAACTGTGTAATTCACAGAAATTCAACTTTAGCCATTTGATCCTTAGACTTTTATGAGGACTTCTGCTTATCTCCAGAACTGCTGCCAATCTTAGCTCTACTAAGATATGCGGTCTTGGCACATATCTCACACTGAAGAATATGTGGAGTTCACAGCCAGAGATATTTCTATGGCAGGTCCCCTGAAGGACACAGTCAGGCTGGTATTCTCAGAGCACATGGGAAATGCAGGGACGACAGTGGGATGGTGCATCTGGTATATGATAGCCTATGCCCAGGCAAGCTTGGTTTCAAATCTTCTCTCCCAGGTCAAGGCAAAGTTGGTGGGGAAGAGGGAGGTGGGAAAAGAAGTTAGACAGTGTTTAAGGCTTCTTTTCAGGCACAGATCACTGCAAAAAGGAATGCAAGGGTCATGGGTGAGGGAGAGAGTGTGCAACAGGAGCCTGACTTCATGGCCCAGACATGAGGGTGGTCATGGAAGGGAAGGCTCTTCTTTTCCTTGACTTCTCCCTCAAATTTTAAATTCCCTTGTGTGCAGTTACATAGCTTTAACTGGAGGCATTGAGAAGGCCTCATCCCAATTCTGCTTGCTTTTGGGAAGCAGAAGAACCAGTTGCAGGTTTGTGAACTCAACCCTTGAGCTAGGTGTGTGAAAGTACAGAAAGTACGTGTCTTTCTGGATCTGGGTCCAGTTTATTGCCTATGTATGTAGTGTTTTCATGCTACGTGCCTCAGTGTGTGTTGTCCTGAGCTGAGGATTTAGCCCAGTTGAGTAGCGTGATAACTCCGTTTTTTTCCCCAAGGGAATTTCGAGTTTGTTACTTGTCAACAAAATCGCATATAGTATCTGGAAGAGGAAAATCCATTATGGATTTGCTTATACATATGGGAAGAGTACACTCAAAAGTACACAGTAATATTTTCATGATATATAGATAAGCTTTAAGTGGTAAAATCATTACATTGCGGAAATGCTACACTGCAAAGGTTAAAACTAAGATGCAAATATATCTCAGACCTCCTAAATGGGTACTAAATTAATATATTGAAGAAAAAAGCTATGTTTATCTTAGAGTTTTCTAGTGAAACTGCTTAATATTCTTCTTTATGGAATATGCTGTAAAAATGGGTTTGATTTTGGGTTTTTTGTAGTATTAACTTATTTGAATAACACTTTCTTAAAAACAGAAAACATTCTGAAATTTAACTGAAAGTTTTGCAAAACAAAAAGACCTAAATTCCAAACAGTCAGATCCCACTTGCCTCAATCTGGAGTTGATAATTATGGAGAAGAGAGGAGATCGTTTTCAAAACATTCCGATTTCTTTTAAGGAGAGCTTGGTTCTGATTGTATTTTCTACAGTAATAAGAGCGGGACTGGTTCCTGAAAACATGGGAAAATACCACTTTTTTATGAGGTTTATAAAAATTCAGGGCTGTATTTTTTAATATATCAATATTCTGAAAATATTTGGTTGCACTTTCCAGTGCAGTGACCAATTTTGTACTCTAATGCTTTATGCAAAATATGTGTGGATGGGTTTTTTTGTCTTTTTTTTGCTTTTATTTAAGGTAGAAAGTTCATTAACATTTCCTTGGGCAGAAAAAGCATAAAGTGACATAATACCTTTTAGAAAAGAATCCAAATATGCAGATACTATTTGAAAGAATAAACTTAGAGAATGATAAAAACATCACAAGTACTAGCTTTTTTTTGCATATACTGGCCCTGGGTGTGTTTACTTTTCAACAAAGCAAAAAAACCACAGCCATGAATATTGTTTAAAAGACCAGAACACCACTGTGGAAGGGCTGTACAATGCAAACTGGAAAGAGCATTGCTGTCTTCGACAGAGTAGCGTGTAACTATTGAGGGAACGTTAACAGGAGCACAGATGAGAGGAGTGAGACAGTATTGTCAGAGTGACACCATCATATGTACAAACCATCTAAACACTTGGGGGCATGGCTTTTGGGGTTACTTTTTGTTGTTTTTTGTCAGCATTGCAAAAATATAGAGATCATGAAAGCTTGGAAACTTGAAAACTCAACAGCCAGGCTGCACAGCCTGACATCGCAGGCAAAGGGAGTGGGAATAATTCACACAGGGATAAGAAATAGGCTGGGAAAGGTCTTCAGAGAGAAGACAGGTTTGTTTGCAGTCCTTTTATTTTGCTTTCTCTGTTGCTTTCATCTGCAGAGAAGATTTTGTCTGTGCCTTCTGCATCCTTCTGCAAGTTGAATGTAAGCTTGGCAAGTTTTCCTATGTCACAGCTAAAAAGAAGGATGCTATAATAATCTGCAGGCAAATAAGAGAGCTGGATGAAAAGGTGGTGGTTGAGAAGGAAAGGCTATATTTTATAGATAACATAGAACGAGCAAGATTTAGAAAGAGACAGAGTGGGAGGACTTAAGAGAAGCTCAGGTGGATGATGACTAACAGATTGTGGGTATGAGCATAAGAAGGTTGGCAGCAGTATTCACAGTGACTGAGGGAAGGCTGCAGATAGACATTGATGGAGGAGACATTAATTTGGAAGGGGGGTTTACCTGAAATGACAGCTAGACACATGCATAGAGACAAGCCGAGATTTCTGTTACCGGAAGTGGAAAGAGTTCTGGAGTAGAGGGTTATAGATGCAAGTCCTCAATGGAGCTGTTTTTGGAGCAAATAATTTGTTTATTGTGATCAAGAAAAAGAAGAAAAAAACAGAGGAAAATCTAGGTTTCCTATTCCAGGCGGGCCTTTAGGCCAATATTTCTAAGGCACACTCCCTGCAGTGATACACATGGAGGGAAAAACAACCCGAGATCTTTGCCAAAGTTAGAGGATGTTCTATAGAGGACCTTCTGAGGGAGTGAAGAGAGAAGTAGAAAGGGTCTTAGGGCAGAGGAGATTTCTGAAAGACAATGTCAGACTAGATTTCAAACAATAAAGTGTCAGCGGTGTGAAAGGCATCTGAAGGGGGCTGGAAGAGGACTGCGGAGTACTGCTGAGCTTTGACTCTAAAGAGAGACACGTAGAGACTTCTCTTTGACTGGAGTGCAAAGAGAACCTGAGTTCAAAATAGTGAAGGGAGGAAAGGCATGAGAGTCATCTTAGGCTGAAACTGCAGCCTAGATAATTTTGTGGTCTTAGCAGTAGATGGCATACAGTCAGTTATTTCCATGGTGTTACCACAAGTGGAAGCCTGTGTAAAGGTTACTGATGCACTGAGGGTCTGCAGTGATCCTGGTTTTTTGGCTCCAAGCACCCCACAGAAAGTTCATATTTGCTGTTTTTGAAAATATTTGTGACTTACACAAAGCTTATGTCCCACATGTCGTGAATAGGCTAGCTCTTCAAAATGCATATGTCTATTTTTTTACCACTTACTATGTATCTGATGGGTCAGGCTTCTGTTATGGATGCTTGCAGAGTTTGCAGTGGCTAAGTCAACAACGATGAAGCCTTATTTCTTCTAAATGGTATGTGTGTTTGATCATTATTTTCAGTTAATAAAATAACATGACCTTACATTAACCTTAGAGTTAAGCTATCCAACTATTGAATGCTCCTCTGGACTCCTTGGAAAGGTGGCATCTGGTTGGCATGAGGGGAGCAGCTTGTGGAGCAGAATGAATTGGCAGCCCACTAGTGGGAGCCAGGGAAGTGCAGGGTATGAGCAGAAGCACAAGTCAGCTGGAAGCCACAGCAAGGGCAGAATAAAACACCAGAACATGACAACAGAGGCGGCATAAAGCAGTGCTCCCTGAAAGAGGGTTGGGAGAGTAGCTGTATTGGTGGCTGGAGAGGACAGACAGAGGCAGCTAGTCAAATGAATGAATCAGGGAAGGATGGTGTCTGTAAAAGCCATGGAGGTCAGGCCAAAAGCCATCTAGCTCAGGACCAAGTTTCCAGCAGGAGGAGCATGTGGTGATCTATCCTGTTTATTCTCCCAGCCTTTGCCAGCTTATCATTTAAGGGCTTCTTGAGACAGAGGTGGCATCTTTGTGAAGTGAGCTCTTCATTTTTCTCCTGCAAATTTGATATTCCCTGTAACAGTTGAAGCTGGCAAAGAAGCATGGGGAGACTCCAAACAGAGAAAGAGTGGCCAAGTGTTAAAACATAGAGAAATGCCAGTGGATGGAAGTTGAATGGACCAGAAGTGATAAAAAAGTAAAAGAAGAGGAAATAGACTGGCATATAGTTCTGCTAAGAAAGACGAGACAAAGAAAAGAAGGGGAAGAAGAGAGGGGCGTAACATTGCTGAACAGTGGAAGAGGAGCTGGACACTCTGGTCAGGTGTGTTGTAGCAGGAAGAGGAGCAGGACACCAGCTCCAGGCCAGGGGTATTGGAGAACAGCTGTGAGCCCTGTGTCTTGTCAGGGAATTCAAGCAAGGCTAAGACCAGTGTTGAGGTCACACATGGTTGTAATCCTTTTCAGGACTGCAGTTTGGCCAGGAAAAAAAGGGAAGGGATGTGAGGTTGAAAATAGTGGTATAATCGAATCTGGAAATGATAATAGCCAAAAGATGGGCTGAGGTGTCAACCCTCACCTGTGGTGTAGATGGGGAAAGCTGAGCTGGAGGGAAATGCAAATGAGCCCTAGCAAAGATGGGGAGGTGGAACCAGGGGAATGCAGTGGTGCAGTGAGAGCTGGGTCGAAAAGAGAGTCGCATTACCCACTTACAAAACCAAAGGGACAGAGGTCTGAAAACATACTACAAAGCTGAGGGAAGGGATGCATCAGTGTGGGAGTGACTAAAGGGGAAAGAAGATATAGCAGGCAGGGGGAAGGAGCCTTCAGGGCAAAAGTGTGTCCATAGGGACCTTGGCATCTGTGCGATGCTTCCAACTGGGACATCCATCCTGAGCCTTTCCAGGAGGCTGAACCCACCAACACCTTTGCTTCACTGCTGGTTGGCTTTAGTTGCTATTGTTGCTCTGGAGCAATGAAGAATTATTCAAGAAGATTTTACTGTACTAATTAGTCAATATTTTTACAGTGGTTGTGTTACTAATTATTGATGATTCATAAACTGCAGGGGCTGTAAGTCTGCAGGCATATGGGGGGATAAAGATTTTTGTATTGGTGATTTAAAAGGGCGGAACTTTAATGAAGTGGTAAGTACATTTTGCTTAATGGTACTGCTATGATAGTAACTGACGATCACTGATTTACACAAAAACATAGGATTTAAGAAAGTACCGTTGACTTTGTCTGTAATTCTTTGATTAATAGCTGATTCCTGTGGAGATTGCCTACAAGGTTGGAATGATACTAGAAATCACATTGGACAGTTGAAAATGTTAAAACAAAAATACTTCACTGTTTTTAAGCTTTTGTTATTCCCAGGTGGTTAGTTTATTTATGATTTCTTTGCTTCCAACCCTGTGTCTGTTCCTCTGGTCACTGAAATCAGGGATTTTCTCACTGACCTCTTTGGAACCAGGCTTGTCTCCACATGTTTTACCAGAATAGTTTGTCACGAGCTACTGTACTAATTGATTTATGTTGCAGATCTATTAGCAGTCCTTCGTGAGAGTCAATCAAACAATGAGAGATTTATTTAAACTGGAAATCATCAGCAATGAGATACTTACTTAAGTCAGGAAATGAGCAGAGGTATGGTCGTGGTATCACTCATATGCAACATCCACATGGTCAGATTCTTCTGGGAGTTAGGAAGATGTGGAATTAGTTCTTTCAGGCCAAGGAGAGATCTGTAGGACATTTGTGAAGGCCAGGCACTCATGTCATTATTCTTGCTGCCTCCTCTAGCTGTGTTTTGAAAGAGAAAACTGAGACAGTCACTTGTACCCAGAGCAATTTGGACATATAAACCCAAGGGAATGATTCAGCTTGTAAAACAAAACTCAGAACTCCAAGTCCAGGAAGGAGGATTTTAGACATACTTTTTGTTGTATCTGATGAAAAGGTTTATTAATCCTTCCTATGCTCAGGTTCATTATCACTCTTAATTTGAGGGTCCCATCTGTTTCCGTGCATTGTGTAAGTAATGAAGTTGAGCAATTTAGGGACTTCAAGGTTCACCATGGCAATCTTTCAGATATAGCAGCACCTTTTCTACATCCCTGAATGTTTTTGACCCTATCATGTCTGTGCAGAGCAGGACGGGGACAAGTTCACCTACATCGGGGCTCTCGGATTTTCTAATCCTCATGAAGCTTTCCTACTGTTGGCAAAGGGAGGAACACCCTGAAACTGGGAGGGGGGGGGGGGGAAAGGGAGACCCTGATTTTTAGATCCTTCTATTCAGGTATTTTCTATTCATGAGGCTGACACAGAAGCAGCTGGGAGAGAAACCCTGAGTCACAGTTGTGTGGATTTTTTGTTGTTGTTTTAAAATACCTAGGCTAAGATAAGTGGCTACCCTATAGAGGAATCTCTGTGAAAGCATTGATAGATTTGCCTGCATCCATCTATGTCTTAGACACAGTTATTCCATCTTGGACAAAACAGTAAGTAAAGCTGGATGTCCTCTGAAGTGGTACAAAAGTGGAAGGCATTCATTTACAATGTCAGTTCCCTAGTAGCATTAATAAATGATTAATGAGATAAATATCTGTGTCCTAACTGTCTTTTGTGAAGGATCCCACGCTCTTGATCAATACATTCTGGGACAGTCGGAGTCGTGCATTGTAAAAAAAAGAAGCTTTTGCACTGATACTGACCCAAGTCTGTTGTGTATTCTTACAGATTTGTCTAATGAGACTACTTTAAAACTTTTTTTTTTTTAAATCAAAGTGAATCATGATAAAAAATGTATTGAAGAGTTTCCTATATAATACCATTGGAGTGTGAATGTGCTGTTTTTCTCTTCTGGTGGGGGAAAGAGGGGTTGGCAGCTTTCAGAGAACTGTTTCTCTAACCTTGCTCGTAACTCACGGTTGATGATGGCTGCTAACTTTCATTTCTATTATGATACGCTTAGTGGCATTAAGTTACATTCTGCCATGGCAGAAGCTCAAGTGGGAAGTGAAGATTTTGTGTGAGAAAAGCAGAGGTTAACTACATTTATATTGGGGACAATTTTTGCTTTGGAAAACAGCGGCAGGCGTTGTAGTTTAATCTTTTGGAGTACTGCCTGTTACCAGCTTCTGACGTACGTTGTTGGGCTGAGAAGAATCAAAGCTCAGTGGTGCATGAAAGTCCAACGTGTCAGTTGTAACTGTACATAATACCACTGTCTCACATGCAGGCAAGGCTGTTAATACTTAACACGGTATTGTATTCTCTAAGGAAAAAAAGTTGAATACTGGTAACTTCATCCATTTTGAATGTTTATACACATTCCTTTGAAAAATACTAGATTTAAGAATAAGGTAATACCTGGACAAAAGGCTCAAACTAACGAGCACCGCAGAGCAAAATGGTGCAGAAATAAGGTTCCAGGATTCCTGTGTGTCAGGGAACAGTCCTGGGAATCTGCCTCCAATCAGGGCTTTGTTGAAATTACATGTCTTGCAGGGTAATTGCTTTTACTCGCCTACACCAGGCACCTGGGGTAACTGGTACCAGAAAAGCAGAGAATGTGCCCTTTTGGAGATTGCTAACTTGCGAATAATCCTCCACACGCATGAGGGGAACGATATTTTAAGGGTTCAAAGACTCTTTCCTTAAGTACATGGATCTGTGGGAGGACATAGGTATTGTTCTGTTGCTTAACAACCATCTGTAGCTAATGATCTGAAGTGAAACAAATCAGTAGTGTACAGGAGAAGTGTATTGAAATGTGTCAAGACACAAAAAATATTAAGGTAGTCCAACTCCTAGGAAATATGGCAACAAAGCAGCTACAGCCTACGTCTGCTGGCTTTCTTGCAGTAGCTTTAAATTATGATCTGCTCTCATGTCTTCTGAAAATTTCATGGCTCACATGGTAGCAATGTCTTTTCCTGCAAACTAAAAGCTATGGTTCTGGAAAACAATTTTAAATCTGCAATCCAAACAAGTTCTCTTGTCTGAAAAGTCACTTTTTTTCTAACCAAACCCATTAAAATATTATTATTGAATATATGTCACAAGGCCTTTAATACAAGTTCTGTATTACATTCAAATGAATAAGGCAATTTTTGGCAGGAAAAAATAGCTTTCTGTAGTCTTAAGCAAAATACAAGTCCTTCTGTGTAACCAAGGTACTCTGTTGGGGAAAGAGGGGAAAGGAAGTGGTGTTTCTTGTTTCCTTATTTAAAACCCTACAATTTTTAACTTAGAGGCAAATAAAACAAAATTAGGAGTTTGGTAAAATACGTTCATAAAAGATACACTTCAAAGCAACTAAATTAAGGCTGCTAGTCATATGCCTGCCTGCCTGCCTTTGAGAGTCTTTCATGGTTCTGTTTGATATTTCATTCTTGCATGTAAAATGCTTTTTTGTTAAGAACCAGACTGGAAAATAATATCTGTATTACTCTTCTTCAGCAGGCTTCAACTACAGAAGTACAAATTGGTCCCATGAGACTGACACAAGATCCAATTCAGGTAAGATGCTCTTTCAGTTTCTTGATACAGTCCATTCAGTCTTAATGGGTCAAGAAATTAAGGTTCAACTTCTATAGTTAAGTATAGTATTTTTGTTTTACTTGTGCAAGGACTGTGAGATGGGTAATCGGTGTTTTGGTTTATCTGGTTCCTTGAGAAGAGATCTACAAGTAAATTGACTTGGTAAACAAGGTGCTTAGATTTCCATTAACATCAAATCATTCCTTTTATATGACCTGTCAATAGGAGTGTGTGTGTATGTGCATTAGCAGGGGAAAGAGCTGCCTCTCTGGATGTTAAAAACTGTCCAGTTCTGATATACCAAAGCAGAGAGCTCCATTATAAAGTTTAGGTACCCAGCAAGTTTTGCTGAGTTTTGGACAGTGGTTTTGGACTGTGCTTTACAGGTCCCCAGTCTAAAAAATCACACCACTTCCAACAAGACAGGTTGAACCTCAGCTTAAGGAGCAACAGCTCTCACCTGTACTTGCTTCTGTTTCTGTGTGTTTTGTTCCTGTGCCAGTAAACCGATGCCAAGTGGGATTTTTTTAGAGCTCTCAGATTATAGGAAATTAAATAATCTTAGTCTTTAACATTGCTCTAGTGATACAGCATTCATTTGAATTAACAGTTTGGGTTACTTAACTCTGTAAAATACAGAGACATTTAGTCACCAAGCACCTTTTCTATTTTGGTTTTTTTCCCCCCAATATCTGGCTACAGAGGAAAAACCTACATGTGGAAGAAATGTTACTCTCAGGGAAAATAAATCATGTATATATGCATCATAAAGCTTTACATTTTTATTTCTGTATTAAGCATTCAGTCGTAATGATGACTTGATCTGATGAAACTATTTGTTTATAATATAGTAAGACTGTGGAACAATGGCTTCAGCAGAAGACCAGTCTTCGGTTTTGCAAGGAATTTCAACATAAAAGTGTGGAACTCTTCACAGAAAAATGTTCTTTAGACTATGATCATCTTCAGAAAGATGGTCAAGCAGATATTTAACAAATACAAATACTCCTAGTGCTATGTCAGGATTTTGCTTTGTAGAAATTGGATTTGCCAAAATATCATAGTACCAGTGTTAGCTGTTATAAGTGAAGATTTTTCATGTAAGAAGGGAAAGTGGGGTTTTTGTTGCTTTTAAAAGTGTTTGACATTCATCTTGTGAGGTGTGGATGTTATTTTGTCCCTACATTACACAAGTCAGAATCTATAGTTCTACCACAGAAAACCTTAAGTAAAGCAGAAAGTAGACCTTAAGTAAAACCATTAACAGAAGAGTTTTCCGTAAAGACATTGTCATACACTAACTTATTTACAGTAAAGGGAAAACACTTTATGTAAACCCAACTCCTTTGTTTGTGGAACAAGCCACATTACCTCAGCTAATTTGACAAGTATTGCTGACATCCACTCATTTAAAAAATATGTGTTAATCTTTTATTCCATCTTGACAATGGAGTTACGTGTTTCTCTGTGCAGTGCAAACAGCTGCTCAGCATCACATTTTAAATGTCTATTTGTGGGTGCTTAATCATATTCACAATTGTCTAATAAGTCAATTTAGTTTGTTAAAACAATTGCCACCGGGGCTTCTCGTATCGATGTTCATTTTATTCTGGTGCATGTTTTATGCTGTAGTGGGACACCTGTGCCAACCTCGAAATGGCCCGTGTTTTTTGTCTGAGAGGTCACCTTACTTGTGACTGTGACCTGACATAAACCATTTAAGAGATTCCTCGCTGGACTTTATGAACATCTGTGTTAGAGGACAAATCTGGTTTGGTTTGTACTAGATCGTGACCCAGGTGCTGCTGGCCTTAGGGGGCAAGGGGAAGAGTCCAAAGCAAACCTACCAGCTCCGACTCTCAAAACACCCTCCCCACAAGCAGCTTACGCCTCTGCCCTGATTTTGTACCAAGGCCTGCAAATAGGCACGGTTTGGTTCCGAGACCTTAGAAATGACCATGATAAAAGTACATGTAAATGCGCTTTCTCCAGAGGACACAGGAGAAAGGTGTTTTTTATAAACATTTAGTGCACGTAAAAAAGCTGTCTTATCCGTTTGCAGAAGAGTTTACCAGGGCTGATAAAGGTTTGGATTGGATGTGTCCCCCATTCAAATACTGCATTTTCTCACCTCTTAGGACATTCATTGGCCATCATCTCTTTCACAGCATTGACATCAAACTCTGTTGCTGTTCTGATGATGGTGTTCTTCCCTGTTGAGCTGCAAATGAAACATGATGATGCACAGCATTTTACTGGTCCATCATGCAAATTTTTGGTGTAACAAGAGCTCCTCCCTAACTTAATTCAGAGCCACTGTGTGTTTTCCACCTTAAAACTCTCTTGCTGCCATAAAATAACATAAAAATAACTAAGCAAGTTCATTTTTACTTCTTAAGTTGCTGTTTGTAATTTTCTCAGTTTCGTGTGGTACCCTATGTGTCTGTACTCAGCCGGTGTCTCTTGTTTTATTTTGAGCTTTTTAAAGCAAATCTCTGTCCATTTTCTGTATTTGTATGATAAACTGGGAACAAGACATGCAATAGTTGTGCGAAGCAAATACTTAGAAAGATGATAAAAATTCCAATACATCACCAAAAAATGTAAACATCTCCACAGATGTTCACAGTGCTCCTAAAGCAGGGCAGCACTGAGTAAAATGACCTTTTTACAGTAACACTGACAAATTATACACCAAAAAATAGCTACATGGGTTTTTTGCCAAGAAACACAGATTGAATTCAAGCTTTTCCATGACAGGGTTATTTATATGGATTGTTATATTTTTATCTTGACTTTGAGAGCATATTTTGCAATATACTTCTAGTTGCATTATGTTTTGATGGTTTAGAGTAAGTTTCATATAAATATTAATGAGAAAGCATGGTAGTAATACTTTAAAAAACCTTTTAAAGTTAATATTTCAGAAGGATTCACATACTGATAATTGGCTACCAGTGGGAGATCCAGTGGTTTAATTATGCTCCATTATTTCACAGCTGGTAAATGATTACATTTTGCAATTCTTTATTTCTAAATTGGGAATGTTGAGAGAAGGAAGATATCAAAAAATATGCCTCAAAAAAACTGTTTTCTGAACCATATTGTACCGCTCAAACTAGGAATGAAATAAAACTAATAGCAGTTGGAACCAAACAGAATATTGTATCAGAGTAGAGACTTTACCTGAGTATCCACAGACAAAGTTTGCAGCTCAACCATGCCACTGCTTTCCAACACTTTGATGGCTGGAAGAAAATCGGGGATTAGGTAGAGTGATAACAGTTACCCTCGATGTTAAGTGTCAATACCCCAAATCTGCTTATTGTTAACTGCAATTAAAAATACTTTTTCTAATAAATTGAAACTTCTTAAGTTATTTCTTAATATTTATGGAAATTCTATGTATATAATTTTCTTCCACTGCTCATGAAAACTTGACTGGTTGTCCTGCCAGAGTAACATTACTTGATTTGTTTATTGTTTAGAATTCAACAATCCAGACAGCTCAAGATAAGAGAAAAGTTATGGTCAGCTTTTCTAGTTTCTAGACTGATGGTGTGGAATTTCATGTGGTGACACCACAGCTGCATAGAGCAGCACAGATGAAATGTTATTGACCTTCCTTATGGGCATTTGGGGCAAAATTTTGCATATTTTGCTTAGACAGGTTGTTTCAATGAAGGCAGGGGATGACTTTTATTTGTGAAATGAACAGGATTTTGCTTTATACATAGATTATTCTCCAGCTGCTGCCTTTCTGTGCAATTTGAATAGCTGTGGATGAAATTTTGACTTTTTGAGGCTTTTCTTTTTCACAGCATATTTGCACTAAATGAACATTTTTCTTCATCTGTCACACAGGGTGGCATGGTTAGTGATCAGTTGCTATGGTAAATATGTGCAAATTGTGAAGGGGATCGTCTACATGACTTGTGTTTCTAGCAGTGTAATTTGTATGCTGATAATATGTGTATTATAGGACAAGGATGAAAAATTTGTTCTCTTCTAAAAACACTCTTTCACACAAGAAGCACACAAATAGAGCTATTTTCAGCCTATATTGTGTGTCAGTTAACAAACAGACTTCTACAGCATCAATTTGATTGTTAGAACAGTGCCTCAGCACGCATCCTACCTGATCTTGTGTGAGCAGTTCCTTAAGTGTTTGGTTGAAGTTGGTGAAACTACTTCATATATTTACATAATTAGGGACAATTTATTGGGTAAAAATTGTGATGTTTGCATCAGTTTTTTTCCCTTACCCAGCCCTGTCCATACCTGCTTCTCTGTTGTTCTTTTCAGTTTTGAAAGAATATGGGTTAACTCCATTTTGTTGTATATCAAAGGAGAAATAATGGATAAAACTGTGTTATGTTAATTGTTTGTCTCTGAAGAGTGGTAATTAAGGCAGCTGCATTTCAGACAGTTCATTACAATTAAAAGTGTGTGCAGCTGGGATGGCCTGATGAGAGTGGCAATGATGTTTGAACACCTACCCATCTACTCTGGGTGGCTGCTGATTTAATTTGAACATGAGTTAGAAAAGACTCATCATCTGGCAGCTGGTTTTGTCCTAAATATCAGTCCTACGCAGTTAACTATTGGTTATCTATTGATAATCACTCTACCTATTAGGAAAGTTGTGCTACTGCGTCAGCCGTTTTACAGACCGTAGTTCCATCTTCCCACTTTGAAAGTAGACTCAATCTCTTGTGTATCAGAAGTGTTTGTTAAGATTTGCACCATGCAGAGAACTATTTTGTATGTTTAATGTGGTACTGCTGTTTTGCATGCTTTGCAGGTTTTGCTGATCTTTGCAAAAGAAGACAACCAAAGTGATGGCTTCTGGTGGGCTTGTGACAGAGCTGGATACAGGTGCAATATTGCTCGGACTCCAGAGTCAGCGCTTGAATGTTTTCTTGATAAGCACCAGGAAATAATTGTTATAGATCACAGGAACTCCAGATATTTTGATGCGGAAGATATCTGCAGGTAACCTAAAGGACCTTATGCTTCTCTTGAACTTCAGAATATATTGTACAAAACCAAACCTCCTAATTTTAAAAACAAAAAAATAGGAAAAAAAAAAAAAAAAAGAACTCCCAAAACTGTAGTAAAATGGAAGTTTGGGGATTGAGGCCAGGAGGTTTGCATACATCTATAAGAAGAGAACAACATGAAAAATACACTTTTGGCAAAGCTGAATTGTAGAATTGTCTCTTTAGGTCATGGGCTTCTACCTGAGCATAAGCCAGAGCTGTTGTGAAATTATTTCCTGCTGTCTGTGCCTGCTTCTTTCCTGGGTTACTGCTGCAGCGAAGTCTGAAGCTGCAGGGCTTTAAAGGAATGTGTTTGTTTGTCCACTGGGTCAGGCACTGCCAGCTCTTCACAGAAGTTCACATCACTCTTCTGGTCCACATGACGCTGTCTTAGCAGCTCTAAGGTTCCAAGTGCTTAGTATCGGGATTCCTGCTAAAATACACTGTTTCAGCTGAAGCATACATTTTGTACCATACACCATACTGTGCTTTGCAGTCCATCTCAAGTTGAAATTTGCCATGTTTATGACAAGGAGCATTTTAAAGCTCAAATACTTGTGCTGATGGAAGTTCTTCTAAAAGACCAACAAATAAATATAAAGACTTTATTCAGGACGGTGTGACATGATTGAAAAAAGTAATCTTTAGCCAGTAAAAGGTGAATGGGGTGTTCTTCTGATAGTTGGTCATATTTTTTTCAGTTTCTCAATAATATGTAAAGTGGCAAAATTTTGTTTATTCAGCATTTCATAAATTATAGTCTATCGTATACATTTGCTATACCCTCTTTTCTTACTTGCATGCCCCAAAAGCACTTCCCACCCTCTAAAGAAAATTTTACAATATCTAGAAGGACGATGGTAAATATGGGAGAAGGTGGTGGAGATTCTTGTTTAAATTAGCTAATAGGTATTGAAAATGCATTGTGTAGACTGACCTTTCTCAACCTATGCATTAAGAGCAGTCTGCCCCAAATAAGCTAAGTAAACAGGGCAAACATTTGCTGGGTTATAAGAGTGGATTTGAAGAGCTGCTGTTCATGCCCTGTGTTTTTGGAGCTCTTGCCCCGTCACTGCGTTGAGCAAAATCTGAGGAATCTGGTAGCAAAATGGAAATGGATTGTCTAACTGGGGATAGGTAGGTTTTGGCAGTGTGATATCCTATTTTCTAGCCTCAAAGGTCCTGGTTTTCATTTATATTGTCTGTGAAGATATTCAGAGTAACATTGAGAAAGCATGTGGTGTAACTGAGAAATTTGTTTCCTCAGGTCTATTCGTGCCACAAAACCATCAGAGCACACTGTAATACTAGCTGTGGTTCCACGCACGTAAGAATTACTGTTTTGTGAAAGATTTTTATTTTACTTTATAAGAATGTTACGTATAATAGTTATCTAATAACGGAAAGTATCTTATTAGCAAGCTTCATAGAGTAAGTTTAATATTATTTTACCTGAAATGGGTTAGTGATGTTTTATGTAGCCTATTTAAGTATTTGATAACTTTGCATTTATACAGACTAGTACTACCCCTATCACCTCCAGAGGATCATAATGTAATGGCTTGTATACTAAGAAAAAGTAGACAGCTATGTGTTGTGTCTAAAAGAAAAAAAAATAGAAAGTTGTGTATTACTTTCTAAGGGAAATAACTAAATCAAATAACACACTGTGGTTATTAGGGAACTGGATAATGGAGAAAACTTCAATCCTGTTGGTACTAAACTCACCAGAATGTTGTCCTGAAATCCTTATTCAGTAACTCGTACCTATGTATTCAGGCAGAAATCTTACCGACTTAAATACATTGTTTATCAAATACCTTCAAAAAAGAGGCCTTTCCTGTCTGTGTTAAAACTCCTGCACACTACTGAATCCATTCTAATTTTATTATTTTCCTAGCTCAATTAAAATATTAGGAAGTAGAATGACAGGAGAAGAACTATTCCTGCCAAAATCAGAAAATAGACCAAGTTTGCTGCTGAGCAAGACTTTACAACTTGCTTCACCTTTTACTTAATAACACTTTTTCAGATTCTTTCTCTTAGGATATTACAGGATGTCTTTTATCCTCTTCATGCTTTTTTTTTGTGATGCCCTTGTGTGTCTGTGAAGAGACACAGGACTTCTGTAGACTATCTGTCAGGTTTGCTGTAGGAATAACTATCAGGTTGTAGTGATAGCTGCAAATACCTGTAAAAGAAGACTATAGAATCAACTTCTGTAATAGTATGATTTTATGAACGTATTTTATGCAAGAGTGTTCTCACTGCATTCATTATGTTTAGTTAACTATCTCAAATTTATATCATCTAATTCTTAAATGTTGTGTGACCATACATTTTTTTTTGTAGATCTGCTGACCAAGAAGAGACTTCTGTTCTTCCCCTTCTTAATGCAGGCTTTAATAGGGTATGTATAAATTACATGTTTAATATAGTAACCATGATTGCTTTGTAAATTCCAGACACTTCTACTTCCTCAAATTGAGAACCATATGTTTGCTTCTGTCAAAAATTTATTGATGAGAAACCAGTGGCAGTCAATTGGTATTCTTTTCTTTTCAACAACGTATCCAAGAAGCATATGAAATAATCTGTGATCTAGCTAATCCTTCCAGAATAAGCAAGAATACTGAGATTAATTTCTGGGCGGGTGGTGGGTGGATTTTGTTTATGACTGCATTAAAAAACCAATGATGGGGGATCCTGATTAATGTGTGCTGCATATCTCAGCATGCTGAGGAGTCACCCAGACATCTCTGTGTGCCTCAGACTGCTAGGATTCCTCTTCTAAAGGGACTACAAGCCTAGTCCAGCTCCTCCTGATGTGAAGTTTTGGGTTTTTTCTTTTTCATGAGGTCCGTTGTGTTGGCTTGCACCCGTTCTTCTCAGGACAGCGTTAGAGGCTCCCTTGTAGAGGCAGCAGAAGGGAAGATAACTGCTCATACTGTTTCTCGAAACAGCTTTGTAGGAGAGAGCAGAAAGGCAGGAGTCCTCAGTTCTGAAAATCTAGGTTCAGTTGCTTACTCTTTTCCAACCTTTGTGTGAGTGGCTTTGGATGGGTATTAATGTTATGTTAATGTAATATAAATCAGCTGTAATATTAAAGTTAGCTGTTCATAAGGAAGGTTATGTATTGAAGCAATAGAAGCGCATCAGTGGACACTGTAGTTAGGGAGAATTAACTATATAGACTTAGGACAATTAACTGTAGTAAGGAAAAACAGAGAAGGAAGGGAATTCCTTCAGAATGTCATGCTAATATGCTCATACTGAGTCAATTTTCTGAGCTAAGTCATATTTAGCTTGACTTTCTTTACAAAGAATCTCCGTCATAGAAGGCCACTAGATTCGTCAGGCAAGACTTGCCCTTGGTGAAGCCATGTTGGCTGTCTCAAATCACCTCCTGTGCCTTAGCATAGCTTCTAGGAGGATCTGTTCCATGATCTTCCCAGGCCCAGAGGTGAGGCTGACAGGTCGGTAGTTCCCAGGGTCCTCTTTTCTACCCTTTTTAAAAATGGGTGCAATGTTTCCCTTTTTCCAGTCACTGGGGACTTCACCTGCATGCCATGACTTTTCAAATATCATGGAGAGTGGCTTGGCAACTACATCAGCCAATTCCCTCAGGACTCTGGGATGCATCTCATCAGGTCCCATAGACTTATGTGTGTTCAGGTTCCTCAGCTGGTCACAAACCTGATCTTCTCTTACAGTGGGAGGGACTTTGCTCCCCCAGTCCGTGTCTTGCAGTCCATCCACTCAAGAGGTGTGATAAGAGAGGTTGCCAGTGAAGGCTGAGGCAAAAATATTGTTGAGTACCTCAGCCTTCTCCTCGTCCATTGTTACCAGTTTGCCAGTCTTGTTCGTTGGGGGGGGATACGCTTTCTTTGACCTTCCTTTTCTGGCTCACATACCTGTAGATGACCTTCTTATTATTCTTTGTGTCCCTTGCCAAGTTCACTCCAGCGGTGCCTTGGCCTTCCTGACCTCATCCCTACACAACCGGGCAGCGTCCCCATACTCTTCCCAGGATGCCTGTCCCTGCTTCCACTGCCTGTGCGTTTCCTTCTTGCCCTTTATTTTTACCACCAGGTCTCGACTCGTCCATGCCAGTCTCCTGCTGTCCTTCTCTGATTTCTTACATCTGGGGATTGAGAGCTCTTGTGCTTTATGGGAAGCGTCCTTAAAGATCTGACAGCTCTGTTCTGCTCCCTTGTCCCTGAGGGCAGTTTCCCAGGGCGTCCTATTGACTAACTCCTTGAACAGCTGGAATTTTGCTTTCCTAAAATTCAGAGTTCTGACTTTACTCTTCGCCTGACCCATACCTCTCAGGACTGCAAACTCCACCAGCGCATGATCACTGCAGCCCAGGCTGCCTCCAATTAGCACCAATTAGCTCACTTGTATTGGTGACCATCAGTTCCAGTATCGCATCCCCTCTGGTAGGGCTGTCTGTTACCTGGCTTAAGAAGTTATCCTCAATGCACTCCAGGAGTCTCCTGGATTTGCCTACAGCTCACCAAGCTACTTTTCCAGCAGGTGCCGGGTTGGTTGAAGTCCCCAGTCAAAATGTACTGTATAAATAGTAAACTTTTTTAAAAGAAAGTATTGTTGTCTGCCTTCTAATATTTTAGAGTTAATAGACCTTCATGTTCTTGTGCCTCATTTAGATGCACAGATTAGAAAAAAGAAATGTTTCCTGCTTTTTTCAAGTCCCAGTTGATTTCTCAGCTTTGAGTGAGCCAGTGAATGAATTGCATTAGTACTATAAACTTAAATAAAGAGATTCTGTGCATCTGCAGAAGACTATACAACAGTTAAGAGCTGGTTCAGCACTTCAATAAGCTGCAAGTCTTGGTTCTTAGCTAAAGAATTGTGCTGAGATAGTGGCTGATTTTTGTCAGTAAACAGCACTACTTTAAAATTCATTTATAAAGAGCTTTAGTATGTTCTAGTAGGTTTAGTTTGTAAAATAGGTTGCCATCATTATTAAATTGTATATTATTGATCGTTTTCCTTTTATATTATTTTAAATTTAGCCCAAGCATATCTGAATATTTAAAAGAGCACCCTAAAACTGAAAATCTAAGTCTACAGTGCGTAGAAGGCAAGTTTGTTTGCAGGCAGTTTGTTATGCAAAAACATGACGTCATTTGCACCTTTGCTTTTGCCAACTTGATATTGTGCCTTTTGGTTTGCCATGCAGTCACTCAGTGCGTGAAGTGAGAGTTACAGAAATATTTTAAGATCTTAACATTAAGGAATGAAGCAGACACATGTCAACAGTTATTTTTAATTTTACTTTTTTTACATATTTCTGGCAACTTGGGATTAAACCATTGGTCCCCAAAACAAAATTTTTCATACAGGAGAGAAGTGTAGATTTCTTAAAAGCCATTCTTTGTTCCTTGGAGATTTGAGTGCTGCCTCCTGACACTGCATCCAGCTGTGCTGTGAGAACTAGTGACAACACAGGGTATTTTCTGTGAAAAGTAGAGTCGGTACATGTATTTCTAACGGAGTTATTTAGCTCTTCATAGCAGAAGTTTACTAAGGAGCAGTAAGGTTTAACTGAAGTCAGAAAATCTACTTCTTTTGTATCAACATAAAGTTGCTGATTTCAGCAGGATCAAGCACAAGACCTTTCAGCTTACTACCTTTGCCTAACAAAGAGAGGATATTCTCTTCCATCTGGAGTATATAAAAGTTTGTTAACTGTTGTCAGCATGCTCCTTACTTTACATACTTTTCTGCACTTCTGAATTCATAGTGACAGCTTGCTGAGATTACTTGTGGAGCAAAGTTACTTCACCTTTTGAGCTTCAGCTGCAATATTTGCTTGAAAACAAATGAAATGCCAAATACAATTTTTTTTCTTTTTTTAGCATAACAGTTGTATGTCTCTAAGGTATTCCATTTCCATTCCGAAGTAAGGCTAGATGTTCAAAAGGAAACATCAAGGCAATACTGGTTTTGTGTGAGACTGTGTTTGGGTTTTTTTAGATTATCTGTTTCTAACCAGATAGAAACAGATTGCTAAAACCAAATGGCAAAATTCACAGTTGAGGTTTTAGCATATTTTTATACTTGCTTTGTATTTAGATAGCCATGCTGTCTTAAGAACTAGAAAATCATTGCTGGGGAAAAGATCATTACTGAACATAAAAGGTACAACTAAAGCTTTTTATTTCTATAGAATCACAAGATGGTTGAGGTTGGAAGGGACCTCTGGAGGTCATCTTGCCCAACCTCCCTGCTCAAGCAGGGCCACCTAAAGCAGATTGCCCAGGACCATGTCTACACAACTTTTGAAGATCTCCAAGGATGGAGACTCCGCAGCCTCCCTGGGCAACCTGTGCCAGTGCTCAGTCACCCTCACAGTAAAAAAAGTGTTTCCTGATGTTCAGAGGGAACCTCCTCTGTTTCCGTTTGTGCCCATTGCCTCTGGGCCACTGGGCACCACTGGAAAGAGGCTGGCTCTGTCTTCTTACACTTTCTCTTCAGATATTTATATACCTTGATGAGACCCGCCCTTGAGCCTTCTCTTCTCCAGGCTGAGCAGTCCCAGTTCTTTTAGCCTTTCCTCACAAGAGAGATGCTTAATCACCTTCGTGGCCCTTTGCTGGACTTGTGCCAGCTCTCATTATAAGGTTAGAGTTTTAGATGCAGGAACAGAAATAAGAGTTTAAAACCATTCCAATCTATTTCACGCACTCTTGATTTGTCTTCCAGCAATTCATGGAGAATAGCAGCATAACTGCTTGTTACAATGAGCTGGTTCAAATAGAACATGGGGAAGTGCGATCTCAGTTCAAATTACGGTATGTAGAAGTGTAAGAAACTGCAAACATCAACCGCTTGGTCTACATGATTGTATCAGGTTTCTTTCTGCTTCTTGCCAGCTACGCATATATGTGCTTTGCATCTGTATGTTAACTAATATACTACACCTTTATTTCTTTCTTCTCCTATTGTGTAAAGGACAAATTTAAGTGCCTGAGAAAGCTTGGTCTGTGTATGTTTCATTTACTGGTGGTTTAAATGATGGCTTTCCTTAGTGCAAAATGCAGTACATGTCCTTTATTCTGATGCTTGCTTGTATCCCGTATGTCTTGAGGTTCCCACGTTGAATTTGGCAATGTTCTAGCAGCCATTACTACCAGCATTAGTCAAGGCAAGATCCTTTAGCAGAAATATTGCAGAACAACAATTTCGGCTCATTTAATTGCAAAGGTAGCATTTTTTAAATGCTGTCTTAAGTGTAAGGTTTATGGACTGCAAATTTACATGACAGTAAAACTTCACAATGTCATTCTTGATCTCATGTGTGTGAGATTTCATATTTGATAGCTTGAGCTGAACACAATCTTGATCCGGCTCTTCATACCCCGAGTTTTTATTTTCTTGCTTGGGCAAGACTTGGCGGACCACGAGCACAGGTTTTTATCTTAGTGAGAAATTAAATTACTTTCATTCCCTTATCACTTTTTCTTTAATGTGACTAATTTTATATTTAATACAGGTGCTTATATATGCATGTAAATATTTTTGCAATACAACTCTCTGAAAAAAAAGGCCCTTGAATTTGAGTGTCATGCAGAGAAGGTGTAGTTCCCTGGGTGTCATAAATTAATTCCAGTTCCATCTACAGAAAATATTATCACTTTTCTACAGGTTTCGGTGTCTGTGTTTAAGAAGTAGACTTTTCTAAGATTTTTTTTGCAAACCAATCCCAAAGTGACTTCATGTTCAAGTGACTACGTGTTTGTGCATGCAGAATGCAATTACAGAAAAATTTTCAGGGAAAAAAAATAGAATTTGGGCTCACACAATTTTTAATATGTGTTTTCCAAAACTCGGCAGAAACATAAAAGCAGCTGTGAAATTTTAGAAGTTGATTAGGTGTTATGGTGGTCCTGGTTTGGTTGTTGTTTGGTTGTAAATGCAACATGAAATTAGCACAGATCAGAAACATCAGTTTTATATAGAAAGATTAAGCTGTCATTCATACACACAATGTCTGTAGTTTATATTTCATTTCAAGAGCAAGATGCAAATACAGTTTGAGCATCTCTACATGAGCAGTATCAAATATGAATGCAGACAATTAAAACTCCAACACAGGGAGCATGATTCATATTTACCATGTTTTTCTTCAAGTTTATTTATAGCCATCTCAAAAAAATCTTAAAATTCATTAAAATTAGAAGGAAACAATGTCAGCCCCCAGTGGCATTTCATCTACTGGCAGTTCTTTCATCCATATTGTTTATGGAAACAGCCGTATACCACCCACTTGTAATTCTGCTTGCTTTTGCTGTCTTGAATGTAGTTACATAAACTGTGAGCCTACTTTCTTTTAATTTATGTAAATAATAACATTATATAAAATGTATTGTGTGTTATCATGTCTTTTGTATATTAATAATCCACATTATAATTATTTATGTGTGTGTATATATATTCACTTCACCTCTGAACATGACTGTTTTGGGAGCCTTTGGCAGCATTGCAAAATACTATTAAAAAAAACAGTGGTATTTTTGGGTTTGCTACTGCCACTGCCAGATGCAGTCCCAGAATAGTTAAGTAGTTTAAAGACTTTAATAGATGGTTAAATAGTTAATACTGCTCATCATGTAACAAGCACAAGTAATGCTTATAAGCAACATTTGTACTAACATCTGGGGGCATGAAGTAGCCTTTTAAAAGATAAACTTTCTGAAAAGGCATGTTTGTAACTTGGAGAAGCTGATGTCTTGCAACAGAGGATTTCCCCCTACCTCTGCCTGATTAGGCACGTGCTCTAAATGAATTTGCCATTAAAAACTAAGCAGAACTAGTGTTTAGTAACGCTATTTGCTTATAATTTGTTTTCATCCGTGTGGTTTAATTAAGTGGGTAAAAAAGTGTTACACTGTATGTTTATCCCACTGGGTCTCTGATCTGTCGGCTGTCTCAGTAGGTCTTCTATACAGCTTTGTAAAAGTGAAAGGGAAGAGAGAATATTTTCAGAAAGTTAGTTGGTGGAATTAGACCCAGGATATTTCAGGTGTTCAGATACAAGAGAAACGTGGTGAAAAAGTAGGACCAGGCCAAGAAAGCAGTATTTAAGGTCATGTCTGTGGTCAGAAATGTTTTTCCATTCCAAGCGTGGACTCTGCTTCTCCAAGTAGCTGCTTCTGATTTGAAGCTTCGTTGGACATCTGTGGGAGGTGTGTATTAATAAAAGAGGATATGGGCCATTTAAACTTGTAATTTTGCTGGCTTGGTTGCCAGATCAAATGAAAATACTAAGGTTTGAATAGTGCAAACATAGCTGTGTGTTTTCTAGCAGAAAGTTTGTGTAATGACATTTGTTAGCAGCTGGTGTACCAGATGGGCATCTATCACTGAAATAAATTAGTTGTTTCACACAGCACAAAATCACACTTTAGAGCTGGCTTGGACTGCTAGAAAATCACTTGTAAAATAACATCGGGAGCTCCTTGTATTCTATGAGCTGAAATATGTTGTCGTCTTCTGTATACAACACTTTTTTCCTGCAAATCTTCATCCACACAGCTGCGTGTCTATGTCTCTGTGTATATCTCTTTGTGTATCCTATTTGTTTTTGAGTTACTTCCATGATGAGCAGGACTAGCAATGTCCTGTATTTCTTAATTCTCTAGTCATCAGTATTAATTCAAACCTCACTATGCAGTCTGGGACAAGATGTTCCTTTCAGGTAATAACTGTATGCAGGAATGTTTATGCATGGTACATTTATGGTCCCTGCAATGACAGGTACCCAGAAGATAATTAGTTTGAGTTTAGTCCAAATCAAAGATGAAGTACTGACATCTAACAAAGCAAGTATGCCTGCGTTGTTTCTCTTAGTATGCACCCTCTATTTTTTTTTTTTCTTTCTAGTATTAGGAACCTATAATAATGTTAATCCCATCCTGTGTAAATCATAATTTAAGCAATTTAAATTTTGTAGCAAGAAGGTAAGGCTTTTCCTGCATTAGTTCAAGGATAGCCCTGAAAAAAATGGGAAACGAAGGCCATTTTGGCCCTTAATAAAGATCAGGATGTATGGAAATCAAGTCACTGAATTATTACTTGGAAGCAGGAAAATTTATATTTTTCTGACTAGGACTTTGAGATGGCTTAAATTGTTTCCTTTAATTATGTTGTATTACAACTTCTTTGATACTGGCGATCTAATTGTTGTATTGAAAATTTCGTATGTATCTGCTGTGGTGATTTTTGTGTTCCTTAACTTTAATGACTACAAAACTTTCTATTCTGATGTAACAGCCATTTGTTATTTTTACTGCTAGTTGTTTAGTTCCTGCTGTCTAGAGCATGTTTGGAGAAAGAAGTATACAATCAAGATGCTGCAGTACCCATGAGCAATTTTACAATGTGATCTGCAGTAAAAACACATTAACAATAGGATGTCTGAAGCTGAATTTCCTGAAAAAAATCATAATGGAGATTGTGACATGGTTTAGTCAAAACAACATCCTACTTTGTGATTCATCTACCGATAAGTACAATATAATAATGTATTTATAGTGAGCAAAATGTTCTAACAATAAAACTAACATGACTCATTTGCTAATTTCAGGGCTTGTAATGCCATGTTTACGGCATTAGACCATTGTCAGGAAGCTATAGAAATAACCAGTGAAGATCATGTCATTCAGGTAGGGGGGGGGAAATTAAACTATTTTGTAGAACTTGGAGAGAGGAACCCCGAAGAGGTCTTTGCTCAGTAGTTTCTGTTCTATTTCAGTATTTTAGTTGTGTTGCCTATTAGAAAGCCCTGTGCAATGAACGGCCTTATTTTTGGATGCTGCACATTGATGCCTGCTGAATTAAGACTTTTCCTTCAGTAACTTTATTTAGATTATAATTTTCAGTAAAGTAATGTTGCTTATGGTAAAACCAGCATGAAATCTGTAGTAGAACTAGGTAACTGTACAGTAAAGAGTTTTGTTCTCTTTCTGTGCCTTCTGATAATAGTTTACATATCGCCCTCTGTGTTCAGCTCCTTACTCGAATAAAATGTTTCACCATTACATAGTATTTTTATATGGAAAACACTGAATTGTAGGGATGTGTGGTTATGGCTTCAGATGTATAATTTGTAACACTTTGATAGTTATATGTGAGTAATTATCCTTTAAGTATGTTCTATTTCATATTATCCTAAAGCACTTTTGTTTTGGCAGTATGTTAATCCAGCCTTTGAACGGATGATGGGGTATCACAAGGGAGAGCTTATTGGCAAGGAACTTACTGAATTACCAAAAAGCGATAAAAACTGTGCAGATCTTTTAGACACTATCAACACATTTATTAAAAAAGGAAAGGTAAGCAGATAAAATAAATTCATGCAAAATTGCTTTAGATTTCTATTCTGCTTTATTTTTAATGCTCTAGGTTTAAGAAGACAAGTTGTAGCTTTCATGAGTGCACATGTAAGACCAGAATTCTGCCCCTCAGATGTCTTAGGAGCACAACAGCCCATGCCTCAGACAAGGGACTACAGATTTCTTTAGCTTTGTATTTAGGATCTGACTGAACTCCTCTACCGATCTGTTGGCTTAAGATCAATATAAGAACATTTTCTGTGTTTCTGTTTTGCTTAGAGCCCATGGAGCTTTTGTTAGTTGGAACATAACAATTTGTCCCTCAGTCGGTCTCTCAGGTGGCTGCATCATCCAACCAAAGGCTTAACTGTTCTGTCATAACTGCAGAGCCTGCATGCTTTAAGCACCATGTGGCATAATCAGTTTTGTCCAAAATATACCAGCACCCAGTGGAGTTTGTTTTTCTAACTATAGTTAGAATATCTGCAGTGCACTGTGAACTCCTGCTGTGGTGGTGACGGGCCACAAAAGCACTACATGTTCCTGGCAATATGTTCCCCTAATAGATGCAACAGCCTGTTATCCCATCTCCATGCGTTGCAGAAGTACCTCTCACCCTTCCCTGTCTCACCCTCTGCTTCATATATAGGCTGCCCAGCTGCTAGCATTGCCTGCTCAAAGGCCCTGTGTGTCTTCTGCATCTCTCCATCTTAGTCTGTGATGGAGAAGGTATTTTCCACCCATTTCCCAACTTCATCCTACTCTGCTGCCAAGTAGTTCCCTCCTTAAAATCTCTCTTCTTTGAGGTGGTGAGGAGAGAGAAGCCTTCTGCTTTATCTTCCTTTCTCCTCCAATCCATACTGGAGGTTACCTTTTATCTCTGCATCAGTGGACTGCTTAAGGATGGTGCATATATGGCTCTTGGTTAGCCTGCAGCCCTCTTGATGCTTTTCTGTAGCAGTGGGGATGGAGGGAAAATTAGTGGCTGGTCAGGGAAATGGGCATTTGCATGGGAGAACAGGATAAAAGATGCCGTGAAGAAATTGTTTCTTCCTTTTGCTGATCTAGAGTGCCTCAGATATCCATGGTCATGGGAAAACAGTCACGGAATGAGAATAGGCTGTTGGTTACCTGAGATTAGTTGAAGGACATCTTTAGGTCAAGGGCTTCTGAAATTTAGCATACGAATCGCTTGACAACTGACAACTTCAAAGCTGAATGGTGCTCAACGCAGAGTTTGGTTCTGCTGCTCCCAAGGGAGATATTCTCTGGATGTGTTGCAGTCACCACTGCTTATGGTGGTACCTAGCAACTTCGTTGTGAAAATTGTATACTCTCTCACAAAAGAAACATATTTAAACTGTCCTTACATTAGCAAATGCCTGTTAAAGGTGCTACTCTGTATTAATAAATTTTACACTATTTAAAAAAATACAACCATGAAATAATATGTAATTATTTACTACGTAAGGACTATGTAATAATAAATGAATATTTGACTGCAAGCTATGTATTCTTAGATGCTATCTCTGTTGTGTGTTTGCTTAGGAATGGCAAGGAGTTTACTATGCAAGAAGAAAATCAGGAGACAGTATCCAGCAGCATGTGAAGATAACCCCTGTGATTGGTCAAGGAGGGTAACTAACTTGTCCAGAACATAATTTCTTTCTGGTTTTTAGCGCCTTCTCTCTACTTTCCCCATCTGTAAGTTTGACAGAAACCTCCATGTATTTAGTAGTAGGGTGATGGTATAACTGCTGACTTCAAGCAATGTGGAAAGAATAAGCAAAGTTGAGAAGGTCATGTTCTTTGCTGATGTTTGTCCATTTTGGTGTCGTCATACGCTGGCTAAAAGAACTGTAAATCCATAACAATTAATAGTTTTACTGCTATAGATACCTGCAAGCTGGCGTTTAGATTCATGTTACCATGCATTTCTTTATGAATTTATTCTACAGTATCCAAACTGTTACCTGGGCACCTGGAAGGATCAGCCCCTGGGCGATCCCGTTGTTTGTGTGCGTGCTTGTATGTGCTCACACTTTTGCAGTGTGGTATGGGCACGTTGCCAAATTCTGCTCCCAGATGTGCAGGTGAATTCCTGCAGGAGCAAAAGGATCAGGTGTGCTGGGACAAAAACATAGCTGTAACGCTGAAGGAGTGCTTGTCGCCCAGGTGTCTGTTTGGTGTTGGGTTTGGTATCTTGTTTCAAGGGGGCGTGGAGACCTCTGCTTTAGAAAATAGCAGTGTATCCCTTCACTTCTCTCTTTCCCATTTGATATGGTAACACGTGATTATTTCTGTTGCTAGGAAAATAAGACACTTTGTGTCCCTCAAAAGGCTGCATTGTACCAATGAAAACAACAAACAGGTATCGTATTTCTTTCATGTCATAATTTTCATTGCTTTTAGTAAACTGGTATTTTTTGGTTTAGAAATTGGTATTTTTCCAAGAGGATGTGATCTATATTGTCAACGAGATTCTTGTAGGTTGTTGGAGCAAGCAAGAAAATTTCAGCTTTTGCATGAGCTATTCTTCTTTTGTAGGACTGCTGAGTAGAGAAAGAAAGGCTTTAATTCTCTGGAGCATGGATGTGACGGTTGAGTCCCTGATCCTGTAGACCATAGTCCAAATGGAGTTCAGGGGCTTTTTTCTAGAGCTGCTCTTGCCTGTCTGATCTGGTGTACTTATGTCTAATAACGACCTATGCTCAGCTGTCACAAGGTTTGCGAACGAGTGGTTCTTGAATAAAGTGTAGCCTTCACGCAGGGCCTGAGACACTCTATGCTCCTCGGAACATGTGCTGTGGAGGGGTGTAATCCAAGCCATAACCCAAATAAACCAGCAGTAGCAGTTGAGCCCGGTCTCTGCAGTCCAGGCACATATCCAAAAGTGTGAGCACATACAAGCACGCACACATATTCACATGTTACAGGTCCTGCGACAAAGCTGGTGGCCTGGGGAGCTGTTTGTTGTCATCTGCTCCTGGTTCCCTCCCTCTGAAAGTGTCTGAAGCAAATGATCGTATCACTGATGCTTTGCCTCAAAAACACTCTAGCACATGGCCCGTAGAGAAAGAAGTTTGGACTTTTGTGAGCAGAGGAGTGAAATCTATATTTAGCCTGTGGTCTGTAGGGGTGAGGTAGAAAGCGGGGAGCATAGGAAGTGGCTGGCAACATTTTAGGCTGAGGAAGTGCTTTAGAACCGTGATATGTTTCCATGTTCTTTAGGGGAGGGATTATGTATCTTGGTTTACTTAGAGTTTTAATGTGCTTTTATCCATGATGTGGGTAAAGACACTTGTGCATAAAAGGTATTTAGAAAGTTACTGCTACAGCTACTTGCCCCTTCTTCAGTGTAACAATACTGAATATTAACACGTTATTGGAAAATTTCTACTATTGGAAGAAGTTCATAGGGTGTATGCTGTAAAATTTGACTGTTGAAACCATACTCCTTGAACGAGTTTTTGTGGGGGCAGGTAGTAACAAGTCAAGGGAGAAATCTGCACTACTTTTGGAAGAACTTTGAAATCTGTCACTGAAAAACAAGACTCGAAATGTTTTAAACTGACCTCATCTTTGAACTAAAACATGGATTTTAGTACTAGCAGCAAAGTATCATTTACAGTAGCAGGACGTTTTAAAGTGCTCAGGCTAGAGTGCAAGAGAGTTTTGTAATCGAAGCAGTGGTAAAGTTATATGTATTCCCTTTTAATTCGTTATTTAAACCTCATCGTTGCTATTTTTTCATTTATAGCTGCTTTGATGTTGATTTGAAAGTGAGATACAATTTGATGTTTTTTCTGTAATATACACACAGCTGAAAGACTGGTACAGGGAAGTGTGGATGTGATATTCTTAGTGCAAGATAATCAGTACAAAACAATTACAAACTTGCAGCCATCCGTAAAAAGCAGCAGTAGGAATATAGATAAAAGTCCTTCTCTTTTCTGTTTTTCATTGCCCCATTCATTGGGCTAAGCCAGTAAGCTTAAGAAATGAATTTTAGTCAGGAACTTGTGTCCAAGGCCACATTCATACTCTCTGTACTACTGGCACTGTTGGAAAGCACCATCAATTTACATTTTTTAGTATTGGTTCAGGAGCAGTTATTGGTAAATAAAGCACTAACACAACAAGCTATAGGTCTGCGGGGCACTACACATTTGGTGAGCCCAGGGAATATAGGCTTCGAAGGGTTCTTCACAGATGTAGAGGTCTACCACAAAAGTTAAAGACCACAGCCTAAGAGAAAGCATGGTCTGTGGAGATGTAAGGTCCACTGGGAAAAAACCAAGGTGCTTCCAACAGAACTAGATAATTATTCTGTTTCACTTCTGTGGCAGAAATATCTCCTGCCTGTAGTAGACCACCAGGTGCATTGCATGAAAAATTCAAACAGTGTCTTGGAATTTGGGGGTTTGGGGCGTGGTTTTGGTTTTGGGATGGCTTTTTTTTTTCCCCCTTCATTTTAGACAGGCAGTGATGGTGACATATAGGAATATCTATATTATATCCATAAGACTTCTTAGAGTTATTTTTTGTAGCAATACTAATGTGATGGTATCACTCCTGATGAACATTTGGACACTGCAGTTTTCCTAAAATCCATGCCTGAATACTTGCAGCAATAGAAATTTTCTCTGCCCTAAAAAAATATTAGGTTTATTTTCAAGTCACAGATAATTCTTTATGGAAGGATAAAAGGAAATCAAACAAACTATTTATTTAGTTACAGAGCAGTAAAATCTGTCATGATTCAAATTTTCATGCAAATGTCTAATGTTTCACTGCATTAACATAATTATAAATGTCTTGATCTCAGCATTCAGACACTGTATGCAGACTTAGAAACATCCTTACATTATTATGCATTGTTTCACTTTAAAAAATGTAGAAGTGTTCTTTGTCATTACTGACAGCCCCCATAAGGGATATCACAGTATTGATTAGAGATCACTGTGTAGGAACTTTATGGATTTCTGTGCCAGATTTATCACATACAAAAATTAAGCATGTTAGATTTATGCATGGAAAAAAAAATACATCTGAGAGTGTATTAAGGATTTTTATAGTCAAGATTTATGAATGGGGATTGACTTTCATGCAACTATTCCCATGTGCTGTAGCATAGGTAATGATTAATCCTGCCTTTGTCAACCTGAGACCTGTCAGGATAGAGTCCAGTGTTTGCACATTCATAAATTTACAACAGAACTAGTGTTTCTCCTGTTAAGAACATATTGGCCCAAGATTAACTGCGTAACTGCGCTCATAACTTATGACGTAGCTCTTTCAGGTCACGCCTGCGGAAGGGGTAAGAGAAGTTCAGAACCAAAATGTGATTTGTTTTAATTTTTTAGTAGAGCACTTAGAGGACTGTGCCAATGTTTTCTGCCAGTTGTGCAGTAGACAGAGATATGTCCATGGGCTCTGAGAGAAGCTCCAGTTTGGGACCAGAATGAGCACTTCAGATATCTTGTGTTGCTGTACCATATCTGATGATCTTCCTCGATCTTACCCTGTTTGGACGAGATGATTTCTCTGACAGTTTCTGCATGATTACAAGAGAGGTGTTTAAGCTTATAAAATCAGTTTTCTGGAAGAAGAGTCGTTTCTTACACTCCCTCGAACAAGATTTGTATGGAGCATGAATGTAGGATTTCCCCTCCTTTTTTTTTTTCTTCTTATTTATTACAGAAAGCCACTCCTGAATTTTGATTTTTTCCCTTTCCATTCTCTTCTCTTTCCCTTTCGCTGTCTTCCCCTCCTCCCCTCAATAGCAACCAGGAAAAAAAGATGGAAGGTGTGCAAGAATGATGGAAAAGAGAATTTGTATCATTCCTTTCCTTTCTTTCCTGAACAATCCCTGTAAGGACCCTGCAGCATGCACTATCCCAAAATTATATTGACACTAAGAGCGCATAAGTGCAACCTTGCCGTACGCTCCTTTTAACTCACAGGTTACAAGCATGGATTTCATGCTTCCATGCAATCTAGTGCTTTGGTATAGGCAGGTGATGGATTTGGTCAGAAGAGCCAATCATCATAGATTAGATTACAGTACTGGACTCCTAAATACAATGTGTAATGAATAATGTGTAAGTGCAGTGTCAAGCACTGAAGTTTATTCATCTGAAGTAGAGGGTATGTATACCTTCTCTAGTGAATACAGTAAAAAAAGTAATGCATTACTTTTAGTCCTTTTCAGTGTCTCTGTTAGCTATACCTGAATACATCATGTGCAAATTTTAGAGGGAAGGCTTGAGGAACTGAAAGTTCTCCTCAGTTTTCCTATTAACAGCAAAATACTTTCTTGTAACCACATAATGAAGGAATGGCGTGAAGTGATTAGCAGATATTAAACTGTCATGTATTGGACAGACTGTGCTTTTGTTTCTGAGCAGGATGGAAGAGCAGAGGAGCATTTAATCTCTGTTATTGCAGACCAAGCAATAGATGTAAACTTTAAGATGATGGAAATATCCTATTAAAATTCTAGGAAAGATTGAAATATCTATTGGTGGAGCTACTCAAGATGTTTCAGAAGCACAAAGAATTAAGATTTTGTGTTTGACTTTTTCATTCATGAGAATGATTAAAAATTACTTGGAAATAAAGAAAGTTCTGATGGATGACACCTACCTCTACCCTTCACTTGCTGGAGAGTTGTTTCTGTAACTGTGTTTTTCGAAGTACGGTTTATCAGTGACCTGTGAAATGTTGCATGCAAAAATAGCTTAGATAGTACTAAGAAAATGGTTTTTAAATTACTGTAGAGACGGTAAAAATGAAGATTTTGGGATTTTTTTTTTTCTTTTTGTGTTTTATTCCTGGAATCTTTCAGGTTCATATGCAATTTGCACTTAAAACACTATCTAAAAATGAATGTCAGTTCTTTTGCAGACAAAGGCATTAAACAGGAACGTAGTACATAAAAGCACTACTCTATCTGTGATTTCCTGCATTGCATATCTGTTTACTTCCATATTATTTCTCTACATCTGATTACACCTAAAAAAGAGCCTGTGCCAAACACTTTTTTTTTTTAAATAACTGAACAGTAAATGATGGATAAGGACAGTGTTGAATGTAGCCCTTCAGAAATCTTTTTGTATTCTTTTTCCTTACATTTTACTCCTGGTGCATCTTCAGCTCTACAAGAGTCACCGTGATGAGAAGTACACAGGAGACAATTCTCAGTCAGGTTAGAATACCATCATTTAATTTTATATATCGCTGTGCTTGAGGTCATGGCCGGGTGCTTTGCTGGTATGAAATGTTGTCTCTTCCCTCTGTCGAGTCGGTGGCCAATGATGGATGCCAGCTGCTCTCATGTCGCACCACGAATTGGATTTGTAACCATCATTAATAATAAAATCTCATGTGCCGATCTCTCGCCAGGCGTTTGGGGTTAAGATGCATTGCTCCTTGTTGTATTAAAACACTGTGTCTGATCCTGAAGCTGGTGTACCTTCGCACCCCTTTCTCTTTGAAATTAATGTGAAATTGTGCTGATTTGTGCCAGCAGATCTGCCTTTGTGTTTCCAAGTTTAGGACCTGTCAGCAGGCCATTGGTTTGGCCCCAGAACAGGGCTAAGATAGTTGTCCGTAGTGTCCAGGCTAGAGCTAGTCATGTCTGGTCAGCGCTGAGTTGTTGCAGCGTGTCTGTACAACCCTTGCCCTGTGTCTCGGGCAGGTTTGCTTACTTGCAGGTAGCACGTTCAAGCTCTCAGTAACTTCTGCAGAAAGCTTTTGGCTAAAGGTGTGGAGTATAAGGGGAGAACCTCTTCTTCCAATGCTGTGTAATGTTTGGAATAACCATTTTCCCTGAAGAACGAGGCACTAAAACCAATTCTAAACTTGTGATTCTAGTGATCTGACCCAGATGCAGCACTGCTGTCTTACTCTGAGTGAACAGGTTCTCGTGCCCTGCTACCTTCGGGCACTGAGGCCCTTCCCGCTATGAAACACTGGACAACGTTGCTGTGCAATGTCAGGCAGCTTCTGATTTTCACACGGGAGGAGGATATAACATACCAAGAGCATGGGAAGTGACTGCTTGATATCCCCTACTTTTTCAAGTAGCATAAGAATATGTACAAGCATTGGAGAGCTTTGTGATACCAAATAATAATGGGCAGGGGGGAGAAGAGATAATATATGCAATTTGCTGCTCTCGTTACCATTGCTGCCATCAGAACTCATCCATCGTGTGTTAAACTTTTTGCTCCGGTAATAAATGCAGTTTTTCTTTCTCACCGTTTCTTTCCTGCAAACAGGGGAAGGTGAGAATGCCTGTGAATTAAGCTGAAGAACACACATTACTAGTTAACACATAGTTACTAGCTTACTAATGTGTTTTACAGATTATGTGGGGCATTTAGATTTGCTCATTATTGTCACAGATTTCAGCAAGACTGGGAAGCCACATCCCATGAAGCCATGTTGATGACTGCAGTGCAGTGAAAGCAGGCAGCCTGAGTCACGTGTACGTGCCGTAGGTTGTCCGTCCCTGCAGTCCATGGTAGTGCTCCAAGAATAAACTCCCAGAGCCATGGGCATATGGCAGTATGTGATGAGGATAGAAAAATAATCCATGTGTATCGTGCTGGTTGCGATGGTGTGATTTGTAACACATCTGGATGGGGAGACATTCTGCTCACCAGGTGAAGGAAAATTTTTTCTTTAGGCATTTAAATATTTTCACCTGAAATTGTAGCACAGAGTAGCTTTTATGCACCTGTGACTCTATGAGTGGCACTAGCCACTAGTGGCACTAGCCACTAGTTTCCAACTTGCTAGTTGGTATTTAATGCAAGGAGAGTTGTCTGCTACTGCCACTCACAGCTATGTTTATGTGTAAATGTTTGCTGCCTTATGTTAAACTCCTCCAAATGTTAATGCAGGAAAGGGGTTTGAAAGAGAAGTCTTATCAAATAAATAAATAAAATAATTTAACATGCACTAGTTATTTCCCTCTCTTAGCTGTCGACAGAGGAAAATACTTTCAGTTTCTCCAGTCTGGACTACAACAAAATAAAAAGACCCAAGTTGTCTTGTAAATCTGTGGTAAAGAAAAGAATTAAGGCAGAAACTGTATTTCAGTCATTTTTAAGATGGATATATTTTTAATTCTGGAGAATTGTATACTAAAATTTTATTTTGCCAAAGACAGGCTGCATATATTCTGTCTTGTAACATGGTTATGCAAATCAGTCCTTATGTTGAGAATACCGATTTTATGATATTTCTGATTCTTCACATGGTGGTTATCTCCTTTTGAAAGCTTGCTGAGGTCTCCAATCTTTGAGTGGTATTTCAGATACTCTGGGAATAGGTACTGTAGAGACTTTTGCAAAGAGGTGCATAGATGCACACGGTTGCTGTTTTTAAACATAAGGGAGAGTGCAGGCTGTAATGTTTTGGAGGAAAATTAAATTTTATCAAATCTTTTTTTTCTTTTTTTGAGTCTCTTTCCAGGCTATTTCATCCAGCTATTCCATTTGTCTAGATGTAATAATTTCTCTTGCTTTAGCAAACGGCAGTTTCAAGAATGACAGCTTGGTGCATGGTTGATTTTCACAGCAACTGAAATGATTGTTTATAGTCATTCTCAGTATGTTGGATTTTTCTTAAACACAGGGTACAAACAATTATTGCAGTTAAAAGCAAAAGCTGTCTGAGTCTGAATTGTGCTTGGGGTGAAGAGTGTAGACTGAGATGGAATTTTTCTCACTTGGGTAAATTTCTAAGCAGTTAAACTCAGGCTTATTCAGTCGGTGGAGAGAAAAAGGGACTTGCAGGAGGGGTGCAACTCACCGGCCTGAGACATCTCTCCTAAAGCAGGATCTTTGACAAGTACCTCAGACAAAGACAGCTTGAAAGACTGGTGCTTTTAGGCAGCTAAAGTTAGGTGAAGCGATTCCCTTGTTCCATAGGGCATCTTGACTTCTTTGCGAAACAGCTTTCCAGGTGACAAGTTGCTGTAAATTGATAGACACTGAGTCCCTTGTTCTGATGTGCAGAGATTACAATATTTCCCCCACTTATGTGGTAACATTAATATCTTTTAATTAAATGTTCGGAATTTTAGATGGAGGAGACTCTGTGGAGGTCTTACCTGATGCATTTTTAAAGCGTTTGTTTTGTATTTGCAGAATCCCATTCCTTCAAATGCAAGAACAGAAGGAAAGACTCAACTGATGTTAAGTCAATAACATCTCAAAGTAGTGATGGTAAGAAAGTAAACTCTCAAGAATGACGTTATAAATAAAGAACAGACTTGCCCTAGGCAATAGAAATGCAAAATGAAAGAGGAACCAGACAGATTTACAGCTGATTAAACAGATTATTCCAGTTTTTATAACTGCTGTAAAATCTCTCTATTCTGATTTGCAAAACAGTGTCCCAGCATGAGTACCAGCATGACTATGCAATGCATGCAGGGCGTGGTGCCTTCACAGAGAGGAGGAGTGGCTGTGCCGCGGGATGGGGGCAGCCTGCTGCAAGAGTGCGTGGTGAAGGGTTCGTTCCACCTCTTTTAGAAAGTTGCAGCTGTGCCCCCGAACCAGTATTTTGGTTTCGTTAGTGTGAGACATGAAGGGATCTATCACTGCTGGTTACTTGAGAGCAGTACTTCTGCTCCTGATCCCGTTTGTGACTGCTTGCTGGGGCTGGGACAGTGGTAGCAGAGCTTTCTTTCTGCCCCAGCATGTAGTGAGAGAAGCACAGCTTATGGGGAGCAGGAACGGGTTTCATTAGGGCAGCTGTATCACTGAGATGAAGGACATACACACACATACTCCCACAGGAGGAGCCACATTGCAAACAAAGGGAGAGTGGCAGGCACTGGGCATGAAGTATAATATAGCTTAAGTATAGTTTCATTTCAATGTAGCTGAAGGGATGGATGGACAGAAAAACTGACAGCAGAAATGAGGGGTGGCTGCAAAGGAAGTAGACAACAGTGCAAGAAATTAAACAGTAAAGCAAGAACTTGCAGGAGGGGAGATACAGGGGAAATGGGAGATGAGGCTGGATTCTGTCGTGCTGTTCCCCGGTGGCAGCCTTCAGCACTCCTTAAATGCTGTCATCTGATTTACACTCTGTGGCATGTAAACGGTGCGCTCTTTAACGGCAGCTCCAAGTTTAAAGACCCGACGTTACTCTTCCATGGCAAGGATCCACTCAATGACAATAGAAGCTCCTATCACAAAGGTGAGTCCTGAGCACTGCCTTTTCCACAAACTCAGAGTTTGGAGTTGCTCTCATAGGGAAGTATGTAGTTTGTGGCAGGACAGCCAGGGGTCTGCTGCATCTTGTATTTAACAGAATAATTTAAATAATTTTTTTTTTCTTACCACTTTCTGCATCTCATCATCTCATTCCAAATCCTGGTCATAAGGAAGAATATTAAAAAGGGGAAAAGGGTGTCCTTGCTAGATGCACTGCTTGTGGCTGGAAGGGGACCCTGCTTTCTTGGGCTATGCATGTGTAGGAGGACATGTGCTTCCAGTCTCACCTTTGCTTTTACAAGATAGCATGCAGAGGAGGGAGCACCTGCACCGTATTCTGCCCCCCCACTTTCCCGCAGACTTTTCTTCACTATCCATGTTATACAAACTCTGCTGTCGCAAACCAGCTGCACAATCACATGTCCTAAAAACCAGGGTGACTGCCATCTCCCACTCTCAAACCATTTTTTCCTCTCTTACCATCTTCTCTTCCTGGCATCAAGCTCTCTACTTCCCAGCACCACCATGCCTGTTAGAGCAGCTGACTCCTTTCCTTTTACTTCTCCCCAAGCATACCCGCAGGGAGGCCTGCAGTGCCCCCGCAGCAGCACTGGGGCTTTCTCCCTCTCAGTCCTGGCAGTGCCAGGAGCAATCCTTGGTGCTGCTGTGTCATTGCTGCATTCCCAGATTGCAGCTGAGACGCAAGGTGGGAGGCAAAGAAGACCCACCCTCTTCTCCCTGAAGCCCAGCTGTTGCTGCTCTCTGAGAAAATGAAGGTTTTACATCCAATATCAGGGTATCTGAGTCACATCCAGGAGTTCGTTTGTTTGCTTTTTCCCTCTGGGGGCTGAATGATTGCTTCTGAGCAGCCCTGGCTATGCTGAAGGACTGAGACACGGCTAGTTTTTGGCCTACCCACCTGCAACTATTTCAAATATTTCACACCCTTCTGCTTTCACTTCCTAGGAGTTTGCCAGATATAAATAGCAGATGGATACTAGGGAATCAGAGCACAAATTTACATTTTCAGAGTTGTACTTAAAGGGTTGGGGGGAATTACATAGCATTTGCTAAATGGAAAGTAGCATAATCAAGCCAAGAGTACAGATTTTGCAATAAGAAAAGATAAAAGTGCCATTCACTCCCCCTCACTTGCCTCCTTAATCTGCTTTCAGGTTATTAACATAATTAATGCTGCCCAGGAAAACAGCCCCATCACAGTAGCAGAGGCCTTGGACAGAGTTCTGGAAATCCTGCGGACAACAGAACTTTACTCCCCTCAGCTAGGTACCAAAGACGAAGATCCTCACACAAGTGATCTTGTTGGGGGACTGATGACTGTGAGTAAAATCAGTAAAGATGAAATTACTGCTACCAGTGTCCTACATCACAGTTCAGTGCTCTAGTGTGCTAAAATTTCACAAGCGATGGGAAGGGGACTCGTAATTCATCACCATTTCACTTAAATATTTTGGCCACTCTGCTAACAGTAGTAGGCACCAAGATGTAAGATATGGTCACGTCTTAGTCCATTGGGTGCATTCATCCTCATACATAAGTGAACACGGTTGCCACTAGAAAATATAACATCCAATCTGTCTCAAGGAGGTACTTTTTAGAAACCCTAGAAGCTTAGATGGGATTAGGGGGATTGCTCTACAGCTGGTCCAGTGTAAGAGTGAGGTTACTTTAATCAGGTTGTGACTTCGGTCCTGTAACAGCAGCAACATTGTCTGCCAGAGACAGACCTCCTAGATTTCATCATGGTTTACCTCACTTTTTAACATACACTGAGCTAATCCTCGTCA
The DNA here is from genome assembly GCF_964195595.1 of Calonectris borealis. Taxonomy (NCBI): domain Eukaryota; kingdom Metazoa; phylum Chordata; class Aves; order Procellariiformes; family Procellariidae; genus Calonectris; species Calonectris borealis. Next base: position 60,708,603 of record NC_134352.1, read on the forward strand.
AAATAATGTAAAGAAAATGAAAAATAAATAATAGTGGTTAATTTGAATGATGAAATCCTGCAGGTGCCAAGGAAAGGGTCAAGGAGGGCAATACACTGTATTGTTAATAATATCCTTTCTGGAGACCTCATACTAGTGTTCCTTGGATCCCTTCACATCTGTTTTGAAAGACATTAAAACAAGGATGGTTCTTGCAGTGCTACAATAGGAGCAGTGCTTTTAGTATCCAGGAATTGTACCTAAAGAGAAAGTGCATGTAGTGTTTTTGCAATTAATGATGCATGGATACTCTGCCATAAACTTACAATAAACTTGCTTTTTCAGGATGGTTTGAGAAGACTGTCAGGAAACGAGTGTGTGTTTTCTAAGAGTAAGCCACCATTTTAAACTCCCCTTTGCACGTGTGACTTCTTTTGTAGATGCCAGTGACAGAGAGCTCCAAGTTAATTTGCAGTGGGATGTACGTCTTTGAAATGGTTGTCTAAGTGACTGCAGAACAAGTGCTAGACTGCCCCCATTTTGGAGTTGAAGCAGTTCAAATAGTTAAAATAATGCATTTCAAAATGTAGAAAATCAGACTAGGAAAAAACTAAAATGTCATTCAAAGAAATGTTCACTGATCTTTTTGGTTTATGTCCAAATCATCTGTTATAATATAAACCATATATATTATAGGCTTTTACAGACTTTTTCATGTAAGGAAAAGAGTTGTTTTTCTTGAAAAAGAGTTGTTTTCTAAATGGAATTCTGTATGTGGGGGGAAAAAAAATCCAGAAATGTTGTAATTCCCAAATTCCATTTCAACAGATATGAACCTGAGCCATAGTCATCTTTCAGTGCCAAACACCATCAATGATGTTCCGCCCTGTATCGCACAGCTCCTGGATAATGAGGAAAGCTGGGACTTCAATATTTTTGAGTTGGAGGCTGTTACAAATAAAAGGTACTGGACTCCTTTCCCAGGGTGCCCGGGAGGAGGAGCTGTAGCAGACAGTGCTTTGCTGTGGAAAAACTGAAGCAAGACACAGCAAATCCGTGAGAGCTCTCTTTCTTTTTGTGTGTGTGTTGATACCACTTGGCCCATTTAACAAGCCAGACACACACCATGGTCAAGATGCATGCACAGGCCATGGAGAGCCCTGTGCAGACTCTTGTCTTCCCTGACAGCATCTGCAGCCCTCCAGGATTGTTCCCTGTTCAGCTTCTACTTTGCTTGACTCCCATCCACGCTGTCCAGGTGGCACTGTTTGGCACAGTCTGGTGGTGTTACATGCTGGATGTCCCTCAGATGCCCCTTTTTCCTGCTGATGCGCAAATGGTCATGCTCGAAAAAGCAGGCCTCTCCCCTCCCTCACCTAAATCACCCTATGATTTAAGAAGCTCTGAGGCAACTGTGGCTTTTGATTATAGGGATGAAAAACTGGGATGGAGGATAAACCAGTGACAGGATCAAGACCCTGAGATTTTAAAGCTTATGATGAAAGAAAACGCCAGTAGTTTTGAGGTCATGCAGACCACAAATATAATCATGTCATCCACAGAGAAAAATGATTTTCATTCCCAGATGCAAAGAATTGGAGAGACTGCCAGGTCTCTTTTATTCTGGCCACTTTCTGGAATTTGCATTTGCCTGGTTTTAATCTGCAGATGTGGCTTTTGGTTATGCCTTGCTCGGCTCAGGAGCCCTGTAGGTCATCTCGCAGGAGTGAAAAATCCTGATAGACAGGACCCTGTCACAGGCAACACAGAGTAAATGACAACCCAGAGTGAGTTTGGATTTAAGAATCAACAAGATTAGAGATTTTACCCTACTTACTGTTTCACACACAGGCTCATCATTGTCCTCCCCTGCATTACATTCACCAGACCTCAAATTCCCTCTCCAGCCAGGAGATCACTGATGGTAGGATTCAGGACACGTCAATTCTGTTTAGTCCAGCCCATGCCACTTGAAGCAAGAAAGTAGCAGGCTTCTGCTTGAGAGTTCAGAAGTTCAGTTTTAGACGTTAACCCCCTACACACACACACAGAGTTATCTGCTGCCTGTTAGCATTTGGAATTAAGGGTGTGGGGGGGGGGTTTACCATCGGCAGACTCCTGCCTCAGCTCTAGAAAGTGACCCAGTCCTCCTAAAGCTAGAAGAGTTCACATGAAATAGTAACTTGATGCTACGCGCTGTTCTGAGAAGCATCAATACACTTCGCGTATTGCCAACTCAAACAGTCAGGAAGTAGAAATCTGGACTCCTTGAAGTCACAGGATTGTTTGAAACAGTAAACATTTGACGGTTTTTGTCTGAGGGCTTTTTAGCCTTTGGGATGTGCCCACGTCATGTTCAAAGTCTGCTTTTTCTCCTCAGAAAAAAAAATGTATTTTTGATTGATTGACAGATAACTAAAAACACAGAAGACTTGAGCTTTTAAGAATTTTTTCTGAAGCCACAAGAATTGGTGAAACTCTAGTGGAACTGCACCATTTCTACAAAAATAATGTCTGAAAGGATGGTAGATGTAATAATTTGTAACCTTGACCAGGCTTTTGAGAGGTTATAGATGTGCAGTTTAAAAATGTTCAACATTTCCCCCCAACCTTTTATTTTTAAGATCTTGTTGGTTTCTTTGTCAAAACCATCGCTCTTTAGAACGTCAGAAGTTTCTATTTTACAGTGGTGCTTTTTTCTTCTATTGTTTTTCAGGCCGTTAGTGTATTTGGGCTTAAAAGTTTTTGCCCGGTTTGGGGTCTCTGAGTTTTTAAACTGTTCGGAAGCAACGCTGCGAGCGTGGCTGCAGGTGATTGAAGCCAACTACCACTCCTCCAACTCATACCACAACTCCACCCACGCGGCGGATGTCCTGCATGCTACCGCCTTCTTTCTCAGGAAGGAGAGAGTTAAGGTACAACCATCACCTAGGAGTCCTTTGGGCTAGGATTTCAGTGTGTTTACCATTTCATATGTGTCATTCAAAAGTCAGATGTTTCTTGGTAACTGGCTGTTAGCAACAGCTCTTAATAAAGCTTTGCAAAAGCTTTGGAGGGGGAGGTGCTGAGCTTTTCTCCCTGGGATCCAGTAACAGGACATCTGGGAATGGTTCAAAGCTGCGCCAGGGGAGGTTTAGACTGGACTCTAGGAAGCATTTCTTTACCAAGAGGGTAGTCAAACCCTGGAACAGGCTTCCTGGAGAGGTGGTCGATGCCCCAGGCCTGTTAGCGTTTAAGGGGCATTTGGACAATGCCCTTAATAACACGCTTTAAATTTTGGTCAGCCCTGTATTGGTCAGGCAGTTGGACTAGATGATCGTTGTAAGTCCCCTCCAACTGAAATATCCTGTCCTGTCCTATTCCATTCTAACACAAAGCTGTGTAGGAGGAGAGTCAGCACAGACGCATTCAGGCAAGCACACAAAGTGGAAGGACACCACTAGAGGATCCATCTACCATTAGATGATTTAATGCAAAGATATTGCCTAGGTGACAGCACAATAAAAAGCTTCATTAAGGAAAGAGGGTTTGGGTAAGGGTCGGAGGGGGAGTTTTGGAGTAACCTGTGGGCAGAGTGAGTGGAAAACAGTTGCAAGGAGGTAGAATCCCTGCACTCAAGCTTACACTTGCGTATTTGTGGGTACCTGCAAATGATCAGAAATTATTTACTGTCATTTTTGTGCCACGTCATAATTTTTCTCTCTTCCTCTAGGGAAGCCTTGACCATTTAGATGAGGTAGCTGCGTTAATAGCTGCCACCATTCATGATGTAGACCACCCTGGACGGACCAACTCTTTCCTGTGCAATGCAGGCAGTGAATTAGCTGTCCTTTACAATGATACGGCTGTATTAGAGAGTCATCATACAGCACTGGCATTTCAGCTTACAACTAAAGACAGTAAATGCAACATTTTCAAGAATATTGATAGGTGGGTCTGCTGGAGAAGGGGAGCGTGCGTGTGTGGATTGCTTGTTTGGGGATTTTAGTTTGGGGCAGATTGAGAGCCTACCTTCTAAACCAGAAAATAATTTGAATAGAAACATTAATATTTAACCTCTCCCAGAATCCTATGTAGACATGATTTTTAAAAAGGGTTTAATTTCCCCCCCCCCACAACCTCCAATTTGTACATTTTGGAAGCATATAGAGATGTTTGATAATCTTTTATGGATAACATTGGCATGGTCTAGTTGGCAGCCTCAAGGCTGCATCTTGACCCACTGCCTTTTCATTGCAGGAGCCTGGAAATGACTTTTTTGGGCCATGCGTTTCCACCCAAGCAGCCAGACACTGCACGCTGTATCTGCACGTGGCCCCATGCTTGCTGGCACTGCTGCATTCACATGGGTTGGAAAGGGGTGGTAGTGGAGGGAACTGAAGCTCTGGGAGAGTTGGAGGCACCCTGCTGCTGGGCATGCATATAGCTTGGGAGTTCCCATTGCATCAGCCTAGCTTTTGCAGGACAGGGTGGGAGAGAAAAGGATCTGAAAGGGAAGAGCCCTGACCCCAAAAAGGTAATTAATTTGTCTAACCCCCATAACACTCTTGGTTTTGAAAAACCTGAGATTTGAGTTTCAAGATAACATACAGTGAGACGGAAATGTGTTAGTGCCATTCCTGGAGAAGGTGTCTTAGTGTCACAGCATTATGAAATTGAATTGTAAATTTCTATTGACTTCAGGGGATTGGTTTTCATTAGGTAAAAATAACAGAAAAAAGGCAATACAGGAATTCAGAACTGGACGACCCCAGAGAGGCATGATCTAGTCCATTCCTCCAACCCTAGACTGTTCATAACTCTGAAGGTGCCGGCTCATGTGGATGAGACCCCAAACAGTGTTTTGCAGTGCTGTCTGTGCAGGGACGAGGAAAGAATGGACTCTGTCTGGCAGGCTTGTGAGCAGGAACTATTTTTCTTTCCTAGAAATCACTACCGGACATTGCGCCAGGCCATTATTGATATGGTTTTGGCAACAGAGATGACAAAGCACTTTGAGCATGTGAACAAATTTGTGAACAGCATCAACAAGCCAATGGCATCTGAGGAGACCAGCCTCCACGTAAGTGCTTGCAGGACTTTATGCCTTCAGACATTTCGATGAAGTTCTTCCAAGACAACTCTAAGTATCGTTTTCATTCATGTTGTATTAATCTGCACTGTTCTAATGCCCAAAACACACAATTGGATTTGTGACCTCACACCTCAAAGTGTGAAAAAATACTTTTACTTTCTTGTTTTCTATGTCTGGCTCTGCCCTTAGCTCCTTTAAACACTTCGTTTTATATGCCTTGGTTTCAAAGACATCGGTGTTCACAAAGCATGCAGGTGGGTGCTTTCGTACATGCAAAATTCTGTGCATGGAGCCCGGTCAGCACTTGTGCCTATGGCCCTGCCTCCAAACAGTGGGATTTGCCTAAGCCTGGGGTTACTGAGGAACCTGCCCTGATGGTTTTGTGTCTATGTAATCTGGAGCCTTCAAGATATGAGGAATAACTCCATTGCTTCCTGAGACTTCTTCACCCATTCCCATTCCTGATTGTACCAAGAGATGTCCGGGCCTTTATTCCTATCAGTTATACAACCTAATGCTCCATCACCAGACAGGGCATGTTTCATAAGATGCTTCTGGGTTTCGCAGCCCAGGCCTCTCTTTACCTTCTCTTGTTTCCTTTTAAGGTTGAGCGCTCAGTGACTGACAGGGTTCTCCAGAGCAGTGTTACTCACCTAAGCAAAGACCATCTTATCACAGCTTAGTGAAAATAGTGCTTTGTTAGAAACATTGAAAAAAAAATCAGACCAAATTGAAGGTCAGCAAGTTTGCAGATGACACCAAGCTGAGTGGTGCGGTTGACACACCTGAGGGACAGGGTGGCATCCAGAGGGACCTGGATAAGCTCAAGAAGTGGGCCCGTGTGAACCTCATGAGTTCAACAAGGCCAAGTACAGGGTCCTGCACCTGGGTCAGGGCAACCCCCAGTATCAGTACAGGCTGGGAGATGAAGGGATTGAGAGCAGCCCTGCCGAGAAGGACTTGGGGGTACTGGTGGATGAAAAGCTGGACATGAGCCGACAATGTGCGCGCGCAGCCAAGAAAACCAACCGTATCCTGGGCCGCATCAAAAGAAGCGTGGCCAGCAGGTCGAGGGAGGTGATTCTGCCCCTCTACTCTGCTCTGGTGAGACCCCACCTGGAGTACTGCGTCCAGCTCTGGAGCCCTCAGCACAAGAAAGACATGGACCTGTTGGAGCGGGTCCAGAGGAGGGCCACAAAAATTATCAGAGGGCTGGAACATCTCTCCTATGAGGAAAGGCTGAGACAGTTGGGGTTGTTCAGCCTGGAGAAGAGAAGGCTTTGGGGAGACCTTATTGCAGGCTTTCAGTACTTAAAGGGGGCTTCTAAGAAAGATGAGGACAGACTTTTTGGCAGAGCCTGTTGCAACTGGACAAGGGTGAATGGTTTTAAACTAAAAGAGGGTAGATTCAGACTAGATATAAGGAAGACATTTTGTATGATGAGGGTGGTGAAACACTGGAACAGGTTGCCCAGAGAGGTGGCAGATGCCCCATCCCTGGAAACATTCAAGGTCAGGTTGGACGGGGCTCTCAGCAGCCTGACCTAGTTGAAGATGTCCCTGCCCATGGCAGGGGGGTTGGACTAGATGACCTTTAAAGGTCCCTTCCAATCCAAACTATTCTATGATTTTGTGATATTAAAAATAATTAAAAGTAGCTTCTGTCAGTTCTCCATAACTGGGCCTTTTGCACTGTAGACTGTCATGGGTGCAGAACCAGTCAGGACCGGTGGGATTTACGACTTTAGGGACAGCATTACGTCAGTTGAACTGACCCGCTTCTAGGGACCACTGAACTCCATTCTCCCAACCGTTTGAGCTGGAAATCACAAATGCTGCTGAACTTCACAAGTTCTGTGGACACTTTGCACTGTACTCGCCAGCGCTTCCAAGCTCTGGAGGGCTGTCGCAAATGAGTGGTTTAGAGGACGCTCAAAGAATCACTGTTGACGGTATTAGCAGAAAGTGATTTTAATAGAAATTTTTAAAAGCACAACTTAGCAGAGTTCAATGGCAACGTGCACTCTATCACTTACTACACGGATGAAGCATACAAAGGAAAAGAACATGGGAAGCTGAGAAGTCCTTGGCTAGTGTTAGCAACAACTAAAACATCAGCATGTTACCAACATTATTCTCATACTAAATCCAAAACACAGCACTGTACCAACTATTAGCAAGAAAATTACCTCTATGCCAGCCGAAGCCAGGGTATTGTGTTAGAACTGAGTTGGGATGATTTATACAGAGGCCGAGAACGAAAAGGTTAAGGGAGACCCTCCCATTGAGTCACGAGGTTCAGAAAGACCCGGCTGCATCTAATCTTAGTCTCAGACTTGGGCAACGGTATGTGTCTGATACAAAAAGGGTAAGGAGACCCTCCTGTTGAGTCACGAGGTTCAGAAAGACCCGGCTGCATCTAATCTTAGTCTCAGACTTGGGCAACGGTATGTGTCTGATACAAAAAGGGTAAGGAGACCCTCCTGTTGAGTCACGAGGTTCAGAGTAGGCCCGGCTGGACCTACCCCTAGTCCCAGACTTGGTCAGCGGCATATGTCTAAAGATTATGTGTTTAGCAGCAGTCTAAGGTTCATTCACAACCTTAAGATAGATCATAAGATTTTAGCAGACTATATTTGCTAGCAGGTACTTTCATCAATACACATACACACACGCACACAGATGCGAAGATGGATAAGTATACAAAGATTTACCTGTTAAAAATCCCCCTCAACTTCAGGGAAATACTCACGTAAAATGTCTTGGCATTTCTCAATGGGCAAAGGGTTGAGCTGAGGAGTATTGCAGCCCAGGTCCCGTGCCAGCCGGCGACGGTCCTCTGAATATCGCAAACTCGAGAGTTTGCAAATTCTGAGGAACGTTCCTCTCAGAGGGAGATGCTGGGCGCAGCCCGCTGCGGTCCAGGAGAGCTCAAAGGGTCTCACTTAGGACCACCATTTACAGGTGCGCAAGACGATTGACTTTAGTCATCTGTAAATTTCCATCCTGGCCACAGTCCAAGGCGGTAGTGACTAAAATTCTGAAGGTTTCAGTGTTGTCACAACCGAGCTACAACTCAGATAAGATGGCGCCTGGGCCAGGCAGTGGGAGTACTTTCCCAGCCTCAGCCATGCAGAGTTCCTGATACGGTCAAGGAGCGCTCAGCCGCCAGACTCAGTACACCAAGGCCGAGGTTTCATGGGAATTTCTGAGATCAACAAGCGGCCCAGGGAAAAGGGGGTGGGGGGGGATGCACCACCACAGTGGCTCACTGGATGTGGCACTGGGTTTGAATTACCCTGATCATCTTCAGTGCCAGAAGTCCCACAGCACAGATGGACGTGGTTTGGGCACCTCTGGGGGCCCCTATCACTGCTTCTGCACTGCGCTCCCAGCTCATCGCCTGGCGCGGTCTTTCATGGGTTTGCCCTCGTGGCACAGGCTAAGCCAGGACAGTGGGGATCCCACTTTAGATCACAGCCCAGAGGAAAGGGAGGTCCACATCGGTGGGTGGCGTGGAATTACTCGCTCTCAGGTTTCTCTGTACTTACATGTGGACCAGAGAGCAGCTTGCTCCACCAATTTCTAAAAAAGCCCTCTGAGGTGTCACTGGGAAATGAGGCTTCTCACAGTGCTTCATTTCTCCCTCTGACAGCTTAAGCATTTTTCTGAAATGTTTCCTCCGTCTCCATCCTTTTAAAATCTCTTTCGTTTTCTGGCATCCCCACATTGGCCTGTAGGATTTAGATTCACGAGCCTCACTGAAACCACGGTGTTTTGAAGCTCTGAACACATTTCTGGGAATCTCCCTTTTATTCCATGAATGCATTTGTTCCAGCACTTCCTAAAGAGCTTTTAAATGCTCTCCATTCATTCTACTGCAATCAGCTTTTTTAACCTATAGAAAACATTTCCTTTGACCCTCTCTCCTTTACCTTACTGGTTTATAGCAGAGGCTATTTTAAAATGTACAAGAGTTGGAGTACAGAACCACTTGTGTTACAGGCTTGTTTTTTCCCCCGGTATTACGTTGTTCTGTTCCTTATTGTTAACGGTGGATTCTCCTATTTTTGATCTCGAACAGCAGTTAAGGAGCAGGGTTAATTTGGCAGCTCTTTGCTGGGCTACCCATGCTGAAAAAAAATTAACTGCTAAACATAAAGTTAGAAGATTAATGCCTGAATTGGCAAGACTCACTGCAAAATATCTCCCCATAAACCACAGAGACATTAATTTAGCCGTGATGGTAAAAAGTATTTATGTTCAGTTTTTGACTCAAGAGTTGAATTTAGCAGTGGAGGGAGGCCATAATTACACAAATACATTATTTTAAGAACAGTGTTAATGCCATGGTGAGCTGAATAAGGAATACAATATACCTGTGCCCTTCTAAACTGTTCAAGACCCAGAAGATGATGCCACAGCAAACTTGTAACAATTACTCTGTCCCCTCCACCCGCTCTCCAGAGCAGTCAATAAGCAGTTCGGTACTTTATGCCTAGCAAGCAGAGAATTTCTGCTTTTTCCTACTGTTAATCTCATAATTACCTGAGACTTCATCCTAGCTGGTAACTAAGACCAAAAAGTATTCCAGGCCAAGGGTTCAAAATCCGGCACAAAGAAGGCAGTTTTATTTGCAAACATACTGGAACTGAATGGCACAGACCTGCTTTTCTGCCTGTAAAAGAAACAGTCCGTTGTGCAAGTCGGTTCACGCCCCCTGTGCCTGCCTCAGTTTTCTCATCTAGGAATGAAAACCAAACTCTAGAAACTCAGCTAAATGAAGCAGCCCCCAACCATCACCACCCCCAAACACTCAGCAGTGAGGATGGTTTATCAGCTTGCAGCTGGTGGATCCTGGTCCTGTTCCAAGAGGGCAAGGCTGGGACGCAGAGAAGGGTAACTCACCCTAGCTGATAAAGAGCCTGTGACTCCTTTATTTCACAAACTTTGCTATTAATTCTGAGAATGTCCACAACTGTCATATGTAATAGGCCTATCATTAGTTACTTAGCAAGGCTGCAGTTCTCAGACATCACTTTCTCCTCCAAATTCCTGGTGCTCTGCGTGAAATTAGAAGGTGTCAGGCTGGATGCCTGCTTACTGCCTAAATGCGATAGAGCTGATAACGATGCCCTCGCTCCAGCTAGCAGGGATGCTGGCCACCGGTTCCTGTAAGCAACTCTCTTTTACAGAGCGAAGGCAGCGACTGTGAATGTACAGCCAATATAAAGAATTTTCCAGATAACCAGACACTGATCAAGCGCATGATGATTAAATGTGCGGATGTAGCAAATCCATGTCGCCCCCTAGAGCTATGTATCGAATGGGCAGGGAGGATTTCGGAGGAGTATTTTGCACAGGTATGTATATTTTTGTAATTTGGCTATTATGTTATGTAAGAAAGTGCACTTCGGCTGGTCTGCTCTTCCACACGGGGTCTGTCTGGCATCACCATGGAGGCAAGATGTATGCTTTTCATCCCCAGTCAGAACCGGCCTCTCACTTTCATGCAGAAGAATTCACCCCAGTCAAAGTTGGCTAGTTTGCTTACCATGAAGCTTGCAGTACAGAATGGTGGAAAGGAGGTTTTACACTTTCAACTTTCTCTGTCTGGCCAAAACAAAATTATTTCATTAACTTTAGTCAATTTAATTGGCTGAAATTCAAGACTGTCACCATTCTAGCTTCTAGTCCCAATACCTTCCCTGAAAAGAGCATGAAGATCCATGCCTGATGAAGCCCTCAACTGAATTATCAGGCTGGGCCTTTCTCTTCTAAGATGGCACCTGAACTATTGTCACAGTAGGCAGACGACGCGGCAGGCCAGTACTGCAGGCATGCGGGCACTGTAAATGCTTATCACATAGGATCTCTCCTGACAGAACTGGAAGCTCAACTTCCTTTCTTAATACTCACTTTTTCTAACATAAATGCACCAACTTCCTGAAAGTGAAACACTCTTCTAGTTCTTTATTTGAACAACTGATAGATTCTTAGCTTTTGTTTTCCACTAATGGCATAGGAATCAGCAGCTACAACAAGAGAGACAGAAAAGCGGGCATGCCTACCATACAAATTCAGGTCGTACACGTGATACTTAGGATCACTTAGGTTGTATCTCCCTAGCAGTCAAGGTATCATGAGCTAGCTTTACATTGCCAACCTTAGGCACTAGCCTACCTGCAGCAATGTGAGGTGCTGAGAACTGTTCTGTTCTTCATTCACCTCATCTGGTAATTTTGGGGACTGCTTTGCTGCCAATTCCAGCATTGGGTGCTGCCTATACTACTTAGAATTTAATTACAAAAAAAAAACATTTTAAGACTACTGAGGTGATTGGCTCCTTCACCATACTGAGCGCAACAAAACCATCCCTCTTCCAGTTGTGGACACAGACTTAAAGGGCATACCCTTACTTTTGTTCATCTTATAACCAGATACAAGCAGAGAAAGTAGCGACAGCAACATCCCTCTTAAAAGACAAATGGTCTGAAACAGCCACTAGAGACGTGGAAAAAGGAGAGATCAAACCTGTCCTCTGCTAAAGGACTCTGCAACCCCATTTTCCATTTTTAACTGGTGTGCCCTAATCACCCATTTAGAGCGTTCTGTCTCACCAAAGCTAAGAGCAATCACAGCATTACAGTAACAGTACTTGTGAAAGGGAAGAGATGTTGATTTCAATCCCTGTTCCAGACGAAATAAAGCACATGAAACTAAGGCAGTTCACCTCAGGGGTTCTAAGGTTTGTCTCAAATCTCCTACTGCAATTCATCTAACCCCTGGCCTTTGCTACTCCAGCATGAAAGCCAGTAAGCTCTAGGGGCTAACTGGAGTTTTGTTTCCTTAGACTGATGAAGAGAAGAGACAGGGTCTGCCTGTTGTAATGCCAGTATTTGATAGAAACACCTGCAGCATCCCCAAGTCTCAAATTTCCTTCATTGATTATTTTATAACAGATATGTTCGATGCGTGGGATGGTAAGTACTTTTGCTTTTTTCTTCCTTGCTCTGAGGCAGAGATTTCTACAGACTAATATGAATAATCTCAAGCTGGCCTTGAGTCCATTTTTTTCAGGGGCAGTATCCCTATATAAACAGTACAGCACAGGATCTAAGCAATGATGCTGCTGAAGCCCATTCCACTGCACACAACACCAGCTTTATGAAAGTTGAGCACTTACCAGACAATCTCTGTAAAGAAGGAAGGAGTAATGGCTTAAAACTAAGCGCTTTTTTCATCTAGGTCTTTTTTTGCTTTAGTAACGTATTTCTTCTGAGCAGCAGAAAAGCCCACAGTAGTTGCATGTTAGCATAATTTAATAAAGTCATCATACATTAAGAAAGGGATTTGCTTGAAAGAGAAACAGACTGAAAAAATCTTTCCCCTTTTAGTATTAGCTTACAGCTGAAGGAAGAAAAGAGAGAAGGAGAATGCCAATTTCAGATGGGGTTGGGCTGTTCTTCTGCCCTTTCTGTATCCACAGTACCACTGTTCCTCCTGTTCATTTCAGCATTTGCACATCTGCCTGTTTTGATGCAACACTTGGGTAATAACTACAAACACTGGAAAACACTGGATGAGTTAAAGTGCAGGAGTCTCAGGCTCCCATCAGAAAACAACAACTGACACAGGGCAAGAAGAACACATCTCTTGATCTACCAGTTTCACTGTGAATCACTTACTGACTCGGCTACAAGAGGGATGGTGTTTCCTTTCCAGTGAAATTAAGACTGTGTGGCAAGAAGGATGTATTTCATTCATCACTTTTAAGCTGCTTTGAATCCTACAGAAAAATGTTTTCAAAAAGGCTACATAATCCACTGATTAATAAGTGCTCTTTGGAAACAACATTTTGTGGCAGAAAATGTATTTCTGAAACTAATTTCTAATACTGAATATGCATTTGTCAAATCTTGTAGTTGATACAACTGTATTCAGTAACACTTCACACAACTGTTTCTCAGACAGAGGGATAATCTAGTCACCAGCAGAGTGAGAATAAGCCTAAAAACTTCCCACTTATCTAGCATAAATTTGCTCCAATTCTAAACCATAGTTCTAAAGAAAACATGCACAGTGGAACAAGTAAACCTCGATAAATTGGATACAATAAAAAACAAACCCTGCACCATTTAAAACAACCTTCTTATTATTACAGAGACTATCTCTCAGCGCACCACCCATCCTCTCTTCTTTCTTTTCTATATAAAATCTTGGTAGGAGTCAAATTCCCTTAAAATTGGCCATATAATGCAGAAAATATGTTCTGTATAATTGATGCCATCCACGTTTCTCTGCCATCTTAGAGATGTTACCATGCAATGTTTTGTCAAATTTTACACAAAGAACATTGTGGCACTTGATCAATATTCTTTTTTATAAAGTGGTGTTTGTACACATAGTCATCAATTTTATTAAACTGATCTAAATTTTATGGTAAGTCCATATATTGTGCTACTTACTTCTAGGATGAACCTTTCGCTTTTTAAAAAAAGTTTCCAGGTTATAATTTATAACAGCATTATAATTTGTACTGCTTTTTCACTCCTAATAAAATGCTGGTTTGTTTAGTGATGTAAAAAGTATTTCAAAAGATGTAAATAAGTTAGAAATCAAACATAGTTTTTCATTACTTTTAAGATATGAAATTTATGCTAAAGCTTCCAAAGCACAAATGCATATTTTTGTACATCTCATTTTAATCACATGCAGAACATGAACATGTGTTCAAATTTTAGACTATTCTCAGACTATTCAGTTAATACATACTAGCAGAGCTGCTGATTTTTAACACTGTGCACTCCAGGTTTCAGGCACAAGCGTCAAAGCTGTGGCTTCAGTTGAAGAAGCAGTCCACTACTCATTAAAAGGAAAGGTCTTGAGACATACTCTTTACCTCCCCTATGCTGTATCAAAAATTGAACCCAGTAAAGGAGGGGGGGGGGGGAGCAGGGAAAACAAACCCCCAAACCAACCAGAGTTTAGACTGCTGTGGAAGAAGAATGACAACGATTGTTGTTTACTGCAGGTAGCTTACATAATGTGCCAATCTTTTTTGTATGTTTTGTACCAAGTTCTGAAACAAAAGGAAACATTCATAAAATGTATGTGCAGAGAAATGGATATAAGCTATATTTTTGTTAGAATTGTAATAGAACCTTTTGTCATAGCTAAGGCAGGTTGCTGTGTATTAAAATGCTGCATTGTGTATATTTGAAGAATGGTGTTTCTGGTGAAGTATGTTTATTCATTCTTTCTTATTATATATTGCAACATTCTTCAATGGATTTTTATTCAGATAAGTTGAACCTCTGTTTTTTATACTGTAAACTGTTTGCTTTTACCATTCCTTTATTTAGAACTAGTGCTCTCGGTGGTTGTACCTTAACTATTCTGATGACTGAACGCTCACTGCAGCTTGCATTAGAGAAAAGAATTTCACAAGATTCAAAGCTTTGTCATCTTAATTTAATTTGTAAAATACAGCAACACTGTAAGACCACATCCATGTAAAACATTTCAATTCATTATTTTTGTCACACTTCTGTCACAAGGAAGAAAATGTGAATGCTGGAAGGGACCTAAGAAATAAAGTTCAGCCTCAGTTCTGGTTCACGAGTTAAGGCGATAATGTGGAATCAGTATATTTGTTGCAAAATCCCGTGTTTCTTCCCACAGTCAGAGATTAAGCAAAAAAGTAATTTTTGTGGAGATGTCCTCTTTAAGAGCAAAAGAAAGCAGCATAGATTAATTGTCATGTGCCAGTTGTGTCAGGTCTCCTAGACTCTAACCTGTCCAGTTGACTAACAGCTGCTTGTTTCATGCTATTGTCAGTGCACAGATATGTAAAACAGCCACCTCAGAATTGTACAAGTATTAACGGTAGGTCTGATAAAGATCTTTACTTTCGTGATGTGAACATACAGAATTCTGCATTAACTGCAGGGTGGAAAAGGAAATTTAAAAGGACACAAGGTAGAAGTAAAATTTCTAATCTGGTCACCCTAATTCTGCTCACTGCACTTCTCAACAGCAAGTGACAAACTCTTATTTAACAGGAGTGGGCTAGTATAGCCTTACTGTGTTCACTGTTATGTTCAAAGTTCATTTGTAAAACAAAGAACTCAATTTAATACTTTCAACTCAACCATCTTTAAAAGAAGAGACCCTTGGGAGATCTATTACCAATGGAGTGTAACTGAGAACAATGGCACTTTTGATAGAGATAAATATTTATACATGCATGTAGGACTATTTAAGGCTGAATTACATCCCTGTAAAATGCACAGTGAGTTTTGTGACTAGAACTGTTCAGTTAAATAGGTCTGTTTCTCTACTAGGTATTCACTTAAAAGCAGTCACATAAAAATGAAATAGTTATTCTCATGGTATAGGAAGAAGAGGTAATAAAAAAATGATGTTTCTTCTCTCTAGTTATAACTGATGACAGCAGTAGCCTCTGCAAAAAACCCCTAAGTTTTACAAGCTTTCACTGTAAAATTTTAATAACAATGTGTGTAAACTTTATATACACACTTTATATACAACTAAACTGTTATTTCTCAATTGAAACAAGGAAAAAAGAGCCAAAGAGAAACTGATCTCCCCAGCTTGTACTGGGGTAGCCAAAAACGCAACACTTGCTGATGAAGACAAGCTGAAACAACGCAGACTGACAGGCAGAAAGGCTTAACATGCCTTCCTCCCCTAAGTTTAATACCGTATACCCAAAGGCAAGTTATCATCAGCTATAATCCAAATGCCTTTCCTATGCTGGTCTATAGTACATCCACCCCGAGCAAAGAACACACAGCTCAAGATTTAACGCTGACTTAACCTTCCTGAATTGAAAGGAGAGGGTAATTTAACAATTACTCCATCTGTTTTGTGTTTTTGAACTATGTCATTTTGAGCTCTACACTCAAATAAGATTAATTGTACAAGTTGACTAAAGTGGGCAAAAAATACAGCCCAAAATTTTACTGTCCCTCTGTCCTGCCTTCCAGGGAAGATTACGGTCAGACTCAAGAGGCAAAGCTTGGCTTCTGGGTGTTAGGGGGGAGGCAATGCGCACGGGGGCTGAGGGAAGCAAGTCTAAAAAGCTCCTTGGATTCTTCTAGGAAGCTGGAGCTTCCTCCTTTTTCTTCTGCTCTTGTCAGGATCTGCTTAGCCCTTTATTTTAATTGCACTTACTGCAGCCGCTGGATCTTAAGTTTGGAATTACAGCCCTGCAGTCTCCTGTACTGAAAACACTTCTCATTAATTCAAAGGGAAGAGATGGCACTGAAAAGTTGCATGAGACTTACTCCTAAACCGTTTTAAGTGCTGAGCAGACCTGAGGACAGTGGCATCCATGGTGCAAAGCACTGTCTTTAGCACCCAAAGCACTACATGGCTTTGTGACTCCTAACTTCCCAAACTCCCCCCCTTCCCTAGCTCTTCTCTGTACAAATGGTAACTTACCACCTTACCACTCATTATCTTCCGCTCCCTCCCGCTTTCTTTGTATCAATTCTGGGTTTAACTTTGTTGGGTTTGGGGGTTTTTTGCTTTTGGGGTTTCATTGTTTTGGTTTGGGGTTTTCGTTTTAGTTTGGGGTTTTTCCTACTCCTGTTTAGCTTGCAGATCACTGCTGCTACCTCAGACTTGAAAAAGGCATTGTGTATTTTTAAACTTTAAAATACTATTTATCATTACGAACTTGGTGCAGATTTCTCTGCAGCCAAACTTCAGCTGAGAATTTAGTATTCATCGGGCAGAAGTGTTTTGCCAGTATTGAACACATCAACTGCTACTGCTTAAGAAAGTATTTTACATCCTGAAAATCCATGGTAAGGCCAGTGCTTTTTATTAGATAAAAATTAATTTGATTAATGCACTATGGAAAGACTAAGCTAAACCAATCACACTTCATGCTAGACATGGTAATGGTGCTATATAAATTCCAGTAGTGTAGGTTAACCCACAGTAAAACTGAAGCTGCTGGAAGCAAGAAGTATCTATATACCTTGCTTTGCCAAAAATTAAAACCTGACAAACTGGTATTGCCTACTTTTCTTTCTTGCTCTTACCCTTGGTGCAGGACAGTAACTTCAAATGCAAAAATTCTATTTGAGAACCGTTTCTTTTGGGTTTTTTTGTAGGTACATAAATCTGAGCCATGAGTGACTAAAGTTTAGCTTCAACAAATAATTTACATAAAGCAGGAAGCCTCAGATTTTTTTCTGTGCCTCCTTTCTGCACATAACACTGTGGAATGCCCCCAACTGCTTTTGTTATGATCCATCTAAGGATTTTCACAAATCTTAATTTTGACATCCACCCATCATATTTTTAAACATTAGGAATAATATTAGAAACTATTTAATGAGTCATGGTTATCTTCAGTCTTTCAAGAGAACACCATTTCTGCTGACAGAGTAAGTCAAGTAAGTTTCAACATGCAAAGTTCTCCTTTGAGAATAGTAGTAGCAACTAATAAAAATTCCAATACAATACATAATGTTAAGTGTAAACCTTACTGGTAGTAACATTCCCAGTAGCTCAGACTTTCCATTACACTCACATTTAACACACACCCAGTTTATACATATGTAGGCTGTATTTGAGCAATTATTCGAGCAATTTAAAATTTGAGCTGCAAATCACCATTTTGTGCCAATTTTTGGAATAGTGTTAAACTGCGGAGTCTAGATTCTCGTTCACCATCCTTCCACAAAATAATGAGGTGGTCAGCAGAGCATGTAGCCAGTCCCAGTTCACCGAAGTACAGGAACATCTGCAATGAAACCATTACTAGCACCATGATGCTCACATGAGATTGTCAGCTTGCTTACATGTTCAGTGCACAGACACATATACTCAGACAAATACATGTGTCTGAAATGGTTCTGCTTGAGCATAGGTATGCAAAATTACAATGTATACTTCCTAGATGTAAATCCCTACATGAAAACAACTCTTAAACAGTACTTTACTGAAAGATCTCAGTTTAGAAAAAGCAGTAAAACCTTACAGATAGGGAAGCTAAGGTACAGAATATTGAAGAAACTTGTTCCAAGTCAGCAGTAGAAGAGTGAGTGACTTGCGTGAACTCTGATCTCCTGGTTTCTTAGGAATAGAAGCCACTGTTCTGTTCCCTTGGGTACACTGTCCCCTTCCCACACAACACCACAGGCTACCATCACCAGGCCTGGAAGGACCAAAGAGTAAACAACTGTGACAGACATCAGCATGTGCCCGGTCACAAAGAGAAAGTCAAACCAGCAAGAACTGCGACACAGGAGAAAAGTACAGCACCAGCGGAGCAATGAAGCTGGCAAGCCATGTAGTCATCCCTGACTTCGGAGACCTCCACAAGGCTGCCTACAATTAGCCACTTACTGCAGTTCAACACAACAGCCAATGGAACCAGATCGTGTGATGCCACTACGGCATGCTTGCAGTGTCCTGACTCTTCAGGCTTGTTGAAGGGATCTGCCCAGGAGAAACATTCAGGCCAAGGATTGTGCTACAGCCTAGCTGCTCTGGGAACAGCCACTTACTAGCTATGCGGTTCCAGCAGAAATACTCTCGCCAAGCCCACATCTTTGACTATCACCACTCAACATTTCCAGCCTCAACTGCTCCAGTCTGCCCAGAGTTTAAAAATGGAATTTTCTGTGTATAGAACATTGCAGGAAATCACATCCACCATCATCTCCTTGGCTCTGCAGCATCCCAGTAAAGACCCAACATCTGCCTCTCACCTTCTTTGCTGTGCCTCTTGCTGAATTACATACTATGTCCTCTTTCTTAGATAGCAATTTTCCATACTGATAATAGGGCCTCCTTCAACAGTTTTTCAGAAAGAAAATGGTAGAGAAGGGCAGAAAGCCTTGCAGAAATCCCTGTAGCAGAAAGGTTCACCTTAGCTATTAGTGAAAAGCTTTCAGCTTTTGACAGTAGCAGTTCTGAAATCCAGTCAGTCTCATGAGTACTTGTGAGCAAAACTACTCCAGAACCACACCGCTCCTGTCTACCTGCCCTTCCTCCTGCTCCTGCCAAGAACGTGTATAAAAGTCCACTGTAAGAAAGCTATTTGTTACTCCAATAAGTTTGTCAAACACAAAAAGGTGTGGAAGGAAAATGCCATTTAAAACAAAACCATACTCTATTAGGCAGACAGAAGCATGGAATGGTACTTGATCTAAAATTAAAAAACCTCCTCAAGGCTCACAGCACAGAGGGATAAAAATTCCTAAATCGGTTTTGTTTTATATGAACCCTTGTTTAGATTGCAAACTTAAGATGAAATCTGGAACAAACATGCAGTTCCCAGCTGTATTGTTTGCAGTCTATAAAGAAACCGAATATCCCACCAGATTACCTGTAGCATGCATGTATATATCTGCACACACAATCCTCAGGCATCGGTGAGTGTTTGAGTTCTCATTAAATCAGCATGTATTATTGTTTTCACACTGCACTAAATATACGACACAATCAATGTGCTCCAGCCTCCAGTCGAAAGTTACAGCTGTTTAAGAAACACTGCCAAAATTAAGTTAGTAAGTAAAATTTTCTTGTTCTTACTAAAGCTGACCTACCTGCACAGCTGATGAATGACCAATCAAATCGCCAACCAGCTCCAAGAAATACATAGGTGTATTCTCCTGCATCTTCTTAGCAGCTTGGTTTGCCTGCTTGTTTGCCCTTCCAAATCCCCACATGTTGAAAAACCCTGGAGGGGGGGAGAAGGTCTTTTATTTTGGCAAAAATCACAAATACAATTTATTTCCTCTAGCTAAAGACAGAACTACAGGAGTCACTTAAAATCCAAAAGCACGACAGTCTGCATAGCAAAATGACAGCAGCGTTGTACTGCGCAGCATTTCTACATCTGGATTATCCACCTTGAGGTGGGAAAGAAACATAGCTACTTTGTCTTTTGTCCTTACTAGACGTAATTTAGCAAACATGTTGAATTACTCACCTAGATAAGACAATATATGGATTTAGCAAGAAATCCAAGGACTGCCTAAATGAACTAACTGAATAGCAAAGGTAGATCCAGGACAGTGATGTTTACTTTTGCTCTGTCGTCCTAAACTGTTACTTGCGCAAAGAGGAGAGAGATCAGATGCCAATCTCTCCTCTGTGTGTCCTGCACTAACGCGTTAGAGTGCTGCCATACAGGTAACAAGCAAGTTTCTGATGCTGAATTGCCTGTTTTTATACTCCTTCAGATTTAAAACTATCAGCCAAACTGGAGCGTAAAGATAGTACTCTATACGTTCTATTTAGATAGCAAGAAAACACATATCTGTGCCACAGCCTCCAGAAGAACTGTGTAATAATACTAACAGAAGTAAGAAAGTTGGGTTCTGTACACAATGCAGTTCAGACTTTCCTCCTGACCCTTCCCTCAGCCCCATCAGCACACAAACCAAGTGTGCTAGACCATGGCCCTGGTGCAAGGGAGATAACTGGCGAGATGAACAACTACTCAGGGGATTCCTTAGAATAAAAATAGAGCAAATCAACAGCAGTCCACCTGTCTCACTACTGCATATGGTTTCTTTCAAATGTCTCCAATCACAGAAGTTATAAATTTCCAATGTGAAACCAAATACCACTTGTCACAATAAGAAGCAGAACTGTGTAGGCCAGCTGTCATCAGCAATAAGGAAGACAGAACATTCCTGAAAAAGTGTTTCTAAATCAACCTAGGCAGCAAAAAGATATTTGCAAAAATTACCATCAACAAGTGAACAGTCAGGTAGGCTAGATACATCAAGAAAACTATTCACAGCTCGAATAAAAAAAAATCCTACAAGAGAGAGTAACAGCTCATTACTGTTCCCAGTCCATAATATTAGTTATATTATCCAGAGCACCTGGATAATATAAGACCGCAACTACCAGTGCCCAGGGAAGCTGCTGGCCTGGTCAAAGAGCAGCAAGCACTACACAGGCAATGTCTGCACATGGGTAGAATAATAGAATCATAGAATCGTTAAGGTTGGAAAAGACCTCTAAGATCATAGAGTCCAACCGTCAACCCAACACCACCATGCCCACTAAACCATGTCCCTAAACCTCATCCACACGTCTTTTAAATACTTCCAGGGATGGTGACTCCACCACTTCCCTGGGCAGCCTGTTCCAAGGCCTGACCACTCTTTCAGTAAAGAAATTTTTCCTTATGTCCAGCCTAAACCTCCCTTGGCGCAACTTGAGGCCCTTTCCTCTCGTCCTATCGCTTGTTACTTGGGAGAAGAGACCAACACCTACCTCGCTACAACCTCCTTTCAAGTAGGTGTAGAGCGCGATGAGGTCTCCCCTCAGCCTCCTCTTCTCCAGACTAAACAACCCCAGTTCCCTCAGCCGCTCCTCATAAGGCTTGTGCTCCAGGCCCTTCACCAGCTTCGTTGCCCTCCTCTGGACACGCTCCAGCACCTCCATGTCCTTCTTGTAGTGAGGGGCCCAGAACTGAACACAGGATTCGAGGTGCGGCCTCACCAGTGCCGAGTACAGGAGCACGATCACCTCCCTGCTCCTGCTGGCCACAATATTTCTGATACAGGCCAGGATGCCATTGGCCTTCTTGGCCACCTGGGCACACTGCTGGCTCATGTCCAGCCCGCTGTCAACCAGCACCCCCAGGTCCTTTTCCTCTGGGCAGCTTTCCAGCCACTCTTCCCCAAGCCTGTAGCGTTGCTTGGGGTTGTTGCGGCCGAAGTGCAGGACCTGGCCCTTGGCCTTGTTGAACCTCATACAGTTGGCCTCGGCCCATCGATCCAGCCTGTCCAGGTCCCTCTGCAGAGCCTTCCTACCCTCCAGCAGATCAACACTCCTGCCCAGCTTGGTGTCGTCTGCAAACTTACTGAGGGAGCACTCGATCCCCTCGTCCAGATCATTGATAAAGGTATTGAACAGGACTGGCCCCAGTACTGAGCCCTGGGGAACACCGCTCGTGACCAGACGCCAACTGGATTTAACTCCATTCACCACAACTCTCCGGGCCCGGCTGTCCTGCCAGTTTTTTACCCAGCCAAAAGTGTACCTGTCTAAGCCATGAGCTGCCAGTTTCTCTAGGAGAATGCTGTGGGAGACAGTGTCAAAGGCTTTACTGAAGTCCAGGTAGACCACACTCACAGCCTTTCCCTCATCCACTAGGCGGGTCACTTGGTCATAGAAGGAGATCAGGTTGGTCAAGCAGGACCTGCCTTCCATGAACCCGTGTTGGCTGGGCCTGATCCCCTGGTTGTCCCGGACGCGGCTTGTGAGCACCCTCAAAACGAACCGCTCCACTTCCTAAAACACTAGCAACTAGCCCTGAGGACTGCAACACTAGCAACTAGCCCTGAGGACTGCGACCCCCAGAGGTAATATGTAAGTGAGGTTGGGTACAGCCCCAAAGTGAGTCCCAATGTCATTCCAAGTTCAAGAAGAAGATGTGGAAAATGCTTTTTTTTGTGCCAGCTGCTCATCTGCAAGCTTCTCTTTAGCTTTCTTCACAAGGTCCTGCAACTATTTACTCTTGCATAGTAGAGGATCCAGCACTAACAATACAAGAAATGGATCAAGGTTTGTCAGGAGAAGTCATAATTTTTGTTAAACCAGCTGATACAACTGTAAATTCTAAATAAGATTTATGGCATAGAACTGCTTCAGCTGGACCTTCTAACTTCCCATATCAGATCTTGGAGGGCTTGTATACCCATGTCTTCTTCAGTTTCCCTCCCACACCTGTTATCAGCTGGTTGAACACAAGACATTATCTCTTCTTACAAAGCCTGTAAGTCTCTCTATTCCTATATGGTGAATATTGGGTTTTCCGTTACCCTTTTTAAATGTTTTTTTCATCGCCCACTACTAGCAAACCTGTTGGAACTGGCTCAGCTGGCAGCTGCTGCTTTTCTCGGAGCTCCCAAATGCGCACACTGCCATCTTCTGAACAGGAGATCAGCTGCCTGCAAAAACAGTTGATAAGCAACACTAGCATGGATACTTATCTGAGCAAGTCACCTTGTGATGTTTTTATAAAAGAGACAGCAAGTGCCTCAGGTTCTACACAAGTTTGCTAGAACTCTCAAATGCAGCAGGACATCCAAGCATTCCATGCAAAACAAGGTGCCCAATGTAACAGAACAAACTATAATGGTCTTGCAAAGTAAGTGGAAAAAAATACACATTTTCAATCCCATTTTAAAGGCATACCACTTTATAAAACAAAAAATAACAAGTTTAGACTCTACAAAGACAGTTCCACTAACTGGATTCCATAAGCTTACTTTCATTAAGCAAAACCGTATTTTTTCTTATGGAAAAATAACAAAAGGAAAGATACTCCTTTTTGTTACATGTTTAGAACAGCAGATGCATTTACAAGATCAAGGCCCTCATTTTTATCTTCTGACATACTTTTGCTCCATTGAACAAGAGTATTGTCGTGGTTTAACCTGGCAGGCAGCCAAATACCACGCAGCCGCTCACTCACTCCCCCCACCCCCAGCGGGACGGGGAGAGAATCGGAAGGGTAAGAGTGAGAAAAACTCGTGGGTTGAGATAAAGACAGTTTAATAGAACAGGGAAAAAGAAGGGAAAATAATAATGATAATGATAATGATAAAATATACAAAATGAGTGATGCACAATGCAATTGCTCACCACCCGCGCTGACCGATAACCAAGTAGCGATCGGTACTTCCTGGATCACGCCTACCCTTCATATACTGAGCATGACGTTACATGGTATGGAATACCCCATTAGCCAGCTGGGCTGGCTGTCCTGATTATGTTCCCTCCCACCTTGTGTACCTAGCTCAGTCAGTAGGCACGGGAGCTGTCCTTGGACTAGGAGGGCACTTAGCAACAACTGAAAACATCAGTGTGTTATCAACATTCTTCTCATACTAAATCCAAAACACAGCACTAGGAAGAAATTTAACCCTATCCCAGCCGAAACCAGGACAAGTATAAAGGGATCTAACAACACAACTATTAGATTATCTATACATAGCAAATTGTCCAACTTGGCTGTCAAAATAAGTTCCAGCTAGAAATTCAGCACAAAGGCTGGAAGATACTATTTTTTGTTAAAACATTTCAACTGTTACAAAATATTTAGTGAAAAATATTTACTGAATATGCCATAGGTCTTTGCTTTATAGAAGTAAAATGCCATTAAGCTATATTTTCACAGTGTACACGAAAGTGCTTTATCAAGTCTGATTTTGAAAATAGCAAAGATATGTTACTCTCAGCCTGTGCATCAAGCATACTGGATTATATTTTTTTCACATTGAAAAACTTTTCAATGCATTTTCAAAAATCAGATCAACAAGCTCTATCTAATAAAAGCAGATCAAACTAAAGATCAAGTCCCTGCCCTAGAAATTAGATGTAGCCTTGCAGAGTGTCTCTAGCCACCCTTCCAAATTCTGCATTTCTTTACAGCATTAACAAAATGTACCGTGACTCATACCTGTTTGGAACCTTCTCAATGTGCAGCACAGAGGAGTCGTGAGCAGTTCTCTGACAGGCAATCACACGCTTCATTTGAAGATTATATACGTATATGCCTTTCCCAACAGCAGCAAACACACACTGGAAAGAAAATTCAATGGAACAACTTACAGAACAGACACTGAAAGATCACCCTGCATGTAATGGATTTCCAGCAGTACTATGACATCATCTAGCCTGCATTATCTAGCTTGTTTCTGTCCTCATGTTACTGCTTCATCCCAAACATACAGAATCCACAAGTTATAGAAAAAATGCGGACTTTTTGGAGGAAATGAGAGATATCCTCCTACGCTCTAAGCAGTTGTTTCATTTCTGCATTTTCATCCTGTACCTTATAGTCCAAGCAGAAACCAAGGATACCAACAAATCAACACATTTCTGCAATTAAATATTTATGTTCTTACACTAAAACAATGCTCTGTGTTTCGACAAACTCTTATCTTATCAAGAAAGACTGAGAATACAGGAAGCTGTTCTGCATTCTTGCCATTTTTTTTTAATTTAACTGAAGCTGCACAAAGAGGTCTTGCTCAAGCATTTGGGCTCTATTGAGTGTAAAAAAGGAACTCTCTCACAGAAAGGTATTACACAATACTGCAAAGATCTGGAACCATTTTGCATTCAATGCTCTTCTTCAGAAAAGTGCAGGGATTCCATCTCCATCACAGCCCTAAGAAGCCACAGACTGTTTACAGATCATTGGATCTGACCCTCTCATGACCTGTAATAATTTTAGAGAGGACAAATGTACAATCGTGTGTACGTACGATAAATATTTGGTACCAAACAGAGGAGTGCAAAACACTTCCATTCAGTACATACTGAGTTTTTGAACATACCTTGTTTAGGTGATGGTATGCTAGACCTTTTCCTTGAATGGCCTGCTTTCATCTACACAGCCCAAACATTAATGTCTCATAAGCAGTTCACACTACACACTTGTCAACATCTTGTAAAACTGGTAACCCTGTGCCTTTGACTAAGACTTCCTATATATATTCAACAGTTTTTTAACACTGTTCAAAACTCTTTGTCCAGGTTTTTGTGGGTTTTGTGGGGTTTTTTGGTTTTTTTTTGGTTTTTTTTTTGTTTTTTTTTTTTCTTATGCACACCAGTGGTGGGAGCTCCAATAGCTCTGAAACTAAGCTCAGACTTCTGATAGCACTCTATCAAATCAAGGAAAAAACACTAAGTCCATTTTTATTACTTTTGTAGTTTTGTGTGAGGCTCAATTCAATGGCCTTCCACATCACTCTTCCACTCCTACATCTCAGCCTTTTCTCCCCCCGCCCCCTTTTTTTTTTTAAAAAAAAAAACACAAGCCCCGGCAAAACCCGGTCATCTCAAATTCCAAGAAAATAACAGATGATGAAGTACAAATTGTACACCTGTCTTAACAGGCAAGTTAAAACCACACACACATATATCAGGACAGCAGATGCTCTCCTTAGCACTGTTTCCTAGCATTGCCAAACCCTCACCACTTTCTAAGTAGGAACTTTACAATACAGACAGTTCTGCCCTAAAAGCACCTTCCATTTCAGGATGGAACGCTAGACCACCTTTTCTTCCCACCATTCAAAAGTCTCACAATAAATAAAATTCTGCAGCAATTTGTTTAGTTCAGTTCCATGAATGGAAGAAAGTCCTCAGCAGCCTCAGATTCCACATTCAATGTGTTCATTCCGAACTCCCCAAAATTCTCCACCCCCCTCTTAAAACACATCTTCTGTACCTTTCAAGCAGGGAGTCAGAATGTTTAAAGCCAAATTACAGAGCTTCTCCTGAACAGACTAGATATAAGGAAGAAATTTTTTACAATGACGGTAGTGAAACACTAGAACAGGTTGCCCAGAGATGCCCCATTCCTGGAAACATTCAAGGACAGGTTGGACAGGACTCTGAGAAACCTGATCTAGTTGAAGATGTCCCTGCCCACGGCAGGGGGGTTGGACTAGATGACCTTTAAAGGTCCCTTCCAATCCAAACTATTCTATGATTCTAACAGGATTGGCTTTTTGCTCCTTCTAAACTAAACACCCACAACAAAACCACTGGAAATCCTACCTTTAGAGACAACTACATCTCTTTCCCCTCACACCCCCCAATGTTTCTCTCCAGTGTTTTAGGAATGCTCTTTTCACAGACAGACAAGTGCATCAGGTGACTACTTGGGCCTCAGCCTGCATTCTGATTTTCCACAGCTTTTATTGTTATAGCTCATATCTCTGAATCCATTTCCAGGAATCCCTTTCTTAATCATTCCCCAGCAATGGATCTACAGGCCCCAAAACAGAATCCCACTATGCCCCAGCTATGAAACATCTTTTCTTTTGCCACTAACAGTTGGTAACATTTCACAAAAGTAAACAACAGCCTGAGGATTTTTAGTGTTTCCTGAACAATAACTGGGTTCTGCCTGAGTATTCTGACAAAGAACTCTTGGATTATCTCCAAAGCATGATTACAGTAGACTGGATTTTGGACCCATATTTGTGCTCTTTGCGGTTGAGTATAGCCCATCTGAACAGAAGCAGCAATATTTATTTACTACTAAGCATAGACATATGCCTATTCTTTAATTCACTTCATAGTACCTCCAGCTATAACTATTCAAGAGGCGCAGTATTGTGGAAACTGCATTTCTAAAACCATGGAATATGAAAGGTGTATGCCATCAAAACACACACCTCCTGTTTATTTTTCTCTAGTGGTACTGTAAATAACTAATAAATCATCAGTCAAAAAGAAATGTTGTTGAGACAGTCCATTATGTTAGTTCCCATACCATCAACATATTATAACCTTCAGTTAGCTTAATGACCGAAATTTTATATAAAAACTGTTGACTGTATAAAGACAGCTGTGTGCTTTTTAAAGAAGCCTCTCATATTACCACAAGCAAACTGAAAACACAAAACACTTGGCCTTCTGTGGTAAGGTCATGCTAGCTCACTTGAAGTTTACACTAAAGCTTTTTACCTCCTCATCAAACGTTAAGTGTTGAACTGAAGTTTCATTTGGGCTTTGGGATAACTTTATTTCCGGCTGTGCATCTGGATGGACAGAGGAATCCCAGAAGTTGCACTCAGATGCCTGCTTTGTCCAGTCAAGTGCATCCCAAACTATTAACTCACCCACATGAGAACCTGTCACAAAAGTCAAGTCTAGAGGGGGGAAAAAAAAAATACTACACATAGAAATCATATCATACAAAAAAATCCATTTCACACAAGGTTACAACCCTAGAAATTTAAGAGAGCCCATTTTCGAGCGAAGCTATGTAGAATGTGCAATATGTAACTGACCAGACAAAATCCTCTCCCCTTGAGTAAATACTCATTTGATTACCTAGCACATCTTAGATGAGCAAAAGGAGATGAGCTCTCTCTTGTAAAATTAAAACTAGGAAGGAGAACATTCAATGGCCACAGTGCACAGTACAGTATAGCAAAGGCAAGGAACACCACCAGAAGTATGTACAAGCATTTGAAGTTCATTTGTTGCCTACATACAAAACCCTTCTATTTCTTGGACAAGTAGGTGTATCAGCACTCCTCAGACACAGCAAAGTATGCCTTTGCCATAAACGGAAATACTGATCACAAATTAAATGGATGAGCTAATGGCAAGATTGAATTAGCTGCTCCTGAATTTGTTAATCACACATGGAAAGAAACCAATTCAACAATATTTAATGCAGGTAGCATATTGTCTTATTAAGCCCAATATTGCTTCCCTTTCATAATCAAAAAGGAGAAAATAATGGCAACAGGAAACCCCAGAAACAACTAGCATAGAATCCAAGTTTTCTTCTTTCCAGGTTCTTGTTACCTCTGTACCACAGCCTCTTTGTGCCAACCAGGCTGGCACAAACAAGCCCCAGGACTAATATACACTCTCTATCACACCAGCAGTAACTTGTCCTGGGCTCTGGGGGTGCTCCATAAGAAAAGACAGGGAAGAACAAAGTAGAAGGGGTGGCTACCTGCAGAAGAGTAGACAGAATTTCAGGTAATAGCTCAGTATTGCCCTAACGGGCAGCAGAGATCGCTGCTCATCTTCCAGAGCCTCTAAGTAATGGATCTATATGCACACCCAGAACTTTCAGTTATCAGGGACTACAACTGCAAAGGATGTGGCATTGTATATTCCATTTTAAGAATCAGAAGGAACAAGAAAAAATAGCATTTTAAACTTTCCCAACAGGAGGAAGACCCAAAGTTTCATTCCCATCAATGACATTGCCTCTTTTGCGCCTTTTCTACATTGTAACCTGCCTGGTTTCATTTCACTGTTAATCCATAAATAAAGCCATTATATTTTCACATTTCACTACCTTTGCAGCTACACAGGAAGGTATGTCTACCAGTTATAAAGTTTCACTCCAGTTAAAAGTTTGGTCCCAATAAAAACTCCATAGTTGAAATATCCCGCTGGTAACTAACAAAATTAGTAACATTATAAAACGACTATTACCATGGACACTGACTAATGACAAAATGTTATCCTGATGGTCAACAAGGCGTTTTACTTCAAGGACATTCCAACCTTCAGACCCATCATTAGAAGCAATCAACCTAAAAATGACTTAAAAGATAGAGAGAGAAATTGTCTAAATAAGGTTTATCATTCAGAGTAAAATGTAATTAAAGCCACTTATGACCACTCATAACACCAAAAAAAAAAAGAGAATAAATTATTTCGGTGTTATTAATAAGGCCTCTTACTACAGCAACTATAGGATAAAACATTTCAGCCTAGTAACTCTGAAATCCAGAGAATCGGTCAAAATCGGAATTTGCAGAAAGCACAAGTGAAAAGTATTAGACATCTTTACGGATAAGTAAACTAAAAGCGAAACGACTTTCTTAAGGGCTTATCTGACTGAAAACTATTATTCAAAAGGATGCAATATTCTCTAGTAAGGCAGTCAAGATCGCCAGGAATTAAGACTTTATTTTAACCAGTCTTGGAACTTCTTTTATGGTATCTCAGGGGCACTACAAAAGGACTGCGGGAAGTTCAGAGGGAAGTTTACATTGCATACCAGTGTCTAAACACAAGACGACTATTTTTAATTCGCTCATGATTCTTTGAACAGAATATCAGATTGCTATTTTTCAGCTAAGTGTTTAATCACATTGAGTAAAGTAAGTTGTTTTGCTGATTCAGTGCTCTATTTTTTCTCCTGGATTTTTTTCCATATTTTGAAATTTCAGTAATTTTATAAAACACTCTTATTTAGAAGACTCTCCACCACCAGCTAGCCGATGACTTACAGTTTGCATACATAGAAAACCCTGTCTCCAAGTGAGCAACAGAGAAACCATCACATTGTCACATTATGGCTTTGGATAGTATAATGAGATCGGCAATATCTCGTACTCCTGATCTTGCAATAAGGAGTCTCTAGAGAAGCGTAGTATCTAACAGCTCACGTAATGAGTTCCAGACCTTCCCAGAAGGACAAATGTAGATCGCCACAATCAGATCTGGACAGGTGGCAATAACAGTAATAACAATAACAAAGAATATAGAAAAGTCTTGTCATGCAGATCTCAACAAAATTCCTGAATGAGATTAGTATTGTCTGCCTCTTTGTCAAATAAGGGAAAAAAGAAGAAGGTTGCTAATCACACCCTAATAACATTTACTTTTCCCACGTAATTCCAGCAGCATGCTCTTTACACATATCTCTGATAAGCAGCTGTAAGAGAGAAACATGAACATTTAACAGAAAGGCAACATACTCACTTAGCTCTTTGCCAACAGCTGCCGCAACACAATTTTTAGGCAATTCAACCAAAGCACTGATACCTTTGAAAAAATACAGAAGAGAGAAAAGGATATTCATTGGCCACAAGAAAACACAGGCAACTGTTAATTCTTTATTAATAAAGTTCTTCATAATCTTCCTTCCACTTATAAGTTATTATCAAAATAAAAGCATATTGCCTGACGTGAAAGTTAAACGGCATTGGAAGTGAACAGATTAACCTCACACAGAGGTAGAGTCAGGAGTTTTGGTCCTGAATCCAGCAGAATTCTGAACGTCAAACTTGAGGTGAAGCTGAGAGTCAATAATCTTTTTATTTTAAATACAGTTAAGATGTTTATGTCCTAATGCTGGACAATATTAAGGACACTGTGGTAATTATTGAGACTCTAAACATAGGTAATACCAAAGTTATTAGACACTGGTACTACCACAGTATGCATGATACTAAAATATCATGCAGAGCCAGCTGAAGAAGAATAGGGCACAAGATAAAATGTCCAGCTTGCTGTTACTCTGCCTTCATCCTGCACAGAATTCCCCCAGTCTGTGCTGCCACACCATTAAAGGAAAATTCCCCAAGGAATAAGCAATCTGTCCTTTTCCCCACAAAGGAAGCAAGAGATTAGGAGGGAAGAGAGAGCCCATGCTGCACATCCTATTGACCCCTTGTACAAAAGTTTCAACAGCACCTGACTCTAAGCACTACAGCACCACTTCCAACTGGTATTTGGCA
The DNA here is from genome assembly GCF_964195595.1 of Calonectris borealis. NCBI lineage: Eukaryota > Metazoa > Chordata > Aves > Procellariiformes > Procellariidae > Calonectris > Calonectris borealis. The sequence goes on from NC_134352.1 coordinate 60,739,692, forward strand.
TGATATTTTGTATTGAACCAAGAGAAATATTAATATGCTCAAAGATTCAGAAGGTTTAGCCTACCACTACTCCATTATGACAAAAATAAGAGGACCTTATAGCAGCCTTCCAGTACCTGAAGGGGGCCTACCAGAAAGCTGGAGAGAGACTTTTTACAAGGGCATGTAGTGATAGGACAAGGGGCAATGACTTTAAACTGAAAACTGATAGATTTAGATTAGATATAAGGAAGAAATTCTTCACTATGAGGGTGGTGAGGCACTGGAACAGGTTGCCCAGAGAAGTTGTGGATGCCCCATCCTTGGAAGTGTTCAAGGCCAGGTTGGATGGGGCTTTGAGCAACCTGGTCTAGTGGAAGGCGTCCCTGCCCATGGCAGGGGGGTTGGAACTAGATGATCTTTAAGGTCCCTTCCAAACCAAACCATTCTATGATGCTATGAAAATACTGGTTCCAACTTTGAATTCGATTCACAGCTTCGTAGGTATCTTTGTAAAGTATGGCAATAATATGCAACAATTTTCTTTGCATGGACAGATAATATATAAGCTTATTAATAGAAAAGCATGATTGACATTGAGATCTGATTACATTTACTGTATTTGTATCAAAACCTGCATTTGCTACATCAAAAGTACTGATTCTTAATAATAAAAAGAAATCTTTACTGCTCTATTACTACAAAGCTTTACTTAGGAAAAATAAAACTCCCGCTTGTTCACAGAGAAAGCCAGCCAAAGGATCTGGTCCACATTACAGCAAACGTATCAATCAGCATCCGAGGTCTAGCCCTGTAAGTCCAAGCTAATGTATAGTTACTGAGATTTGACATATTCTAAAATTCACACAGCACAGGAGATTAAAAGCAGTCTTAATTCTAAAACGATTAAGTTTGACATTTAAAAAAATAGAGAGTGGCTCTAATACATAATGTTATCATTAGAATTAAAGAGAATTGGCCAAGTTGGTTTTGCATCATTATACAGATCCATTTTACTTGCACTTTAACAGCTATAATGAGTCATTTACATTTTTACCTGCATCAGTAAGATGACTGGTCTTACACAAGAGATCTAATTTTCGGTTCCAAACACATAGATCACTCCCTCCAGACAACCATACATCCAGTCTTTGAAGAACTGTCAAACACTGCAGTACAAAAATCAGATATATGTCCCCTGCAAAAGTTCTACAGGGAATTTCTCAGTGAAACCATCATGAGCTTTAGCTAGATAAAGCTGTAAGTACTATGAAATACAGTATTAAGGTGTCACTTCCCTGAAAAATACAGATTTAATTACATACTACATGTTGCATTTTTCCATCAACAATGCAAAAACTGATTTTTCAGCGATTGTTTTCTTCTATTAACATTCAACAACTAGTTTGACTGTAGGTTGCCTTTTCCAACACAGTAACAAAACCAAGCCATAAAATGACATTTGTTCTACATCCTTTCAAAAAGAATATTGAAGTATTAAAAGTTCCAAAAACAAATTAAGAATTGTGCCCATTTCTCAGTCAGTCATTATTCCTGTTCTTAAACCAAACACTGCTGTTCGTTTTAACACCTGCCCATATGGCCCATGAGCCATACATAATAGATTCTTCTATACAACAAAACAACAGATATACTAGAGTTTCCTCAGCTTACCTTTACAGTAGAATGGAAACATGACACTTTCTGAACCTGTCTGCCACTACTGCAGTCCCAAACCTGGCTTTATTCATTAAGGAAACTGAAAGGTTTTTATATATTATAAATACAACTGCTGTGTTTGTAATTAAATGACAGATTGGGAAATAGGTATGCAGAGACTCAGTCTTCTAAACCCTTATTGTCTTTTCAATATTTGGCCAAAATGACATATTAATAAAGAATTGTTATGGATTCATTTTTGTAGCACGGATTGCATCTACTTGTGAGCAATAACTAGCGAAATCCTAGTGTAATCCAATTATACCTATAGATATTATCAGCCAATAAATTTAAACAACCTGCAGCCTGTCTCGATGCTACCTTTAAAAGTAAAAACCAACAAAAACCCCATAGAAATTTGAATCCTCTCCAGATCTAAGGATACAATAACTGTTCTATCAGCTGATGCTGTTAAAATCAAATGTTTTTTTTCTTCAGAAGCATCTGACGAAGAAAATGGTGCTATAGCTGTAATTTTGTGTGTGTGTCCATGAAGTTCAAAAAGTTTTTCTCCCGTCTGAAAAGTAAAAACAGGGAAAACTAAGGGCAAAATTTGGAAAATGCCTACTGTAGCATATGACACAGGTACCACATGAATTTTGAAAGCAAGAATTTTTAAGAGTTAAAATCGCCCTTTCTAAAGTAATTTATGGATTTACTTCTTACTGCCTTCAATACTGTTCAAGATCTTACCCAGAATTAAATAACATATTAAGTATAAGTGTAAAGGAGTATTACATAATAAAAATTACTCTAAGAGTAAAAAAAAAATTCTAGAAGCCCTTACGAACGAAGTTCTGTATTAAACTCATTTAATTTTAATGCAAATATTGGCCATTTGCCTTTTTTAACGGATTCCACAGTAAATCAGATTTGTTGACAAACCCTCTCTTGAACAAGTAAGTTTTTTTATTTTAACGATCAGAAAAATTTGGCCTATATTTATGGCAAACACAGTAGTGCCAATTTCCTGACAGCTTTATTTAGTATGTACATAATCTATAGCTTCAAACACGTGGTTTAGATAACTGCAGCTACTTCTGCTCTGTTTAGTTAGATGGCAAAACCCTACAAACAAACATGCAGAAGCATACTGGCATTTTAAACATGCAATTAAAATAGAGGGTAGTTATAACCGTAAACTTCTTTACACTTGTGGATTAAGTTTTTAAATTAAAACTACAAAAGATTTGCTGTAACAAAAACATAATAAAAATTCTACAGAAGTAGAAAATGGAACTCAGTTCCTAAGCTGGATATCTAAATGAGTTTTTCATTCACAAACTGCTCAGAACACTGAGTATATATACTTATATACATGGTTTTGAATATTCAAAAACAATTTCCTTTTCCAAATTATAGAATTATAAAAGGCCTTCAACAACAGCAAAGCACTACCTGAAACTGCTTAGAAGAGTGGAAAAGTTTCAAATTTTCCCCTCCGTATATTAAAATTACGCTATCATAAATGTCACATAAATTTTTCAGAAGGTTTCTAAAGAAGTTTACAGTCTGAGATTTCTTTCCTCCTTAATTTGGATGTTTGGTACTCACAGTTTTGACAGCACAGTATGTCTCCCTTTTAGACTTCCTATTGAACAATCTTAACTTGTATACTAGCCCTCCTTAACACAGGTTTAATGCTCATCCCTTCTCTGTAATTTTGCCAATGATATGGAGACACAGAGCAGAACAACAGAACAGTAGCTATCACACACTCACAGAGCATTATTTCCATGATAAATCTAATGTCTTAGTAAGGTTTTCAAAAGTTATAACAAGATTTTTATCACAGCAAGCAATTAAGGCCTTGTTTCTGCACTGCATGAAATGTTTAACTTCCACTGACTTTGGTGTCTTTCCAATACAGTTTTGTGTTAGCTCTCCATTTAGTCTAATCAGTTATACCGCAAATAGATATTGCTAATAGAGCCACTGAAATGTACTTAAAACTTAAGTGTATATATATAAATCTTGGCAGGATTGGGACCTGGCTACGTATTTGTTGAGTTACTAGTCAACATTTTAGTGTTTACAGCAAACACTGAACATATTTTAAAAGAAGAATTAAAGCCACAAGTTCATACACTTCTGCTTTTCACATCATCATTTAATCTCAAATCTCTCTAAAATCACTATGTCTTCCCAAAACATTCTAACTTCTAGCATTTATTGTTCTCTTGGGTTCACACAACTTTTACTTTCCTAGCTCTCCTTTGTAAACTAAGATGTGACAGACTCCCTCCACTTTCATATTTTGAAACAGTAGCGCTGCAGCAATTCTTATTTATTCTGCTTTTTCGCTACTAGACATTTCTAACTCCTCTCCCCAACTTCTACCCTCTCCAGAGCACACAAGCTACGCCCCAAAAAAAGAGCCAACCTGAGCATTCCACAGAAATATGATTCCATCATCTCCTGCAGATGCAAACCTGAAATTAAAAAAAAAAACTGTGAAAACCTCAATATAGCATAATGTAATAGAAAAGCAGTAAACAGTTATGTAAGAAAAATATTTACAAGATATATCAGACTCTAGCTTTAGAGAATAAACACGTATACTTAATATATGAACAAGGCTTAAGAATTCCAATACATACTATTATAAATAGAATCCCACATTACAGAACCAATTCTCTTGCTTAAAAATGAGAGATCTTACACACCAAATAACAGTGACCTCTAAAACCAAATACTATTAGTCAGAGCCAACTGACTGTAAGACATCTAACAAGTTACAAACCACTCATATGAGTTCTGCCCAGGAGTAGAGGAGCCCATGATACTTTAAACTGTGGCTTAAAAGAACTCCCAAAGGGAGTGCATTTAAGGTGCTAAATTTGACTTCTGCTGAAAATCCAGCTGGAAGGCATACCATATGAGGAAAAAACAGGTTCATATTAGCATGTTAATCTCACATTAATAAAGTCTGACCTAAATTTAATCTTTTTCCCTTGGCTAGAGTGAATAGCTAACCATCTGCCTACATTTGCACCTTATCACCACCACAGCTACAGTGTAGCTGGAGCACACATCCCAGCTATCCCAGTAAAGGCATATTGTGAGGTGAGAAAGCCTAGAATAAAAGCAAAACCCTCCACAGAAAATTTGATTCAGTTGTTACTTGCAAATATATCTACCTTCTATTTTTTTTCCTTTGTTTTAAGCCTTCACCAAGGGGTTAAACAGTTAATATTTAGAGAACGAAGATTTGTACTATGTGCAAGACAGTCATAAAGAAGGGAGGTTACATCACTTCTGAATATTTTTTGTTACCAGCCGTGAATGGTTTCATGAACTATATACATGTCCTTTCTTTTAGACTCTTTGCAATTACAATGTTTGTGTAACTTGCTAACAGAATAAGTTTTCATGCAGAAAGCCACAGGGTTTTTCCCCCCTCTTTCTTCCACATATCCTCCTGTTTTATTCTATTATAATTTAAAAAAAAAAGTGTAAGCTGTACTTTCTTCATATCTTTCATTATTTTATATCCAATCAAGCCCCTTCTTTAAAAAGATTAGAGCAGAAAACAATCTTTCCATGAACACCTCTGATGACATTAATTTCTTATCTTTAGTTGCCTTTTAGCTCTATTATACCTTGCTTTGTCACAACATCAAGAACTTAAAATAGTAAGACTCTCACAATTCAGCAAGAACCCTTTAAATTCCAGTTCCTTTCTTGAGTAATACTGGAGCTGTGTGCCACTTGAACAAAATTCTGGGAAGAAAACTGGTGTTTGAAAAAAGGCATGAGTGTAATTCATCAACACAGAAGTTCAATAGAGTGCTATTTTGCGTATTTTCCTCCCCATCTTCTAGCCAGGATTTCTGTTTAAATATAAAGGTATATTGTAGAGTCAGTTATCCTACAGTTACATTCTGTTCACCAAGGTGCAGATTCATGGGTCACCTGATTCTTTTCCAGTCACGATCACCATCATCTATAACCTTGTCTGTTTCCTGAAGGAGCAAGGAATGGTCAAATGAGCAACAAAAAAAGCTATTCTTAAAATGTGTTATGAACTCTGTTTAGTTTAATGTGTCAAATGCTGGAGTATTACATGCAATTTTATCTCAGTCCATTTTCTGGAAGACTCTTGCTGAGGCTTAGCCTTCTTTAGTGATCTTCTAATCAATATGACCCTTACTTCATGTTCAAAGAGTACAAGAGAAAAGAAGGAAAAAAAAAAAACAGCTTTCTGTTACATTTATACAGGATTTATTTAGTATCTTCAAAAACCAATCTGAGAAAATTTTCCACTCACTGGTTTTAGCTGAGCCACTGAGAAAACAAGAAAATCCTTCTGCAAAATTCTCAGTAAGATGATATTATCTAAAGTCCTGAAGCGTGAAACTTGGCTTACAATAGTTGACAAAAAGCACACAATGGAATAGCTGCAGAAACTAAATAAAAACATTTCAGAAGCTGAGTAACAATACTAATTTTACTGAAAAGAATCAAGTGAAAAATATTATCAGCTGTTTAACAATCCAGAAACAACCATATTCTTGATAAATAAAACCTCAGAATTACTGTCCAGTGAAGCGACTCTATTAAACATCTCAAACTCCCAGAATATTAACCAGCTATATAACTTACTCCTTACCCATATGCTATTTTATAACCTATCTTCAATGCAGCCATCCAGGCTTTAGTTTTACACTGATTATTATTAGTTTAGCTTCAATAATTTACCTGCTATCATACAGTGAAGCCCAAAATGGTAAAAGATTTCTTTGCGTCAGACAATTCATGCAATCTAAGAATACTCTGGTATTTCTATAAAGACCAATTGCATTTATTGAGTATGTGTTTTGGGAAAAATGTACTTTGAGGAAAGGTTATTTTAATAACTTGTTTGGGAAAAGAAAGGACTGAAAAAAAATGCACAAGATTCTTCTATTTTTATATGAATCTTCTGGTGGATTACTATAATGTAGAAAAATAAACTTTATGGTAATGCATGTAACTTTTCTGATATATATATTTATGACATTAAGAATGAAAGCTGACAAGCTAAAAATTCTCCAGTCTTCTGTGAAATTTTTATCTATATTTACAAAATTAGAAATATTTACAAAAATATTAGAAAATAAGATTCTGCAGGCATTCCAAATTTGGAAGAGACCACATGCCCAATCAGTGTGCATGGGGAAGGAGAGAACCTTCCTTCACAAAACACCTGCTGTACACTTGCAAGGATATAAACCAAACTCTTACCTATGTTAACTTTGTGTAGTGTATTGATGAATATATTAGAAATCTCCTTCTGTGCCTAATCCGTGAAAGATATAAATTACTACAGCTCCTTAAGAGAGACACTCTTGCCTATTACTTACGTTCTTAGTTCTAAAGGTTTTCTATTTAATTCTCCACATCAGCCAAGAGTCACTACGCTTATTATTGACTAAAGGCTTCACAACCTTACTTTTAAGGCAGAGAAATACTTCCTCTCTTGCAGGATTAAGTTAAATTAGAGAACATGCAAGGCTAATTTAGACAAAGCTAGGATAGAAGCCAGGTCATAACGTAAAACTATCATAATTCATTCTCTCAGTCATACTTCCAAAGCGACAATGGTGAATGTAGTGACTTCATCTCTGCTTCATAACCAGTTTTCCAGTTTTTAGATAACTCTGTTCTCAGAGTTCACAATAAAGAGGCATCTAGCTACAAGGAACTAAGAACAGAACAGATAAAGATTGTCAGGGAATATACAAAAAAAAGTGCACAAAGCTAAAAATTGGAAGAGAGAAACAAAGGAACTGACAGGTTTCAAAGAAGTACAGCAAGTTGAACAAGATCAAACTGGAGGAGAGATGTAATGCAGAGATTAGGCATCTCTGGAATTTTACTAAGTAGTCATTCTGAACAAAGTGGTGAAAATTTCAAAATTTGAGAAGTTCGGAAAAAAGTTGCATTAACCAAAGCTCAAGTAAGTGAATTAAGCACTAGAGTTTAAGAAGAAAGTGTAACAAGATTGGAAAGAAAGGAACAGCAAGATTCAATATTGTTGAGAACCTCACGTTCAATTGCCACAGTGTATCTGTAGGAGTCTATTACATTCCTTTGTAGAACCGAAAGGTGAAATAACAGCTGTCCTCAATTCAAAAACATAAAACACATGCATCTACTCAGAACAGAAGCAGAAACTACTGCATATTGTCCTGGGAAAAGTGTGTGTATGCATGTACCGAAGGCAACGTTCAATCCAGGAACAGCCTGAAAAAGAAGGGCTGAATTAGCTAAAGGCATTTCTTTCAAACAAATGAATTTGTATCAAGAAACATAACTCCATGGCCATTATTTTCTCATTAAAGTATAACTTAAAAGAGAAGCCAAAAGATGTAGTAACAAACTAAGAAAAGGGAGTGCTCATCCCTTGCCTTTTTCAATTCCAGGCTTTTCCTGCCCTCCCCCATCAAAAATAAAAAGAGGATTAAAAATATTAATACGTTTTCATAAATATTCTCTGAAGTATTGCCAAGGATGCTGTGAAACAATTTGAAATGCAATTTCATACCTGCAATCATCTATTTGCACTAGAAATCGTACTATATCTTGATGACCTTTCAACACAAGGAGCTCCGTGTAAGGATTCTGTATTTGTTCTTCACCAATTGTCTGTACAGATGATTTCTAAAATTCATAAAAAAGGAATGAAATTTACTTTGTACTGACATAATTATTTTCGTCAGGTCTTTGTAATGTCTAACAATCTACATATAGACTCATGTGTGAATGTACACTTACATTTGAAGTCAAATTAAATTTCTGAAATATCATTTTGCCTTAATGAAAATCATTACAAAAGATCATTTCTTACTATTTCAAGTAAATAATATCTTTCTATAGCATGTATTTAAATTATAATATAGCATTTTCTGTTTAACAAAAACATTTTGTACTGCTTTAATCACTGATACACCAAGATGAAAACCAAGATGTGGAGCCAGCTTCATGACTCAATTCACTGTACCTTCAGTTTTTCATTAAATTACACCTCTTCTGAGAGGTCTGTGAACCTGTCGTATCTTTCATCTACTGTTCAATTTTAAAATCCTATACAAAGATGACATATTTAAAATAAATAAGAATAAATGCTGTTCCATTACATAATATATAAATCATCCATTGGGACTCTATTCACAAAATACCAAAGCAAACTGCTTAAAAAAAAACATAGAGAATGATTAATCATTTTATAGAACAGCATCTGCAATTACTCTCAACTAGACTATTAATTAAAAGAACAATCAATCACTCAGAGCAAGCTAATCACCAGGCAGGGTCAATAAAACATTGCATAGGACTGCAGTTTCAAAGTACAACAGTTCTGCTAATCCCAATAATTAGTTTGTTTCAACAGAAGACAACTTTTTTGTATTGAAGTTCTTCCACATTCTGGAACAACTTGCTATTAGATATTATTTTAAAAAAAAAAAAAAATCTAAATAGCTCAGTAGTAACTCAGTGACAGCACTCTCCTCCTTCTAGATTTATTTTACATAACAGTCAACATCATCTTACTTCCAGGATTGTATCTTCTTTGAGGACTTCAACAGAACCTACACTGTAAAACAGTAATTACTGAACACTGTATGACATGCCGCATACATGACAGGTAACCCTACGTGAAAGACAAACATATTATCCTCAGAAACTTCAACATTTTCTTGCAGGAATAATAAATTATTTTCTATTACTTCCATATTGGTACTATGATACTGTTCTTCAGAAGTTAAGAATGACAAAGTTAATAAATAGGGAAAGAAATCTGTATTTATTCTTAAAATGAAGAGGTTGTCAAAATGCTAGTTCTTGTGATTTTATCTTGGTTTTGTGCATTTCATGAAGCAACTGTTCCTCATTTTATGCAATTATGTGAAAATAGCAGTTCCCATCTAAAACAATGCGAGTCTGCATGGTTTTAAAGAAAAGTTGGACAAATATGGAAACTTGGAGTTCAGCTGTCAAAAGCTAATCAAAACATTCCTTAAAAAAGTTGAGAATTCTAAAAATCCTAAGCATCACTGGATGACATTAGCAACACTGGAGTCAGAAGACTTCCGTTTTTACTTACTAACAGAAACATACATTCACAAAACAATTGTAACATCACTTTGAAAAAGTCAGAATTTGTAACATTAACATTCCAATTCTGTATTCTGTTGTAGCTTCCTATTCAGTACAAGACAGTGCTACTTCATTTGAACAATGTGTCTAATCTTATTTTTTCTTAATTCTAAAAATGCCTGTGGAATATTGAAAGACACAGTGCTGATTAAGTACTAAAGATAACAACAACATAACAGTTTTTTCCCCAGTACTGTCATACAACAAGCTATGCTCTCTTCAGATCTTCATTAATATTTACCAAAGTGTTGGGTTACATTTGCATTCTTTGTCTGAGGAAATCTGTTTTTGCTATAAACTATTAATTGAACTCTCTTTTGCTATAAACTATTAATTGAACTCTCTTATAGCAAAAATCTGTTTTTGCTATAAACTATTAATTGAACTCTTTTTAGAAAAGAAAGCTAGATGCTGATGCTAATGGAATCCACTCCCAACTTGCATGTTTTTATGCAGGACCTGTAAGCATCACTAGGATAATGAGTAAAAAAACCACAACATTCATCTCAGCTTCAGAACTTCCTATAAACCCATGATCTGAAGCATTTAAAAGTGGGATTTTCAAATGCAATTCACCAAAAATATGGATACAAGAGTACACAGATATACTTATGTATGTATCATGGAGCATGGTAAATTAGCTTACATGGACCATGATGCTACTGCAGTTAGACTGCTCCCATTACCACAGCCACCCTGCTTAAGACGTACACCATGGCCACCAACTGACGAGATTCAGGAACTTAAGTCTAAACGATTTTCAATTCCATAGTAAAAAAGGAAATGGGTAAGGAGAAATTTAAATTTCATTAATTTAGGACAGCTTTGTCAGAGGCTTCCTCTATTCACCCAGTGCAATGTCACTCTAATACATCTGGCCTTTTCTTGACTGGCTGAAGCCATAGCACGTGAAACAAACACCATAAGTCCACAGCCCACACACTGCTATGGGCTTCCTTATCTATTTAAGAAGCATACAGAGAGAATTAATGGTTATGAAAATGATCTTTAGATGAAACAATATTACATAACGCAGGAAAAAAGAACAAAAATATTTAGGGACTACCCTTACCAATATTTGTTATTCAGTTTTTCCACAGAGAAGCAAAATGATTACCATCATTCAGCAAACCAGTGGTAGCAATGGGAACAGAAGTCCTGTGGATCAGGTTTAACCAAGCTACGAATGGCAGACTGGAAGAACTGGACCACACCTTGACTCATGCTCATGCTTTATTAAATCACAGTATAACTAAACCATAGCCAGAGTTTAAACTTTGTAGAGGGACACGTAGTTTTCTAGCACATCTTAGAAAGCTGTTGCCTACTTCCCCTCTTCCTTTGAAAAACAACTGCACATAAACCTGCTAAATATGACTGCAATCCAACCAACATTTTGACTGATGACAGAGATCAGAGGCATTCCCACACATAGTCAGTCCAAATTGGTGCAGGCTCAAATTTCCACCAAAGTAACTACTGGCATTTGAAATCAACCATGATATTGTCATGGCTTGCTCATGTACAGCAGCTGAAAAAGAATTACTTCCTCATATTTGTCTAGATTACAAAAGCACTAAGTGTTGGGAGCCTAGTAGTAGAGTTGATTAACTCTTGTTAAGTCCAGGCTGAGAACTTCAGCAGAGTCTTAGGGACAAGAAAATCCCAATAATCTCTCCCTCAACTCTAGTAAAACTCTTTTCCCGAGTCAGGCAACAGGAAGGATGTCAATGTTCAGTAAACTACATGACTAGTTTATTTTATGGATGAGAAACTGAGAAGAAATGCTAGAAGACTACTACAAACTCCAACTAGGCCACATAACTAATAAGTTACTGCCTATAATTTACATTATCGACCGGGGAGTCCCGAGGGCAGGACACCATATGCTTGCAACCTATACAATATAACCCCCACTTGCTGAGGACACTCTGAGCAGGAGGGAGAAGGCCGGGACGCTCCTGACGGATGGCGCGCAAGGCTTTCGAATCCTGGGCAAGCTCAGCTTGGAGGTTTTGCTGTTTGCCTTTTTTTTTTCTCCTCCGCTCTTTCTCTTCAACGAGCTAGTAACCCTTTCTAACAGCCAGAAAGTCTCGCAGGTTGCGAGCTAGCTTTGAAGGCCCCTTGCTCCAGAGGGCCCGGCGCAGGACCCAGCAGCGCTACCACGGGACAGCAGACCCCCGCCGACAGACAGGCCACCGGCCAGCGCCCCCCTTGCCCATAGCGCTCCCCCCAACCAGACCTAAAGCTCCCCAGGGCCCTCCACAGGCGCCGCGCTGCGAGAGGGCGGCTGTTCCCACGGGCACCCCCCCACCCCGGCCCGGCCGCCGGTTCCTCTCTGAGGGGACGACGCTCCCCTCCTCCCCCGCCAACGGCCCTAACGCTCCTCCTGGCTCCACCTCCCGCTGCTCTGCCCGCTTCCGCCACGCCGGCCCGCGGCCTTACCTCCGCCAGGCCCTGCGGCTCCCGGCCGCCGCCAATCAGCCACCGCAGCATCGGGAGCGGCACCTGCGTCCCCGTCCCCCCCCCACGGCCGGCTCGCTTCGGCAGCGGGACGGCCCCTCGCCGCCTGCTGCACCCGGCAGCTCGGCGGGATGGCCGGGGGCGGGGGCTCCCGCTGAGGGAAAGGCCTTCTCAATCGAGCTCCTCGCGGAGAGCAGCCCTCCAGCGGGCGGGGCCGAGAGGGGCCTGAGCAATCGATCGCCGAGTGGGTACCGTGCCGCCGCCGGGGGGCGCTGTGAGGGGCCGGCGGCGTGGCGGGAAGCGGGAAGGCGGCAGCGGGAGCCGCAGCCTGGTTCAGGTTAGCCTGGGGGCGAGTTCTGCAGTTCAACTGCCAACCGTGTTAATTCCGTATAATGGACAAATAACGTATTTACTAGCTTTTACTTGCTGTCTTCCAATTTCAGGGGAAATTTATGCTACAACAAAAGAATAGTTATTACCATTTTATTGTGACCATCTTACCTGTTTCCTGAAGTAAACGACCACCAAGATTTTCTGTATATAACAGATTTCCATTGGCTGTGACTGTTTTCATTCTCCTTCACTGAACCTCCTTTAGGTCTCCGATATCCTTGTCAGAGTGGAGTAACAAATACTGTACAAATGCACCGCCTTCAAAATGCGGCTGCACCATCGGGTTAAACAACGGCCTCACGTCATTCTCGGTCCAGCTCCTCCTCTGTCTTTTACACAATTATCTTGGCAGCCTCTTTGAATTTTACGTGCACGTGGAGCAAGATCACAAAACCCATCCCAAAAGGCCACACAAACCCACATTCTTGAACAGGCACAGGTAACAAAGAAATCCCTAACGTGTGTAAATCTGTCCAACCGGCACTGCTCTGTACATGTGAATTTACACATTTCACTTGTCCTGTTGCCTTTTCACCCACGTTGTTTCAGGTAATCAACACCACCCAGTACCATGAGACATAGCTGAGATTTCCCAAACACCTAGAGCAGAGGATAATGGTGGTTTGCTAAAACCTGATCTTCTGATAGTGACCAAACCTGTATTGAAAAGCATGGGATGTGTCCTAGGTCTAGGATGAAATGCTGCTGTATTGACATAAGTTTGACAAATATCGGTGGCGTGCAACCTGAGTATTGCCATTTGTTAACTTCTGTGAATTCTTTGCAGCTTCTCAGCAAACTAAAGTTGATGACAACCATAAACCAGTTTTAAAGTAGCAGATGTTTACTCCTACTTTAGCATACTCCTGCTTTTCCATTTCAGTTCAGCTGTGCTAGATTCCCAGCTCAGAGGTGCTGAGCCTGCAGACTAAGGGCACAGCCAGTGGGATTACTTTGTGCGTGCAGCTACATCTGCCAGGGTTTCCATGGTAATATTTTGTCATCACCAATCTGCTCTTCGGCAGTCTCCCTAAATAATATGGTATCTTCTCCAAACTGGCAAGTGTTGACTCGTTTCATTGCATCTCATTTATTGGAAGGAAGCATGACACAGCATAACACTACTTTCAGTTGTATGACCTGTAGTCCCCAAATACAATATCCATAGTGATATCCCCTCCAAAAATGAAAAAGAGAGGGGACAGCACTTAATACACCAGATGCGGGGACAGGGAATGCTGCTTACTCAAGTTAGCAACATGAGTAAAGATATTCTTTCTTCCTTAATGCAGTGAGGAAAATACACTCCGTGACTTTACCTCTCCTTTCCTGCCATACCTACTTATTTTAACCTATGCTGCTGTATCACAATTCACACATCTGGAAGAGACAGGATAGAAAAGATGCAGTGCAGTACTATGCTGAACAGCATCCTTGTAGATAAATACAGAGCTTTGACCTTCATGGCAGTATCTGGAAGGCTATAGGTGGTGTACTGTCGTTGTAACAACCGTGCTGGAATGCATTCATTCTTCAAAACAGGAGCTAGAAATGCACCAGGTCCCTGCATGGTGGCCGTGGACCCTTGCATGGCTTTGAGGGACTTCAGGAGAGTGTCTTTTGTCTTGCTAATTGGACCTGAGTTCAGAACTCTGCTTCTGAGCATCTTTGAATTCCTTCTTTAAACTAACAATGCAGTCTGCTTCTGGCTCTTTTACTCCATTTTCCATTTCCCTACCTTTGTATGTTGCATGAATTTCTGTATACTTCTTTTTTAAATCCTTCTTGTAATTTTAAAAAAACAGTTGCTGTTTTTGTTGTTGTTGTTGTTTTTATTCCAGCTCGTATTATACACTTCTTGGAAGCAGAAACAACTTCTCTATCTCCCAACGTAATTTGTGCAGGTGCTATGTTTGTCGTGATGTCTAGGTAAAGAGCGCAATCCACCACAGCGTTCTGTGGCCAGGCCGAGATGCAGTGTCTTCTGCAATGTAATGGCTTGTTGCTGTCAACCATTGGCCACTGGTGAAGGGTTGCATTAAGACTCTTAAACAATATGAATATGATGGGTCTGTTTGAGGATAACTGTCACTGCAGGAAATTTGCAGCACATGTTGTGATTACACTTGCAGAAGGAGACTCTCTTCCACAAACTTCGCATGTCTTGTTCCTGGGCCTTTGTGGGTGAATGGAGGAATACTTTTTCCTTCTAGCTTCTAGCATGATGGCTTCCCTTTTAACTAGCCCCGATGAGATCCTGGCCTCTGCTGTAGCGATTAGGCACTGAAACTGTCACTGGGGTATCTTTTTCTCTCTCTGCCCTCTTAATTAACATTTCTATTATGTCACTTTAATTGTATAGCTCTTGCTCGGCTTCTTCTATTAGATCAACGAAATACACCAACATAAACCTCTAAAAATCCCAAGTCTTCAGAAACAGTCATTTTACGTTAATATTTCTATGGCTTTGCATAGTGAAAGTACTGGGCACTACCATGGGGTTTGGATGCTTAGCATTTGTAACTCTCCCCCAAACATGTCACTTTTGTGTCACAGTCATATATAGCATTTTCATCTTCCCATCATGTTATCCCTCAAATAGTCATTAACAATAAGAAGCTTTTCACACAGTCATCTGCAGTCCTACTAATAAACTGAATAATGCCTTAGTTTACTGTAGGCATCAAGACACTTAAACAAATGGACCAATTTGTTTGCTGCATGAACTTCCATATATGTATGTATAGGCATCTGTATGTATACACACATATAAAAATACCACAGATATAGATCTGTGTAACTAACATATGTACATCAGAATTTTATTTTATATAGGAGAGAGAAAAGCTGATTAATGCACTGACATTGCTTCTCTATTTACAAATTGCTGCGGCCTATTACAGTTTCCTCAACTCACACAATTCAATTTCATCGATATTCATCGAATAGAGTAGCTAGGAACAAGTAAACAGTTTAGAATCCGTCTTATTTTAAGAATTACTTAGAGAGATTTTTACAAAGAAGGTACTAGAAAATGTTATTTTAAAGATGACTTCTCTAAATCAGGCTATATACTTTGAGATATAGTTAGTTGTGATTTAGTTTCAAAATCCATGCCTAATGCAGACAGTATTTTCCCTTATGTCTGATAAATATATCAGTTGATAAGTGCCTGCAAGGATTTTACACTCTGCCAGGATCAAATACAGTCCAAAACATTTCACATATTAAAGAAACAGAGTTAGAAGCAGAGTAGTCCAGCCAACAGACGAAATTTCAATGGACAACCTATTTTACACTCCTCTACAACCAGCATACATGCCTTAAAAATCCATTCTACTGTTCCTTATATTCAAGGGCTGTTAAATTCATCCTCTTAGGAAATGGCTAACAGATCATGACGTTGCATTGCCCAGGTCAGGTAAGTGATACAAATTCTCAGACATCCGTTATTCCTGCAGAGAAGTTATCCCTTTCAATCCGTAGGCCTCGTAGAGGTACGATGTGGCCCTGGGTGATGGGGGATAACAGCTAAGTGTCACTTGCATCATTCTGGTGCTTGAGGCCATGCTGTCTAACCAGCTCACTCAGTGACTAAAGGTGATGAAAAGGGCTGAGGAAAAAATGGATCCTGCGGCTCTCGCCAGCTCAAGGTCACTGTGGTAGACCAGGGCAACCTGGGGGCATTCCTTCAAGGATTTGATGCATTTTGTCACATCACCACTTATCTCGCATCTAACCTTAGGCGGAGGGCAGGAGATCATCTAACAATACCAGCTGAGAACATTAAGTTTCCCCTCCTGGCCTGAGTCCAGGTTGCACTAGGCCTGGGATATTAGCTTGATCTAGGTGAGCCTGGATCTAAACTCCTCCAGGAACTTGCTAGGGAATGAAAGTTCATTACCATGGGTGGTAATTAACTTGACTCTGTGTGTCCTGAGAGGGTTTCTGCAGTGCCAGTCATAGTGTTGTCTCTGAGAGCAGAAATGTTTCTTTCCTGAAGAAGGGATCCACTGCTTCTGTCAAGAGCAACTGGAGTTGCCCCTGGGCCAAAAAAGTGCATGAAGTCAGATTCATAAATGCAGATAAATAATTTTGCATTTTACCAGATTTTTGTGGCTGCAAGAAAAGGCTTTGTCACCTCTACCAGTCAACAGCCTCAGCTACCCTTAAAGCCACATTAGAAACTCATGTGTTGCCCAATTATATGGGATCCCCTTTGCATGCTGCCTTCTTTATTGATCAGGTGATCCATGATGTGGGTGAATACAGAATAACTCTGCCCCTAGAGATAGACGTCCTTCATGGTCTGGTCCACCTTGCTACAAGGACTACATGGAGCAGGACAGCCAAGTTCCCAGGTCTTTCGCCCTGGAGCAGCTCACTTGACGGAAGGAACCAGCAGTAGGTACCTGAGTGCTTTAGGGTCTTATGACTGTGATGCAGCTTATCATATGAGCTGAGACTGAGTCCCATAGCATGGTGCTTCCATCCACCCCTTTGTGAAGAATTTCAAGAGACTGAGGAGGAGTGGAGAAAGGTATTGCATTGCTCCTGACTGAGGGAAAACTAAAAGTTAACTCGGTTAAATTCTCAAGGAAATCAAGGTATCACCTCTCTCCCTTCTCCCCTTGGCTTTAGATCTAACATCTAGATTTAACATTTAACTTAATGCAAAATGTGCGTTAAGTTCTCCTGACTAGTGTGAATCATAAAAGCTCACCAAAAGTGCAGATGACTACTAATAGCGCGGAGAGGTTACCCACTTGTTTCTACCAGCAAAAATTTGTATTTAGTTGTAATTTCTGGCAAGGATTCGGGTCAGTTCTCACTTTTGTCACACTGGGTTCACAATCTCATAATTTAAATTCAAGAAAAGACTTACTTTTATACTAATTTAATGGATTAGAAATGTGGTCTGTATATTTCAATTTTTAATGCTTTGATTTGCTGCATTACAGGTTTTTTTTTTGCTTGAATGATCACTTTTCTGCCTCCACGAACTCTGTGGCCTTCTCTGTCATATGGCTGATGTAATCTAGTGTTTTCTACTGCATGTTATGAATAAATATGCTTATTTTTGTGTATCTTGTGCTTATTTTACATGTATTTGTGAAAAGAAGCAGAGTATCCTACATTGAGCCATATTGCTGTGTTCCCCTTTGCAAAGCAAATTGGTTTGCTTCTTCAGTGTCCATTTCTTCTAAAGGACTTCTTGCTAAAGGACTAAGGAAGCAGGTACCATAAAATGGAATAACACTTTCATAAGTTTCTAAAAGTCTGACTGTACTTTATGAAGAAAATGGAACGAACAGGGTTTTTTTTATCTGACAGTACAAATCGCAAGCTGCTCTGATCTTAAGTGAAGTGTGATGGCAATATAAGCCCCCAGGTGGCATTCTAACCTTGTTTTTCTAAATCATTTGTTTTCATAAGGAATGGATCTGATTCTTTTGTTTAAAAGTAAATTTTCCTCACCCTGATGGTGATTTGAACAAAGAAATTAAAGCTGTACTCTGATCCTTTTTTTTTTTTTAAGTTTCCAATTTGTATACTTTTTGGTAATTCAAATGCAGTAGCCTCAAACCCAGCTTGAAATCTGATAGACATTTAATGGAATCATGTAAATTATACTATATTCCAGATATTGAAGTCCGTAAGCTGACGATGCCCTGCAACAGCTATTCAATAAAAGATACCATTCAAATTTTAAAGATCACAATTACAGTAAAATTAGTTATATTTCAAAAACTTTATGAGAAAAGTGTAAATCCAGTTATGTCTAATATTTTACAGCACTGATGCTGGGTCACGATGAAATCCAAGCAGAATTCGATACTACTACATGAAACCAAAGGGATTCTGGTGGGATTTCCATTCCCTTCCAGGAATAAAAACAGGCAGCCCTTTGCAAAGAGCACGACTTGCATCTCCTTACTTAGGCACCCAGGTTAGGTGCTGAGGGTGCTGATGGTTCATCTCCAGCTCCCTCAGACATCGGAGGAGGGATGGGTCCCATGGAGATTGACTCAGACTACCCCGGGTAGCTCCTCATTCAAGTTGCTCCCCGCTGAAGCATTTCTTTCCCCGCCAGCTTCATGGTTCAAAGGCTCGGGTCTAGTGTCACCCTTGTAGTGTTTTCTCCCGTTCAGCCATCTCACGCCCAGCTGATACTTTGCTGGTGAACACCTGTGTGCTTTCTCCTACACTGTATGGAACATGTAAGAGGAGTGCCCACAAAAAAAACTCACTGCCCCCCCTCAAATCCCTTCTTCCAACTTTCCTTTGCAACAGAACCCACAACTTCATTAGAAACCACTGGGCTGATGTGCTGCAAGTTGTCCTTATGGCACTGACCAAAACTGTCACCTAATCACGCGCACCATGGGCCGTCCCATCTGTATCTCCTTGCAATCTCTTCGCTTGTATTTGGATTATAGCCTCTTTGAAAGGTGGACCATTTTCGTTTGTATTTGTGCAGCCCTCAAACAAATGGGGTCTTTGTCCCTCTTTAGGATGCCAGTGGGATATAGCAGCACAAATACACAGTAATCGTATTTAATAAAGCAAACAGAGCTAATTTAAATAACTGCATAAAATACATTGGTATGTAATAGGTCATAAATAGAAAACATACCTACGTAATGCCCTACATTCCTAAAAGTGTGTACTTTAGGAGGACACAGTAAATCAGAGTATCATCAACCACACTTCCTAAAACAACAAAACCCAAATTGCTGCGGCAGTGTAAGACTGCGGGTAGCCAGGAGACAGAGAGGGAAAGTTTAAAATTAAAATTTTCATCTGTCCTGTTGTGTTTCAGCCCTAAAACTCTCAACAGCACATCTGAAAAGTCATTTCACTATATTTTTAGGGACTAAGCTGTAGTTCATATTAGACATTTGTAGGTGGTATCACCGGGCTTTGGACTGGACAAATGAAAAACTCCTTTGAATTTAAACAGATTTTGAAACAAAGCAGTGCATATTTGTGCACAAAGACTTATGAATAACCCTTTTTAAAGTGTCTTGTACTGTGCATGTGACATATTTCTGTTTAGTTATCTTCCTATTTGTCAATCATTTTTTCATCCTGTGTTTTCTAGTAGCATTTAGGTATGGTTCAATGTTAAGCATAGACTTAGAATTTTAATAGCCTGTCCCCTTCACAGTAAGTGCAAAAATGGTCTCAGGGTATTCCTTTCTTCCCTAACTCAGAAATGGTTGACAGATCCCTTTGCCCATACAAAAAATTCCTCTTGAGAGGAAAAATATAGCCTGACAACTGATCATAGTAAAGTTTCATGCATGTAGCAAAGAGGTCCAAAATGGAAAAAGCCTCACTGCCTTAGTTGTAGTGAATACTCTGGTGGCTACAGCAGAAGCCTTCAATACCTGCAGCACATTTAGTCATCACAATGAGAGAACAGGTCACTCCCTGGTGTCCTCTGGGGCCTTGCCAAAGAAGTTTTTGAATGTCCTCTACTGTTAATTGTTTAATTCTCTTTGGGTGACACTCAGTTCCTGGCCATAGGAATACATTGGCAGTGTGACACAACTGCACAACTAATCTATGCAACCGCAATGGTGATGTACTTCTAGTACAGACATGGATTTATAAAGACCATTCTTTATAAAGAATGCACAGGATACTAGGAAGACCTCACTGATTGTGGTCCTCCAGTCAGAAAAGATTAATTCACACCCATATGTGAGCAGGGAGCAGTCACCATAATCCCCAAAGCTGATCACACCAGGTGTCACCAGAAATTCAGCTCAACCAAACACAAACGGAAAGGGGAAAACAGCTCTCTCTAGTGTATAATGGAGACACTTGCTAGAAGGTGGCTGGGAAATTAGAACGATTTTTGATCAAAAGTGAGGGTTTGGTGGGAAATGCCATAAGTGGCTGTGCAATGACACATGGGCAGCCCCGGAAAGGGCCTGTAGGGACAGGGGTGGTGGTTGCTCTGAGAAATCCCTTCTTATGCTCCTGTCCTGGTGCACCAGGCTGGCACAAGGGCTTAGGTACCCACTTCAGCTATACAATTAGATGGGGTTAAAAGATGCATACACCTTGCTCTGCTCTCTGAACTGAGGGAGGTGGTGATGAGGAAATTTCACCATTTATTTGCCAAGGTCCAATCTGGCAAAGTATTTTCATCACATTTCCAGTGTGCACTGTTTGAATTGACTCACCAAAATATTAAAAGGCAAGTCTGTGTTTAAGTATATTGCCCAAATGCTGTGCGGGTCACATGCTGATAACCCGTTTTCATGTGGTGTACCCTTTCCATTATTCAAGAGGAATCTTCCCGCTCAGAAAAACAGATTAAAGCCAAATCCTTGAAAACATTTCATGATTTCATTCATTCATTCCAGTCAAGTTACTGGGAAGCAGGCAACTAAATATCTGAAGGAGTAAAGGCTCAGTCATAAAAGGTGGTATCTGAGTCTGACTGACAAGTCCAGCACTCCAGTTAAGAAATACATTGGAGTGTAGGTTACATGAGCACCATATACTGAGGTTTTTTCTTTCACATTTCAGTCTGCACAGTTTGAAATAAAATGTCATTCAACTTTACATAATAAGTTCAAACAAAAATTATAATTGATGAGCCATAATGATTTAGAATATTAGCTAGGGAACAGTTCTTTTCTACATGTACCATGGTTAAAAAATATTACTATATTAATTCATACTGTGTCATTAAATAAAATGGTTTTCTAATTCTGACTCCATTCTCCGTATGAAACTACTGAAATGCCACAAAAGGACAGCAGTATTAGGCCATATCCTTTGCTCCCTTTTCATACAAATTCCCCCTTGAAGTAATGAGTAAGGTTAAGTCAGGAGAGGGCCCCATTTTCTTTGGCCTTGATCTAATAAATCCTTGCACGATGTACAGCTGGAAGCTTCAGAGTGTTGCTCTCAAGGCTAATTTTGTGGCAGAAGAGTCTGGATGGTGTAGCATAGTGTGTTTGACTGCCAGCTAACCAGCTGTGTCATTTGTCCTGTTGCTGTGCTGGCTTTCCTTGCCTCCTCCAGTATGAAATTTGCCTTGGTTGTTTTCCAGAGTAAGTACAGGCAGATGCTGCAAGTACAGGCAGATGCTGCATCTGGGCTGCAAGGAAAGTTAGGTGAGAGCTGCAATCTTCCACTTAGTGCACAAATGATTCCCAAGAGCTTGTTCAGTTACACTGTTCTCTTCATGACAAGAATGGCAATAAAAGGGCACAAAAACAGCTAAGATGGGTGACCGATGGGACCGGGAGCCTTGGTCAAAAGAACAAAGCCAGTGTGAAAGTAACATGAATTTCAGGAGAAACAGTTCCACTGTCTAAAGAGGGATCCTCAGAATCATACTCCTCCTCTCTTGCTTTCCTTTGAGAATAGGACAGGCTGTGTTGATACCAACACCGGGCCAGGTTCTCTCTTTTTTCAATACTGCTTTCTTGAGGATTGCACTTGTCTCCATGGTGTCTTGCTTGAAGGACATTTTAATAGGCTTTCAGTCCTTTCTAAACCTTTCCTCTTCTTTCTTCCCAGGCATTCTTCCTACAAAAGTCCAGCTCTTCAGAAATAAGTTTTAAGCCAGAAGGCGTTACTATGTTCAGTAACTCTCATCTTCCTTGCAACACAGACCAGAAAACTTCACCCAACCGTTCCTATAGCAAGCTTCCCCGCAAACTGCAGCAGGTCTTCATAAAGGCAGCTGCGCTCCATGTAGGGATCTCGCATGGCAGAATCTGGCACATATGTCATCAAGCTACTCCAGGGCTTGATTCACCTCACCATTTAAAAACATTTAAAAGCATCTTGAAATTTGTCTGGCTATAACATCCAGCCACCAGCATAATGGTGTGTCTTTTTCTGCTAGATTTCAATAGCTAATTCATTCATTCCTAGTCAAGTCAGCAAAGTGAACAACTTTCCTGTTCTTCTATGTACTTTCCTGAACTTCCAAATTTTTTTTTTGTTCTTTCCCAGCTATATTCTTGCTCTCCACCTCAGCAGGTGGGCTCTCCTTTCTCACCTCTTTACTCTGCTAATGCTCTGAGCTTGCATACCTGTTTACACCTTCTCTTTTGTCCACAGACTTGTGAGAGGACAAGCCCTGTGGCATAGTCTTTGTATTGCTATTCATCTTCAATTAAATAAGGACTCAGAGAGATGGTGTCTACCAGACACCATGTGAAATTTTGTGAGAGGATTGTACTTGAGGGAACCCACACAAGTAAAACCTGACTTCTGTTTCTGAGATGACCAAAATGTAGGCTCTGAGGACTGCTAAGCCCAGCTGACAGAAATTAAAGCTCATATCTCAGCTGAACGTAAGTTTCTAAAAACCAATGATCAGCTGCTTTGCTAGAGCCTTACATATCATGAATTCACTAGGAGATATTATGCTCCTGTTTCAACTGTGGGAACTCAGCCACGGTAAAGCGTAACTCAGTTCAGATAACGATATTTACACTAACATCATCAAGAAACATTTGTGGACGCTTCTGTTCTGAGCCAGATAGTTTTAGCACTTTGTCGTGCAGCATGCAGCCGAAGAAACAAAAAAGCCCATTCACAAGATGCTTCTTTACACAGAGCCACCAAACAGGCAGCCTCAGCCTGACTGAATGAATTAGGGGACAAATGTTCCTACCCTGGGGCTAGCCACAGCTCCTGTCACTTGTTGTCAGGGGGGAAATACCAGGCCCATATCTCCTCTCCCCCCTCTGAAGCCCTTCAAAACTGATGGAGAAGGCATGGTGCTCTTGGGCAGATCCACACGAGGTGGTGCTGTGGCCATGTGCAGCACCCTGGCAGGCTCAAGGGCAACCTCCTGCGCATGAGCTAGGGAAAGGGTGGAGGTGAGAGAGAAGTGGCAAGACTCACTCATTTAAGAGCTTAAAAAGGGAAATCTTTGGTCAATCTCTTGCTCTTCTCTGCTAGAGACTTGTTCAGCAGTTGGACATGTTTCCCATCAAGAACTACCAAGGCTCTAAATACTAGTGGACCTTTCCAGAACAAAGCTTAGTAACTTCCATCTTAAATGAACACATTTTGGGGTGCCTTGGTTTGGGGTGTCAGGCTTTAGGTCCAATTTCAGAAGTGCTGAGCACTGTCCACCAAAGGAGGGTTGTCCACAGCAGTCAGTGCTCAGTGCCTCTGGAAAACACATCTCCAGGGGGTTCTAAACAGATATCAAAAAATCATGAACAGCTTTTGAAATGTGCAAGCTTCCAAAGCAGCTGAAGCAGCTCTGCCACTATCCAGCCAACTTGCTGCATTGCCAGTCAGGCCTTCTCCAGCAGCAGCTTTTAAAATCACATTTGATTGTTGAACAATTTTATTCATTGCAATTTTTGCAAGTGTTACTTTGTAAAATATGGGCTTGGAACCATCACCTCTTTTTTTGTCATCACAGCAGTTGCGTCCACGTGGTATTTTTAGCTGGATCAGTTCTGGATCCAAATGAGAATTCAAGAGAAGCAAAGGAAAAGGATGAGGGAAATTCTTCTTTTTCCTTCATACAGCAGCCAAAGAATGGCCAGACTCCCCTGCCTGCACTTCCTGGGTATCCATCTGGATTTCCATGGATATCCACCCGGATATGCATCTGGATATCCATCTTGGCATTATCTGCAGTTGATGGTGCAGCTTTTTTTTATTTTCTTTTTTATTTTTGTTTTTTTATTTTAAGTGGGGCCAGAACTTCACACAAATTCTTGATGGAGTCAAGGAAAATGGTGAGTGCATCCCTGGAGACAGAGCCTTGCCTTCTAGTGCAAGGTATAAGAATCCCCAGTGGATTTGCATAACCCCCAAAACAGCTCAGCTGGGCAAAAAAAAGGACAGGATAGTCTTTCCTGAGCAGCAGTGTGGTTTGGAGGTCAAGGGTCAGTGTGTGTTGGAGAGAAGACTGGCTCCTACGTGTGGTCCTTGGCAGCACCAAGATACCCAACTCAGCCTTCAGACCTCACCAATGCGTTGCTGCAGTTGATACTAACGCTGCCACCACTTGCGCTCTGCTCCCCATGACAGCCTTTGAGTGAGATGTAGACGCACAGTTTACTGGATGACCTTTTTGCTTTCTCAGCTCTGGATTAGAGACAACCTTTGTGATGAAAACAGCTGTGAAGCAAAATGGAGTTACTGGACTTGTGATTTAAGACCCTTTTTGTGTAACCCTTTTTGATACTGACTCAGGCTGCTGCTTCTCTCTCCCCATAGCAGCAGGCAATGGGGAGTGTTTTCTCTGGTCTCAGGCAGTCAAGAGCTACGAGCAGTTAAGCGAATACAAAATGACGAATACATAAAGCTTGCGACTTCGTGCAGACAGACATCCCAACCTTTGCCAGACGGCTCAGCTCCTCTTGTCATCTCCCAAGTTAGACAAAGAGCCTGTCAAAGCCAAACAGATTGGTACATTCAACAAAAGCCCCCCTGACCCACTCTCTTCTCCCAAGGGCCTTCAGTTCCTCTCAGCTTTCACATCATTAGCACTCTCAGGGCAGGCGGGGGTCATTTCTAATTTGTGAATGCCCTTGGACCGCAAGCTGGGATTTTTAATTTGTTTACCTTGCATATTAAACAGTACTTTCAAAGGTACTGTCAATAAATCCTCTATGAATAGGGATCTTCATTTGAGACCTAGTTGTTACTTTAACTTTTTCGATTTGATTAGACGAGATTAAAAAAAATTCCTTGAGGGCAATCTCAGTCACCAAACACAGTGCCATCACCAGAATCCCCAGAGGGCTGAGGGCAACCCCATGAAGGAAGAGCACTACTTTGCAAAGAAGTCACCAAACCAAGCTGCTACTTCAGACCCAGGGTTGTGGCAGTGAAAAGTGCCTCCTGAGAGAAGCTCACGCATGGTTTCTGCCCACCAAGAGGGACAGGGGACTGTGTCACCCTGCCTGGGGTACCCTCAGGAGTGCCTAGACCTGTGTTATCAATCCCCTAAGTGCCACACACAAGGAACCAACAGGGAAATCACAACTAGTTCATCAGTTTAACCTTCCTTCAGAGCTCCATGCCATGTGGGCAAGTATAGCCCTCAACCCTATAATCCAGCTGTTTCTCTAACAGATTTGCATCCTCTTGTTTGTACTCATGTTCCCTCCAGGAGAAAGTAGGAGTTTTTATTTACTTCTCAGCTTTGCATTTCCCAAAATACTTTTATTAAGCTTACAGGGCAAAAAGGAGAATGTTTCCGTATGTTTGAACATAACTGCATGACAGTAGATCAGTAGCGCTCACTCTCTCTTTTCCTCTCTGCCTGATATGTGGTGTTACAGGACTATTGAGCTGTAGCAGTGTCACAAATAGAGCCATGTGGAACTCAACAGTTTGGTTCACAGGGTTTGTGCTAACCTTGCTCCCACTTTTAGCTCCTGAGAGGTTTGCTCGCATATACAGACAAGACCAGGTCTGAATTTCAGGACATCTAAAAAGTTAGCAAAACTTAGCTACTAAGTCATCTGTGCTCAATTTCTCACAGAAACTGTGGCAAAGCCATCAAATGTTTAATAATATGTCATCAAATATTCATTTGAAAGAGGTCCAGTCAAAACTGTCCCAGATTTGCTCCTTCTTAGTCCCAAATTCATTCAAAATGGTGCCTACATTTCCAAAGGGTGTGGAAATCACATCAAATATGTAAGGATCCCCATTAAGCATAGGTGAGCTTGCAATAAATTGGTCTCCTGGTCCTTCTACTCTGGGACGTCTAGTAAATTTCACTGGCTGCTTCATAGGAAGCTGCAAAAAGAAAAAAAAGGAAAAGCAAACCAGGAACTGCCTCACATGCAGTTATGACTTGACCATCTCCCAGGGTAAGGGGTAGGTTGCCTTTCAAACAACTGTTTAGAGGTTGACTTACATCCTGAAACATCTAGTATATTTTATAACACATCAACGGGAAAGAAAAAAAATGTGTTGTCAAAATAAACACAACTGAGCAAATGCTGCCAGCTGAGGGAAAACTACAAAACTGTGAAAAGATAGTTTCCGTTTTCAGGGAAGGATGGGACTTGCAGTGGTTGCTCTCAGACAGGCAGCTCTACCCACGGAGATAAACACCTCCCTGCCTTATCGTGAACAACTGCCGCAGTGGTCACAGCTCCCTCTCCTACCGGCCCTCGCCTGTGGTATCCAGGGCTTGCAATTAGGACTGCTCCGCCATGGAGAAGCAATGATTTCATCAAGCAGCCTGTCCAGTGAGGGTAGCAGGAGCGTGAACAAGAAAACAAGGCAAAAAGAGACAGGAGAGGCAACCTCGTGGGCTAACCTTGGCCCAAGACCACAAAAGACCACCTCTGTTTGCAGGACATCTCAGCACGTTCGTCTTCCCAGGTGGATATTCTCTCTAATGCTCCTCACCAGTGTTTCCTTTCCTGCGTTCAGGGCCATGAGGTTGGGTGCAGGGGTCATGTCCTGCCTGTAAACTTTGTGCACATGCACTTCCATGATGTGCAACACTACTGCCCCATGGTAAGTCAACAAGTGCAAACAACCCTCTACTGTATGTGTAACAGCAGCACAAGCAATGCTGTAGGACCTCTGTGAGCTGGGGTGCGGAGCCACATTGGTGATGGTAGCAGCATCGCAGGGGTCCTGCATAGGACCCTCCTGCGAAGTGACGCACTGGTGTGTGAGAGACTGTGGCCACACCATCAAGGGCAGCCTGCTTGATAGACCAGGCCCCCCAAAAAGAAGAAGGAGAGGCCAGAAGAGCCCCTTAGACAATGTATTATCTAAATCAGGCACTAAGATGTAGCACTGATTAAAAAGCTTGTTCAAATTGCTTTCACTGTGATTCATAAACTCTTCATGCAAATTCATATGTTAGGATGAGCACAAAAATTAGAAAGCTAGAATAAGATTGCTTTAATTTAAATAAGAGACATGGTTGTGAATATTAGGCTTTTACACTGTTAGCAGTAACCCATCAGATGTTAACAAAATCTGATATGCAACAGTTTTACATATCCCCTTGTGGGAGAAAGATCAACTTGCAAACCGCTTTATAAATCAGCCACACTGTTAGAGTTAGGCTACTGTATCTAAATGGCTTTTAGATATGCTTCCTGTTTTAAGCTACCATATTTACAAATGAAAGCTTTTTCAAACCACGTCTTTTAATATAATTTGCATATTTAGTAATACATTGATTAACATTAAACACGGATTATTGCAATTTATTTCAGAAACAGATGGGATGCATTAAGTGAAAAGCCAGAGCGTTTAAACAGAGCACACTCCCAGGCTGATGAATGATGAATACAAAAACTTTATTAACTAACAAGAAAAAGGAAAGGACTCTTCACGCTGGCTCCTCTTCAAGCGCCTCCCTCGGTTGAGAGTCTACGAACCTGCCATTAAGGAGAATTTAAATCAAATAATACCATTCAGAGATGCGCATGGGTTTACCGAAAGCTCTGGCACAGCGAAGACAAAATCCTGACCCTGGGTCTCAGCCGAAAAGAGGAAAAACGTGCCTCGGGAGCCGGAGTCTCGTCCCCCGCTTCGGGCTCGTCCCCCGGTGCCACCAGGTGGCAGCCGCCCACAGCGCACCTTCTCCCGGCACCGTTTTGGGTTTTCCCGCGATCCCTAGGAACTTCTTGGGCTGGGGGAAAACTCCGTCGGGTTTCCCTCTATTCGCGATGGCCTCACAGCGCCTGGTTTTCAAACACGCTGCCTTTAGTTGGCAGCTGGCAGTTGGAACACCCTACTATAGGTTGCAGAACTCGTGTGTGTATGACACACACTATATAGATGACATATATAATTTTGACACAAAAATGAGATGTACATAACCTGTATAAAATGATCTATTAATCAGCCACTTGTACATGGATGTGCATGGTTTTTTAATAGCAAAATGAGCATTTAGAGCAGCAATGTGATGTAAACATACTATTCATGTTTACAAACATTCTCCTCTAAGAGAAACATTTCTTTCCCAAAAACACATTGGCAGGTCTTTCATCTTTACTTAGGAAAGCACATTGAAATGGTTTCAGAAAAGGAATAGGCAGTCCCATGAAAGGTAGGTTCATTGGTGGCTTTTAAACACGAGAATTCAACATCTGCCTGAGGCTGATTCCCACAGCCATGGAAGTACAGTACGGGAGGGATTACTTCTGTATGTGCCCTGCTTCTGACACTCTTTTCTTAAGAAAATGTATCCGCTGCCGGGCACTGATGAACCTGTAGCCTGACCCAGTGCATTGGGTTTTATCTTATTTAAATTAGCTTTCTGTATAATTAATGATGCAGCCAATTAGTCTGTCAAAGGCTGAAATACCATAGCTAAAATAAGCTTGGACACTTCAGTAGATCTGTTCACGTAGATTACATAAATGTTATTTCTATGCTACCCATTCAGAGCCTTTCTTTTCGTTTTACACACTTTACATTTCTAACAGGAATGCTCCTTACCAAAGCCGGAGGTGGAGATCTCCAAGGGGAAGCCATTCTACCTTCCCTTTTCCGGTCATTTTATTTCCAAGGGGGCCTCATTCTCCTTTCATGCAGTTGCACATGAGCTTTGCAATTTACGATAGCGAATGAAGGGAAACCATCCTGCCCTCCCACACGCCCTGTATGCCACACACACAGACATGCAGGCAGCATATTTGTATTTTTTCCTTTTCAGCTGCAGAACATAGGTTACTGTAGAGCTGGGGAAATAAATACTCTGTCCATCAGAGCATGTAGTTCATCCTAAGGGAATGGGAAGGGCTCCCCTTGAGCAAAGCCTGAGGAAAGGGACCTGGGAAAGGGAAGGCATTTTTCTCTAGGGTTAGCTTAGGGAGTTAGTTTGCTCCAAAATACAACCAAAGAGAAGGGGCTAAATCAGTGGAATGATGCTGGGGTTTAGCCCCCAAGCTCCCAAAGTTCCCCAAGCTCTCTCTGAATCCAGGGGGAACTTGCAGAAGGCCAGGGCATCCCAAACAGAAATCTGTGGGCTCAGGTCTACTGTGGGTCAATCTACCCCCCAGTGGTCAAGCCCTCATGGGAAGAGAGGAGACCCCGAGCTCCAGCCCCCAGGGCTGAGCAGGGAGGTCGGCCGCTGGTGGCCACAGACAAAGGAATTATTCCTTTTTTCACCTCCATCGCTGTTTGTCCTTCGGTGTCCTCTTGACCCTGAGGACTCTGTAGAGTGAAACAGGTTTTGATGCCGCTTTCTGTGAAGGAAAGATGGAGACCCGTGCATGACACGGGCACCTCCTGCACAGACCTGAGTGAGAAGATCAGCCTGTACATGTCCGTACCAGTGTGAGGGTTCATACGCAGCACCACTGGACACCTGGTTCCTCTCCTGCAGCCTGGCTGAGAGAAGGCACACGGTTTGGTCAGTTCAGATCCTGCCATTCTATCTCCCTTCATCTCCTGTCAATTCAGGCAGTAGACTACCTTGACTGCCTTACTTAAACCCCTTAATCTCCCATCCCTCTATTTTCCCCTCATTGAGCTTTGTTCTGCTATTACTGTATGCAACTCTGGACTTTGCTTTGTGTTATTATTTTAAGAAAGATACTGTGCACAACTGTATCTTCACTTAAATCTCTTTCAGATTAATAGACCACTTAAGAATACTTGGTTAAGTTTCTTAGCATTCTGTAGAGAAAATTATTCTGAACAGGGAGCATTTATTTACGGAAAAAACTGAATATAGAGAATTAATTCATGAGCATTTTAAAACACACAAGCTCTCCCAGCACTGGGAGAGAAATTCTTTGTTAACATTTTGGATTGCTGTGGCACAGAGCCAACGTTTCAGTTACACTATAAAAAGCACCCAAAAATCACCAACACCTCTTTCCTCCGTCTTCAAAGTTTTATTAAATACTCAAAAGTATTTAAAAGGTCAGTTACCCATTTCACTACTATCAGGGGATTACTCTAACATGATGTGTTTGTCTCCTATTGTGAGTAGTGAAAATCCCCCTCTATCCAGCGTGTTTTGTTTGGATTGAGATGGCATGCAGCTGATGGCTGTGACCTTCATGGTGGCTTAGATCCCTGGCTGGCACTGATTTTTGATTTAGTGCCGATCTGCTGCGCTTGTCACAGGCTGCAAGGTGCTTTCCATGCACTAATGGAACAGCTCAAGGGCAGAGGGGCCCTGTAAATGTCTGTCTTTCACCAACACTGTGCTAAATAGAGAGCTGAGTTTTCCACATGTGAATGACAGACCCTGAGATTATATACAGGAGTGAACTGGGAGTTCTTCTGCCTGGGCTGATGCCTGGCAGTAAATAAATGTCACTGTAAAATGGGAAGTTTTTATTATTCTGAGTGGTAATGAATATAAGTGTACAGTGTTAAACAGAATACTTAATATTGCCTATATATCCACATCTGATGGCAGGAACTAACCATATACAGACCACGTGCCCAGTAAGCAGTCGTGTATTTCCTTTGAATCCTAGAGGATTTGCACCAGAGCTTAGTTTAACTCTGTCTGCATTAATAGGTCATTAATAAATCCTGTTCCTTACTGACATATTCAACTGAAAATGAATTCACCCTAGCAGCTCTCCCTACCAGGAAACCAGCACACTGGATTGCAAATGGCAAAGGATTCCAGGTTAACTCTGCTTATTCACCAACATGAGGAACGGATGAAGGGCCAAGCCTGCAGTACCTACATAGGGAAAATCTCCTGTTAGGCTCAGTGGAAGTTTCTTCTGCCTATGAGTGCAGGGAGAGGCTGTTAGGTTTGCTTCAACAGTATAGGGAGTAACGCAATGCAGTTTAGTGTCATATTAATCTTACCATTCATTTTTAACAAAACAGGTCTTTACAAGATAAACATACTCCTTACACTCAGAACATCATATTGAGCTGATTTGTAATTTCCATATATTAGATGCAAGCTGGAATATTCAGATTACATAAACAAACAGTATAATAAATACGTGCCCTCTGAAGTATAACGGACCAGCTCAGAAACCATCAGCTTCTGCACAGAACTCCCAAGTGAAATCAAAATGAAGAAGAGCTCTGCATGGACTTGGAGAGGAATGAGGAATTCTGCTTACAAGCCAGAACCATCTCTTTCTCAGCTGATCGTCTCTCTTCTTGTTATTGGAAAATGATCTATTTATTAACTGCTTAACTGCTTTTTTAAGTTGTTGTTTTAATGATTAAGGTTGCCACCACTAATTTCTAAGGTGGGAGAGGAAAGGAAAAAGACCGCTGCCTCCTCCTTCTGCCTCTTGACAGCTAAGTGCGTTCTCAACGCTACTTGAAACTGTGTTTTGCTGCCCATTGCCCCACAGAGAAACGAAGGATAATTGAAACCCGGGAGAACTCTGGCTGTGGAGCAATGCTCAGGACCAGCTTTGCTGACTTTAGTCCTTGTACTGGGTGAAGCTACGTTAAGCCAGTTTTCCAACCAAAGGGACACAAACAAGCTTTGGTAGAAAGAAATGATTCAACCCCTTTTTCAACGCGGTTTTCCTACTTATGAAAAAAAAAAAAAAGAAATTGAATTAAGATATTCTGAGAGTGTGAAATATGAAATCAACCAAGGAATTTTTATGGGGAAAATAGAGGAGTAACATCCGCTATGGAATTTTGTAATACAAGGGTTTAGAATATTTTCCCCAAGCCCTTTTTTTTCTGGCAATAATGAGCACTCTATGAGTTTTTTCTATAGGAACCATTTCTTCCTTTGGGCAAGAATCGTAGTCCTCTCATTTAGCCCAGGAAAGTATTTTCACTGATTTTGACGGACAGAGGCCAAGCAGCATCAGGCTGTAAGCTACAGAGCCTCAGTTTCCTCATCTGTGACAGAGGAGAAGTGCTTTTCCTAAGGGTGTTATTGGGTTAATTAATTACCACTACCAGATTGAAACAAGAGTTTTGCATGGAAAGGAGAGAGAGAGATATCAATCCCACCTAGAGCTGAGCTCTCTGCTCTGCTTCAGCCTGAGCTCAGAGGAAGATGATTCGGAGGGATGAGGGTGGCAGAGTATGGCTTCGGGCTGTGGAGGACCAAGGTTTCCCGCCAGCACCTGCTGCTGCCTGGGGTTTGTTCAAGCATTGTGGGTTTTTGGAAGACCTTGAAGAGGGACACCTGGAGCTGTTCAAATCATACACCACCCAGAGCTGCCAGGCTGGCACCTTGCCTACATCCAGATTGCGGCTGGGCACTAAGCTCCCTCCATCGCCCGTAAGGGAGCCAGTGTCTGGTAGCCCCATACCATAGAAAGTCTGAATTCCTCCTCTCCGCTTGAACTTAGATATCACAAAAAGTTCAAGACTCACAGTTTTGGCTGCCGTGATGCACAGGCTGTGTTTTCAGGGTGCAGTTCAAGTAAGCAAAGGGTGCTGTGCTGAGCCAAAGCCCTGACCTACTTCAGTGTGCTTCAGGCTGAAGATATGAGGTCCACCTTCCCTGCCCTGAAACCTTGTCCTGGGGCTGTCCCCATGGGCCCAGGACCCCCAGATATCTGAACCTCTAGCCATGCCTCTTTCAAAGGTGCTGGAAGAATGCTGGTCCTGGTGGTGAAATTGGGATCCTGGGAATAACTGCCGTGAGAAAGACTGGGACATCAGTAGTCAAGACTTGATGTGGAATATCATAGCAGCTGTTGGCCTGTTGGGAAACTGCAGGCAGGCATGCTTATTGATGGTCATACATAAAAGACAATATACCTTTCACTCTGGTGTGAACATGATGCTCTTACACAAATTAGCGTCCCTGGATACCCTTATATATTCCATAGCATGGGTCTAAGTTAAAGGGGAACCATAAAATGACGCAGTTCACTTCTTACAGTTCACCCAGTTCACAACGTAACAGCGTGGATTTACCTAACACATGGATGAAATTTTTCGAGAAGACTTCATCTTTACATTAAGTTTTCCCTGGTAAAGCTGCCAAGGTCGGTGAAACCTTGGTTCATCTGCTGCATAAGTGCCGGTTGTTTAAGTGAGTGCTGCTGTGAACAAGCCTCTCAAAACTTTCCTGCCTCCCAAATTTGTGAATCAGTGGAGAACCTCACAGATGTGTGTCAGATCCTTCTCCAGCCCTCCTTATCCCCTTTTGCCATTTAGGTTTTCTAACACAGCCTATTTCCACATGTTCCTCTGAACACACTTGCCCTCTGGGGTGAGAAAACAGAGCATTAGCTAAAAACTTGCTTTGCAAAATTTACTGGAAGTGTTCATTGTGCTCTTTCTTGTTCAACTGAAGAGTGATACGTACAGTACTTACTGCAGGTGAACCATAAACCCCTACAGCTGATCTGCTCTGCAGAGGTGTCGATAGATGGGTAATGCAGTTGGTGCATCCTATGAAAGACCTTTTGTTTTTTTAATCTTTTTGCAGTTGGCTTTTTTAACTTTTTAACTGAGGCTCACGTACGTAAGACCTAATTCTGAGGGAGTCTCTGGGCCTGGGGTCTGAGCTGGCTTTTTGCGTGCATGAGGCTGAACACTCAGTCGCTGAAATGGCTGGAGAGTCCCAAAGTGAAGGATATTAAAACCTAATTTTCAGTCTTAATTTTAGAAAAAGCTGCTTCAGTGTTATGTGGTACAGAGATATCTCATTAGCTCTTACCAGATCCCTGCCTTTGGAGGGCTCTTTCACTGTGCTAATGGCACTTTGACATTTTGTGGATTACTCTTTCAGGTTCCATAATCAATTTAACATTAACATTCATGTAAACTATTAATGAAATAATATTAAAAAAGAAAAATGTTCCTACAATACTGCAACATTTTAATGCCTCATTAAAATCATTAGTAATGCTAATATTAAAGAACTTACTTCATCTTTCAGAGAACCCCAAAATAAATCATAATCAAATGTTTGCTAACGTACAGCCAGAGAAATAATTTATACATTGCTGGCATATAGGCATCGCATACACTAAAGATGACACTGTAAGGTCATATTATTAAGCACTCGCAACTAGTTCTGGCTTTGGAAACTCATCGTACACAGTATTATTTTATAATTATCATTAAACATACTGAATATTGTTTGTGGTTTTTATTTATGAGAAAAATATATAGTGTGCCTCTCAACCAGCCGGTGCTTTCATGGAATTCAAGTTGCAAACAATGACATGCTTCACTGACCTCAATGACTTACAAAAGCCATTTATATTCAGTACTCTCATTTACGCTATCTTTAAAAATGAGTAAGAGACATATATTAATAGCAAGAAACTGGGAGAATGATTGCATCACTACCCATCTCCAGACTTACTGCGACACTTCATTCTCCATCAGTTGAACTGGCATAGGAATGTAAATGTCGTCTATAACAGATATATAAAATTTTACTACATATGTAAGAGGAGATCTGTGGTCCCCGCTTTGTTGGCCAACTTTTGCACCCCATCCTGAAGAGCTGTAGCCACAAGAGTAGCCTTTACTCAGTGACTTGTAAGGGTGGATCCTGGGACCGGAGTCCCGATTTGGGACACACCAGGGCTTTAGCCGTGTAACAGGGACTTCCTTAATGGTGGGCTGGGAGGAAAGCTGGTGCCAGATGGGTTCAGCACCGTTTCACACAAGCACCCTCTGAGCACATGATCTAGAGACATGACAAGACAGGTGCTAAAGCTCAGCTGGAAAGCTTTGCCAAATGGGTGTATCGTTTGGTTTAAACCCGTGCAGACGCTCACTTACACTGGCATGCCACCCACTCCCAGACTAGCAGTCCTGCGATATAAAGTGGCAAACCGTTGGGTGACTGCCCATCCAAATCCACAGCAAGGAACCAGAGAGAGAAACGCTACAGCCCTTCCCCAAGAGCCCCATCCTGCAAACCAGCTCAGTAGCCCAGGTGCCAGGATCCAGCCTTCTGGACTTTCTCAAGGTGAGCCCCATGGGCACAAGTGGTCTCTTGCCCTGGGGGTGATCTCCCCAGCACAGGCTGGGTCGGGCAGGGCTGCCCCGGGGGCAGCCACAGCTTTCCCTGCTGCAAGTTCATCATAGGCGAAGTCACCACATTAGGCTGGGGACAAGCCGAGTCCTGCCGCACTCCAACAAAAAGGGAGCTTGGCAGGGATGCTCCCTCTGTTAAGCCACAGCATTCAGTCAATCCCTCGATCTGGAGAAAAACACACTCGATTTTAAAAATCGCGTCCTCATTGTTGGGGTTTGCTGGTTGCTGTGCTAGTCATTTGCGACTGGATCCACTGGACTAAGCTGGAGCTTTGGTCTTAACTTCCAAAAATGAGGTATCCGACCTTTCCCGGGACAGTGCCCCAACTCACTCACTGAACACCACCCTCCTTTACAGCAGAGGCAGTTTGCACATTCTCCCGTTATTCTGAGGTTGACCCAAGCCCCGTTGCTGAACAGGTTTTGTTTTACAAACCCTCCTTGAGGAAGCTCGGCAAATAAATCCAGCAGCATAGCCTTGTGAATTCAAAATCAGAGGGCTGATTCTGGCGTGGTTTGCATTTTCTGTTTTAATTTGTCATTTGGTTTAGATGAAAGGTTAATTGCGTTTTCTCTTAATGTATTTAATACATTGTGGTAACAAGCAAGCTCTAGAAATGATAAAGTCATTTGTTAAAAAACTCAGCTACATCATCTTTAGCCGTTCATGTTCCCTTCAGAGAGAAAATTAATTGTTCCAATCTAGTAAGCTACAAAAGAAATACAGCCGACAAAGGGTGAAATATGAACATCAATGGTAAGTTTCGAATTTACCCTATTTATTTTGAATGTAAGATCTCATGACCCACTAAAATTCAGTTCACAGTGTTTTATGAAAAATAATGGCTGAAATTGAATGTCTTAATTTACATTTAATGCAATTAAGAATGGTTTAAATTATGACTGATGAACAGCACACACAGATGTCAGTCAGTTTCATCAGAATAAATTGAAGTCAGTGTCAATGAATGCTCCACTGATAAATCCCACTTTACATAAAATTAATAAAAATAAGGAAATATAATCCTTAGCTAATTGCAAAATGTTCTGGAATTCCCCTGAATTTTGGAGGGGGGGGGAAGTGTAACTAGAGAAAACCACAAAGTAGCGTATGAAAAGTGATTTATTTTCAAAGGTGCCCTGTGTGAAATTGTGAAATGGTCCAAAAGTTTACTACAAAGGGCATTTCTGTGCAAAAATACTTCACTGTACTGAAATGAGTCATGGCAGGGCAAGGAAGACGCCTGTAACATGCAGGTGTGAGTGATGGCAAGAAGTGCTGTGCTCCTCACAGCTTCCTGGGAAGGGAGATGTGCTGTACCTCCATGCAGGGCGCAGCAGCTGAATTGGCATTTTCCTTGCTTTTTCAGCTTACTGGGGACCCGATTTACCTTCACCAGACCTGGTGCCAGCAAGAATTAGTTCGGAGTTTTCAACTCATGCAGTAAACATGATGCAGGTTATCGTTTAGTGCTCTCACATATAATCAGTGTCAACTCCTCCACATAGGCATCATCTTTTGGTTCTGTCTTTGCACAGAGTCTGGCACAGCAGGATCATGGCTCATTGCTGGTCCCCCTAAGCACTTCCACAGTATGGAGGATAATTTAAAAAAAAAGTAATACAAATTCAGGCTGATTTATAGAATGGTTTTGAGGTAAAGTAAGTGTACACTGGAATTTCGCTAAACATTTGATAAATGTTTTTCATGCTAACACATGAGGGCAGCTTCCGTTCTGCATTCTGCATAGAGGAGATGTTGTTGCTTTCTAAATGAATATAAAACATATGAACCATTTTACGGTTTGTCTTCCAGGAGCAAACATCAAACATAGGGAGCGCTGAAAGCTCAATACCCAGCTCACAAAGTAATTATGGTGTGGTCTTGCGGTCCTAGTGCAGGAAAAAAAAAGAAATCCAACAAACATTGAAGTCAGTAGGCTTTTGAGCATTTCTTCTGTCTCTGTAAGGACAGGAGGGGCTAATTTTAATAAATCTAAATTCTCAGGATAAACAAAAATTCTTTCTGTGGAAGACGAGGGAACAATATTTGCATGCAGGAAAATGTTGGGCTTCCTCATCGCAAAAGCCTACACGTGCTTGTGACAATCACAAAAGCTTCATCACCTCTGTGCAACACCCTGCGAGAGCTCAGTACATGTTCTGATTCACTGGCTCTTAAAACTCAAGCTCCTGTATCCAGGAAAGCTCTGGAGGACAAGCTTATCTGAAACATATGAGCTATTCCCTGTTATTTGAATCGTATCAAACTTAAAGTTATGCATGAGCACTTTCCTGGGTAGAGTTCGTGGCTTACTAAATGTTTGTTTGTATATATATAAAGACAAAACTCTCCGAGATACTTCCATCTTCATGTCAAACTATTTTTAGCCAAGATGCAGTTGTTCTTTTTTGTGAGGGAAACCATGATCTCCTAAGACCAAGATGCAACATCTTCTAAAATATATGCAAAGGCAATTTATGATGCTAGTATAACTAAACCTCCCAATAATATTTTGCAGTTAGAAGCTTTTCCTTTCACAGGGCAATTTTAGAACAGGTGGCAACAGCCCAAGTTTAAATTGGCACTTAAATGCACACAGTATATATTTTGCGTAGGTAGATAATTACTCTTTACCTCTTTCAGGATATGCTTATTCCCCCTTGTATGTCTGTTCTCTGATATCAGATTAATCAGGATGCCTTAATTGTGTATTCTCTCTGGGTGCGGGTGTTCATCGTCTGTATGTTAAAGAGTTGAGTGTCCTACCTGTCCTTATACAATATGGCCACTGGGCCAATCTGTGCCCTAGATAGGTCAATTGAAAAATGTATTATCCCAGGGGAATTGGAATGATTAATGCAGCCCCTTTCTGGTGCCCAAAAGCAAAAGGATACAAGTTTAGGCCACCACAGCATCATGCAGTCCTGCTCGCACTTTCTGTCCCTGTGAGATGCTTGACTGCCACGCCGAGCTCAAAATCCTGGGCTTGTGTTTCTGTAGCCCTGTGCAAAATAAGCCGCTGACCCAAGAGCCGTGGGAAGGACCTGCCACCAAAGGATGCTGAGCACCGCCGCTCCCCCTTCAAGCCAGTGGGAGCTGTGGGTGCTCCACACCTGTTTTTAGCAGTGTCTCTCACTCCACATGTGGAGTGTACGGTGTCAAATGCAGCTCATTTAATTCTTGCCAGAGACTGCAAAGATACCAGACTAAGCACTTACCTAGGGCCAAATTCTCAAAACGGTGATGCCCAAGACTGCAAATCAAAAAATGAGGTGTGTTCAAAAGTGCACTCAGAATTGCATGCAGTATTAGTACAATGTGTCTTTGCTATGCCCTTATTATCTTGTAGATATATAGTGTAATTTATGCTAATAGACTGACTCCCAAATTTACCCTTGCTGTGCTAGTTACTTTTCTAGAAAGTACAAATGGCACATTTGTTAGCAAAGAACGAGAAGAAAGTGGAAATAGAGGGTGGGGGTAGCAGCCCTCCTTACCTAGTCCAGCCTCCAGTGCACAAAAAAGCGCCTTATATTTTATTCTCCTTATATTTTCTAATGCTTTTCCAATTTAGTTTTAAATGCATAGGGCTTCATGTGATGGGGCTTCTCTGCTTCCCATGAGAAATTGCTCCAGAGCTATATTATATATTTTGCTGTCAGGAAGCTTTTCCTGATTCTTAACCTAAATTTTTCCTTTGTTAACTTCATCCTATTACTCCTACTTATATCTCCTTTGTCAGCCTAAATAACTTTCCCACCCTCATTTGATAGCTGTACCCTTCAAACATTTGTAGCATGCCATCCTGTCCTCCCCACTTAGTCAAGCTACACATATTTTGTTTTTTTTAACCCTTTTTTATCAGTCATTGTTTCCATTCCCTTACTCACATTTGTGGCTGTTCGCCACCAGTTTGCTCTTTTGTTCAGACCAGAAAGAAAATGATATTCCATGTGCATGTTTCTCTCAAAAATAAATGCTATGCATTTGCCTGCTTGCCACCTGTGTCCACAAATTTTCCCCTATGCAAGCTAAACATATAGAGAGAAGCATAAATGAAGGAGGCAGGATTTGCATAGGCATGGAGACTGCGTTGGAGTGACACAGAATGCTAATAAAACCATTTTAAGGGTTTTTTTTATGTACATTTTTTTTCCATTTGACTTTAACAGATCATCACTCAATGTTATTTCTTAAACTGAAGAATCTAAGGCGAATGCTTTGACTTGATTTTAAAGACATTGAATTTTTTCTGCTGGTATAAATAGTATGGACACAGTAAAAGTACTTGAGAGAGCCTAATGAACCATTTCTTACACCCCATTACCTTTAGTCTGATATGACTGAGAGTACGGGCACTAATTATCCTCTCTTTCACAGGCACCGACATAGATCTACAGTAGGTCTTAAAACACAATATTCCATACAACTCTTAGCAGTTCCTCATGTAATACATTTCTGTATTTTTTTCTAATCGAAATTTAAATTAGAGGCATGCCACTTCCCATCTACCTGCCACTTATATATGTTTTATGAACAATTCTTTAAGATGATTTCCTACCAAAAAAGTGCAGGTAGCACACGGTCAGTCACAGGGTGAGTCCTAAAAAATTAAGGGATTTTTCTTTGAAAGTGAGGCAACAATACTGCTTTAATCACATAGCAGCTCTGCACGGTGGAGACTTGCGCAGAAAGGCTGCCAGTCCAGGGAATCAAGGGAGTGTGAGACAAGCACAAGATCAGAGCTCATCTCCCCTGGGTCCCTCAGAGAATGGAAAATTGCTTTTACTAGTTTGGCTCTGCTCTTCTGTACAAGAACAGAGCAAGGAGCAAGGCTGATCTAGGGGGACGGGAAACCATGCATCGCTCCACATTGCTTTGCATTTCGCAAAAAGCCTTGCCGAGGCAATGCAGTCACGTCAGGCAATGTGTATGCTCTGCTGTTACCAGTGGCTACGCTTTTGCAAATCATTTGTTCTCCTGTTGGACTTCCCAGGCTCAGCTCATGTGAAGAAGCCTGCCAGCCGCTCCAAACCCTACCCTTGTCAACCCACCTGGTATGCAAAGCGTAAGGCACCAACACCTCACTGCCCTGAGCTAAATGCTGCTCCCAACTGGAGTGCTGCTTTGCACGACTATAATTGAGCTTGAACGTTTATCTTACGTTGGAATGGAAGATGAAGTTTTCTGCTGGTTAACGAGCAAACACTTGGAAACATATGAGCTGCATATTGGGATGCAGATGGCTCTATAAGACAGTACATACATTTATAAAGGGGACATGTAAGGTCATTGGGAACCATCTGCTTTAAATATTTAAATGTCCTTACACTAAACGTATGAGTAGTTTTGCCCTGGACTTGTAATATCGGCCATCTACCAATTTTTTATAATAACAGCGAAACAAAAGAAAAATGGGAAGGTGAAAGACAAGGCATGGCAACCAATTTACAACATCTGGGCCCTACACGGCCAGCTCAGAAGCAACTCAACCTGTCCAGGAGCAGTTTGCACTTTTTGCAGTGGCTCACTCCCATGCAGAGCACGTCTTTTGGGGGTATCCTGAGTCCTATGCCCTGGACACAGCGCTGCTTTGACCCCAGGAGGAGGGCAGGCACTGGGCAATCTAGATATCAGGAAATCTCAGTGATCCTCCTCCTCCTCGTACAGGGTGTTTCCTTAGAGGGTAGTTGTGTGGTTTGTCTCACCCAAACAGGAAGATTTCCAAAGCTCCTTTTGCTCTAGTTAGTAGTCTAACACAAGGGAGCATTGGGGAGCTATTGCTCCAGAAACCCTCGCCTCTGATGACTCTGCACTGATTTCCCCAAGTAGACAGGTTCTTACCGTCTTTTGGTTACACCCAGTAACAAACCCAAATAAACCCACTGTCTCCCCCTCTCTACATTGTACTCTTCACATGCTTTGAGAGCACTATCCTCACAAGCAATCATGCCAGCACTCAAAGAAAGCCACTGCTCTTAATTGCCCTCAGTCGAAGCTACGCAGACCCATGCTATTTGTGAAGACAAATATAGTGCTAAATCACTTTGGTCCTCTTTTTCTTTTTGAAGCATTTTCCACTAAGCAGAACCCCCCATGTGGAAAGAGAGGAGCTGGAGGGCTCCTGGGAACGCAGTGATGCCCCAGCCCTGGCTCTCAGCTGCACCTCTGGGGCCGGGGAGGAGGATGCCCACAGCCCTGCTGTGCTCCCAAGAGCCTCCCAAGGAGAAGCAGCCGAATAGGGTCCACGTAGACTAGGTTTAGTTCCTTATTGCAGCTTCTGGCACCAATGTGTGAAGGCAGAGAGCACCAGCTTCTTTCCATCTCTGGGTTTCTCACCTGCGTTTCATGCCTTGGGCTTCCTGGGCCAGTGCATCCCATAGTGTTAGCTAACACCATTGAAGGGCCACGCTGGGACAGGCTGGACACACTACTCACAGCTAGCAGAGCTGTTGCTCCTGCCTGTGCCCTCAGCAGACTAGTTTCTTCATGTACTTTGTGTTTCTTTAAGTCTTCTCCACAATCTGAGGAACAGCATCAACACAGCAGTTACCAAGCTACTCTTTTTAAACGGTCGTCTGGATTCATACCCTTTCCTGGGATTATAGACATATAATATGTATTTTATATATATGTATATATATTATTCCTGGGATCACACTTTCCCTAAGGTCTGTCACTGCATCGCAGTTCTTCCTCACCAGACTCTTTAGCAAACACATGCAGGCAGGGGGCTTAATGAATACACCGGGACAGATGGATAACTTTTGATGGTTAAAATCTGTTACCAAAAGAGGGAAAGATGATCTATTGCTCTCCTCTGGAGAGGAGTGAGGAGTAAAACCACAACCTAAACCATTTGTGGGTTTTTTTTGTCTGAATCTTTTTGTTTCTGACTGCACTGGACTGTAGGAGCCACTCTGCCTGCAATTGCTGAAGTCTAGGAGCAGACCAGAACAGCCTCCTTCCACAACATGAAGCCTTGAATCATGCTATTGAAAAATACAGTCGGTCGTTGTTGCTATTGCATTTCACTGATACAGTCATTTAGAGGCTTGTCTTGCGCGTACTGAAGAAAAAAGGCAAACTTCACCAGCCTTCTGGGAGCCCCCATGCTCTTCCAAGTTCTCTTTGAGATTGCTTTTTTTTCTTTTTTCCCAGGAGATATTAGTCTGTGTTATTACAGATTCACTACATCTATCTTGTTATCTTCATTTCAGTATTTCTGTCCTTTTTAAAGATCCCTTTACAAATATTGTTTGCACCATCTTGATAGCAGCTTTCAATTCGGAGCAACAATGTGACTTCTTAATGAAAGATGTGCGTCTATCTTTTCTTGGATAATATTCATAATGAACCCCAAATGGCTACCAAAAGAAAGAGTGAAGAATCTGAAGAGAAGAGAAGCAGCAAAAATAAAAGATGAAAAGCAAAACTGTAAGAAATAATTGCACTGCTCTGTTCACGCAATCACGAAGCATGTCAGAGGAAAACAGTTAAATTAGCTTACTGAGTGCTTACAGGAGTTTTAAAGCTCTACTGTCAGTTCAATTAAAAAAAATACCCTAACAACAGCACACTGATTTCTAAAGCAGATGACATTCTCCAGCAGCCTGAGATGGTCTCTGTGACACTGACAGCCGCCACCGCCTCCTCTCCTTGTCCTTTGGAGCATTATAGCCTACCCAGGATGATTTCAGACTGTCAGGGCTCAAACACAGCTGTTCCTTTTCTGGAAACCAAACAGCCCAACCTTCCACTTTCTATGGCAACAACAGTGAGCCCTTCGCAATCTGACCTGCCGAGGAAAACCTGCTGTTAATTAAATGTTAATTGCCTTAATGCAGTCTGCATTATGTGGAAAAACGCAAGTTATTTTTATCTGTATTTTAAAGAAAACATCCAAGGCTTAAAATGCCAGCCACAGGCACCTTATAAACCGACAGATATATATTGCTCTTGCCCCTTTGGTGTTAGAAGAGACTTCTAAAAGACATGTTGTTCTGTTATTTTCCAGACATTCAGGTAGCAACTCTTTCAGACAATTTAATTTGATTTCTGCAAAAACCACAAATGCAGAATTAAT
Organism: Calonectris borealis; assembly: GCF_964195595.1. Taxonomy (NCBI): domain Eukaryota; kingdom Metazoa; phylum Chordata; class Aves; order Procellariiformes; family Procellariidae; genus Calonectris; species Calonectris borealis. The sequence goes on from NC_134352.1 coordinate 60,783,395, forward strand.
AGCCAATTTTAAATGATATTAAGATTTCTTGATATTTTTTATTACATCAATTATTTACTTTGATTTAAAAGTACATCAGAAGTCAGTTCCTTTCTAATTTCAGCAGACAGAATGTGTGATTTGATTGAAGGATCTTGATGTCTGGATACACACGAACACCTTTGTGCTGCCTACTCTGAGGTGGGCAGATGCTCGTGCAACCTTCCTCAGAGGGACCGTGCCACACGTGAATCACTGCCAGGACCCTCAAGGAAATGGGATCGCCCACTTCCCAACTCTGAGGGTTTCTCTAGACCAACCTGCCTCCCTCCTGCAACCTGCTGCTGAAACAACTCACCTTCTCTTAAAATACTTAGCACCTGGGCAAAGAGACCTCATTATTGCAGCCAGGTAATTACCTGCAGTTTTTCTGCTGGCTTGGCCCAAGCTCTGCAGAGCCTTTCTACCCCTGAGACTGAGGTGATGGGGAAGGAAGGAACTAGAACGCACAAAATCCTCTTTGGGGTGACACAGGAACAACCTCTCCCTACCTGCACGCACTGGCCAAAATTCAGTTTAATCTCTGATAGAGTCTCAGCATTATTGACCAGCTTTTAGACCCAGGAAGTGAGCAATGGCTCACTCCAGCCCCTGCGCTGTCCCCACTTGCAGGGCAGATGTGGCTCCTTGGGTGTCCACAGGAGGAAGTCAAGACTCACCAAGAACCATGGGCACAGAGGTGGGAAAGGTTCCTGGCTGGGGTTGGCTGAGTTTATTACACTGCGCTTCCTCCAGACCAAGTTTATTACTGTGCTTTACCTTACACGGACTGCTGCGAATGCTGTGATGGTTTGTGCATGGCATTGTAGGCGACTCAACCGCAGAGTGCTCTGGAGGTGCTGGAATTTGCTAATGGAGCTATTTTCCCTGTGTTTGCCATGTGTTCTTTTTTTGTCCTGATGCCAGCCATGGTAATATCTGAGACTAATTTCTTGGATTTCACTGAAGACTGGCTTGAGCTATACTGCAACATCCCTTCCACTCTTTCTATACAGCAATGCCAAGAAAAAAAAAAAAAAGAAAAAAGAATATGGTTTATTCCCATTTGCATTTACTTGAGTCGAGAACCAGTGTGGATGAAACGAGGTAGCCCACAACTGATGCTTGGGTAAAACCACTGATTGTGTACCTACGTTGCCCAAACTGCCTTTTTGGGAAGAATAATTTGGGTAGGGCGTAACAGCTTCCGCTACAAATGTGTAATTCTCTACTTTTCTTTTTTGCTTATCTGCAAGCCGCAAAGGCAAAATATCAAAGTTGAACAGTAATGAAGGGTCAGCTTCTTTGCTGGTGCAAAGCAGTGTAACACACCAAAGCTGATGAAGTTCCACAAGTTTACACCGGCAGCAAATGCCACTTAAAATAAGCTGCATCCGTGCTGCAGTGGTCTCATGGGGATGTAGGAATACTGCTTCTGCAATTTGATGCAAAACTATTTATAGCCTCAGAATTTAATCCCCTAGAAAGGAAGCTACCAGAGGGAAGAACTCACTGGAGGCAAGTGCTGTCAGGTAAGCGCCGGCCCTGCCAGTGCAGTTCAGGGTCCCATCTAATCGCAGAGCCAGCATCCGTGGGCACATCGATTTCCCAGAAACCTGCCCCTCTCTCGACCACATCTGGGTTTGATCCTCAATGTTTAGAAAGCTGCGGAGTGCCTCGGTGTTTTTAGGCTGTATGTGCATTATTTTTCTCATCTTAAAGCTGCCCGTGTAGAGAAAAATACAGGACTTCAGTAACAGTTACCAGCATGATTTGCTTTTATTACCTTTCTGTTCAAGACCCTTGTTTCCCCTTGTAGCATGTCAAATTGCCCCCAAAACCATATTATACAGCAGAGAAATGTCGTTCACACTTCACTGGCTATTGATTTACTTTATTTATTGGCACAAAATCAGCCTGAGATAAACATTTTGTCCCCCATTTCCACTATTGTAAGCGATATAGTTCACTGCAAGATAGGCAAACCCCAATGTGCTAGGTCACAATTCGACATGGCTTTCTAATCAATGTGTGAAAAATTACCTAATGAATAATGGGTTGCACATTTCCACAAACAAATTAACCAGGGTGAGACTGAAACTAATGATTATATTTATCTAATGTAATTTCACATCTGTTACTAGTGCTAGTAATTTTTTTTTCTTCTTTCCATGGCGTCCTTAGAATTACAGCCCAGCTTTTGAGAGACAGGCATTTTACATCCATTTAAACAGATAATGTTCAGATTTATTAGATACATACTTTTAAAACCACAAAATATTTGGGGAGCATGTTATTATTTTGCAGTACTTCGTGGGAGTTGAACTGCCTTTTGAAAGTGTGATTCTCACACCAGAGCCGGGGTGCTCAGACTCACAACATCTCCTGTACAAGGAACATTTTTTTCCCAATATACAGACAGTTGAGATACACCCTGATAATTTTTGCTGGAGTTAGGCTGATGTCATTCGCAGATGAAAAAGCACGACAGTGGGAAGGAACCTCGCGGGTTCGTTCTTTATCTCCTGCTTAAAGCAGATTTGTGTCTTCCTGGTGAAATGATCAGTTTTGTAAAACAAATGTTCCCAGAGTCCAACTGCCAACTCCACATGGGTTCTGCAAGCACCCGGGGCCTGATGTGACGGTTGCTTCTCAGAATGGAGAAAGCAATTGGCTCTGCAGGGTTTACTTTCCACTAGATGTTTTTATTTTCCAGGCACGTTAAAATGTTTTGCTTGGGCTGTCAGTAGTGGCGTGGACACCCTCCCCCATCTCCAAAATATGAGGCATTAAATCACCTGTCTCTGTCCCCCTCCTAAGAGAAGTGTTTCAAAGAAGGGCTTGTAAAATGGGCCACCAGGGAAGGAGAAAGAGGACAACGCAGGGGTTTCCTCCCCCTAAAACTGACTCACCTCGATCTCCATAGGGGATACAGAGCCCCCGTTGCTGCAAACACCTTCCTTCCTGCTGCTGGGGGCTGTATCTGCTCTGTCACGTCCGGCAGCTCACAGTTGTCTTTAAAGATGTTGCAAGAAAACCAAAAGTCTCCAAATTATGTCACTACTTGAGTCAACATTATTAAATAATTTCACAACCTGTCTCAGTCGTGGTGGCAGCTTTCATAAGGATTTATTATCCAGAGACAGAAGAAGGGAGGGGGCTGAGAGTGCACAGAGGTTTGAAAGTCATTGTACCGAGAGTTTAATTATTGTATTTTTCACTGAAGTTGAAAGTATTGAGGAAAATCTAGCCAATTTCATATTACCTCATCTGATTAAAGAAGTTGTATGATTGTTCAGAATGTGTAATTGCCATTCAGCACAGCTGAGCTGAAAAAAAGGTTTTTGACTTCACATCCTTAATACTTGGCAATATTTAGTAGCCTCGTTGGATTAGCCAAACTTAGAAAATGACACCAGCTTTATTCTGAAGACATTCTGATGATTGATTCATCTTAAAATTACTCGACATGTATTTCTATTTGGGGGGGGGCAGGGGTTTATTTTTTATTAGTACATATTTTTCTTATCAGCATTAGGAAAAGTTCTCTCTACAGCCATGTCAAGTACGGGACAATATGTAATGTCATGGACAAGATTTTCAAACTACAGGACATAAAGCATGACACAATATGATGTTTATTACATGGAGCAAGACATGCAGACATCCAGCAGTCGTGTGCCTCATAAGCCTACAGTAACCAGTTTGTATTTGGCTTCTTTATCGAAAAGGGAGACTCTAAATGTGTACCACTACATTTTTTTTTTTTAAACTGCAGATAGTCCTCATGTCCTTTCAGCACTGGTTCCAGAAATAAATGACCTTGTTCTACTCAGAAGCTTGTGGAACAGCTGAGGAACATTCTGTCTGGGTCAGTCTTAAACTGTTTGGTTACAAAGCAGACCTCTGGATCTCTTGTTTTGGAGACTTCTTGTTTCCCAGATTGCAGAAGATATGGTCCATGTACTACTAGCACACGGAGAAGCAAATGCTTGCAGGTGTCAGCCAGCCTGGCAATGGTTGAGCTGCTCCCTTCTGTGGTGGCATCTTCTGCAGCAGCTTGTTAACTCCCATCTGTGCTGTGAACAACCCTCGTGTAACACCTGAAGAGGAGTGTTTTTGACCTCCGGGGTGCAAATGGAATGGGCTAACACCTGATGTGTCCATTCCAGCTGGAGTCAGCTCATGGAAATTGAGATATGTGCTGCCGCTGGGGGAGGCAGGGACATGTTGGTGCCAGCCGCACCTCTCTGCGCCAGGGTGGCTGAGCAGCTTGGCAGCCACCTTCAGGGGTTTTGAAACATGATGTGGTTCAGGGCTACCTTTGGTGGCGTTCTGGGCACATGAGATGGAAGTTGGAAAACAGTATGAAAATAGTGAGCAACATCCTAGAGATCTGCTCTCATCTAGCTCAGTTGCCCTGAACACTTGATTGCCTACATGTACCATTCTTCCTAAAATGTCTTTTCTTCCCTACCTGTGCATGATGGCTGTAGCATATCCTGGGCTACCACAGCCTGCAGTGGGCACTCAGCAGGAGGGCTCTGACAAGGCACTGCAAACCCTGCCTATTTCTCTACTCCGAAGGACCACCTTGACAAGGACAAAGCAACTGTGAGCAGCTGTAGGTTGAGATGTTTGGGGACAGAGCACAGGGAAACATTTGATGGTTGCTGATGACAAGGACCCCATTCAACATACTCACTCAGTTATTTTTGCTTCCCCTTTATCTAGCACATTTGATTCAGTTAAAGCCACTTAGCCTAAGTCAGGCTAGCTCAGTCCTGGAGATGTAACGCAATACATGCAATTCCTGTTTTTATAATAATTCACTGATCACTGCACAGACTTTTGTTGCTGAAGAAAGAAGTGAACTCTGTCGACCGAAAGACACAAAAGATGATGATGGAAACACAGGGCAGAGCTGTCCAGAGGGACTTGGAGCAAACTTCAACATCTATACTGAAAACACACATGACAAGATAAAACAAGCATCAGCTTTTCTGAGTGTCTCAGCCTGAGTCCAGAAGCAGGTCACACTGGAGAGGCACGGCATGACTTCAGTCTCCATGCCTTTTCAAGGTAACCAGGCTGCACCGTTTGCGTTTCTCATTTTCCCTCTGGTAGAAATTTCTCACTGAGGGTTTTGACAATTTTCAAATAATGTCGTGGAGAGTATGACAACATGAAATGAGAGTAGGGCACAATGGTGCAGTAAATAGTTACATTATTAGAAAGGCAGATGCTGGCATTGAAGCAGGGTTGTTGGCCTAAAAAAATAGATTAGGAGGGAGAAAATAGAAAAAAAAATCTGTGAGGTATCAGAAGTGGTTGATAGCATAATAACATTCATATGCAAGCAAAGGTTTTCTGTGGCAATATGAATCAGCTCACATGCTAATATGACCAGTAAATAAACCATAGTAAGATTCTAGAATTGATACTACTACCCACCAAATACAACTCAAGCCAATGAATCATGTCTGGGATTGCATTTTGGACTCCAAGCCCTGGCACTGGATCCCAGTGTGCAAGACAAAGTCCTGCAGTGGCACACAAGTCACACCCAGCCATCTACAGACAACCCAAATTCAGCATAAAACCAGAGCTTTGTATTTCTTGTTGGCTTATTCCCGTCATTCTTTAGAGTCCTCAGGGATATGCCCTGACTTAGCACCGGGATACTGGTGAAATTTAGGACATTTGAATGCACTGTGGTACCTAAACTGAAGTCAGCAAGGAGTGATTTGGAGCAAGGCTGCTGCAGCCTTACCACTTAGGTAATAGAGAGGAATGGGTTATCCTCACCATGCTGTGAAAGTCTGTCACCCATCCCTTGTGCCTATCGTCCTCTCCCCAAACGACTATAAACTGCAATCTGAATTCAGCCCCTAAGAATAAACTTCAAGAGTATGTGAGGATTTTCTATGTGCCTCCAGGGTCCAATGACCCATGCAGCAACCTGAGAATCTGATATTCAGAGAGCCTGAAATCTTTCAGGTTTCAGGTACCACCACCTTGAAAATCAGCCACAGCTGCATCAATGCAGGCACCCAAACCAACTGGGAATGTGTGAAAACACAAACCCCGCTTTAGCAAATGCAGGAGTGCTGTTATAACCCTTGGTAAAACCACAGTAAGCGAGAGCCGCTTGTTCTCTAGGATAATGCTGTAAAGCAGAGCAGTCAAGGAGCAGTTCAACAAGTCAGGAATGCTCAGCTGCCCGTGCTTAAACGCAGCACAGCGTAGGTCTCCACAACACTCTGCATTATGGCTATTTCTCCACAGGAATGCAAAACCGAGAGAAATTTTAAGACATGTTCTTGTGCAAGGCAGGGCAGACTCAGCCATAAGCAGAGGCATCCCATCCAGGTACTCCCTGATGTTAGTCTCTTGAAAGGTGTGGAAGCAATGACCTGGCCCCACGCACAGCTACTCTGGCCAGCGCAGCTTGGCTAGAGTGCAAGTGGGACTCCGACTGCCTTTGCTAGTCAAGCTGCTCCCCTGGGACCCTCTCAAGAAACTTGTGCTGAGGCAAACAGGACACCTTCGGGATTTTCCGCTGCTGATAGGAGGCAGGACTGATTGAAACTGCCCTGAGTACGTAGAATGAGGAAGCCTTTTGTCACTGAACAATTTGCTGATGGGTCAAGTGCCAGCAAATCTGATTTTTTCTGCCAGTTTGGAAATGAGAAGACCTAGATGTGACCTGCATGTATCAAAGTCATTTCATGGAGGTTCACCGGTGGATTCGCACACATGATGATGGCAGAAGGTGAGGGCGAAAGACACAGCCAGGAATGGTGTGCTAAATCCTTTTTCACCTGGTGTGATTCACACAGGTAATCAGAAAAGTATGTGATGTGTCAAAATCCTAGAGGTATCAGTGAAAGAAAGAGCAGGCAGGTAGATAATCTTTCATGTGGAGGATCCCAAACTGCTTTACTCATAAAGTCATTCTGAAGCTAGGGGTAAAATAAAAGGATCAAGATGAGATTTAAAGTTGAAGTGGGACTTTGTGGCTCGGTAGAAAGAGCATTTCTAGAATGACTGGGCAACTTCAATGTCAAAAGTGGCCAGGATCAGAACAGTCCAATTAACAGAAAGAAGAGATTTGTGTAATGGTAGAGACTTTGGACAGAACAAGTTCAGAGGACGTTATTTGATGAAGAAGAAAATTCTGAACCAGTTGTGGAGTTTGATAAGAAGCTGGTGAAGGTAACAAGAGGATTAAAACTGATGGAACTTGGCAACCTACATTACTCTGAAGAGGAGGTACTTAGGTACTAAGGTACTTAGATGCTTTTCATAAAAATATCTGCAACACTGGATGCTTTCATTTAGCAAGTAATGGTGTAACCAGCTGCTGTCAAGAGCTATAACATAAAGACGGATGTGTATGGAAGGCATCAACAAGTAGCAGGGTGGCTTTATATTTTGCGTGTAATTGATTGACTATAACATCCACGAATGAAATATACAGATTTACACCCTACTGGAGAGGCTAAGAAAGGAGGAGATAATGAATGGAGGACTATTAGAGCAATTTATTGTAGACGGGACAAGAATCATCTCCAACAGAAATGAGAAAGGTCTGATTTAAGTGAGGATACGAACCATGTGATGAGTGGGTCAGAGGCAGCAGTTTCTTGTGTGAGATATGAAGAAAGGCCAGAGCAATCAGCTAATAACACAGGATCATGCATCCTTTAAAAAGCATCTCCATTGTAGTTATCTTTACCTAGATGGGGTCCCTCAGAGCCCAGCAGGATTCTCCACGCCTGTGGGGATCTGCCTGGTCACAGTTCGAGCAAACTCAAGCTTAAAACTGCACAGAAGTTAAAGGGCAAAATGACAGTAATATAAAATACAGTGGAATTGTCTTCGAGTATTTCTTATAATAATTAAAATTTCAAGAATAAAGCATGAGTCATTTATTTGCTACTGAGACCTAAAGATAAGAACACAAGCTGACAACGAATACAGTTGTGGGTGTTAATTATTGCTTATAATAGACACAAAGAGAAGAGCCACCAACTGGACCAAGTGTAATTCTTTACATAGTAATTTAATATTCTTCCCTGTTCATCTCAATGCATTTTTATATGTCTGACCTTCTGTAGACTTCTCATTTTGTTCTCCAGTTGAAAGAGCAAAGCTGGTTAATTTCTGGTGACATTTTGTGGCCATGTAGCTGCTGAAATATCTTTTTACATTTGGTTTTGTTTATAAACCTGAATTCAGTGGATATCAGCCTAGTGACGCAAGCCTGTAAGCTGGGTGACATTGCTAAAATGAGAGCCCCCCTCCCCCCCGGGGACTCCCTCAGCGTGTCCTCACCTTGGGAGCCCAGGGGACACCAAAAAGCACCGTGTAATGGCCATGGCCATGGCAAAGAGCAGCTAGACCACGCTATGCCCCCTTCGAATATCACGTCTTCTGCTTACCCGGCGTGTCATTGAGTTACATTGATTGCGACTGTGGCACAACCAAATCCTCTGGCTACAACGACACAGGGAGTCCCCGTGTTACAATCAAATCAAGTTTTGCCTGGGCTGTGATATAAGGCAAGAAGCTCAACATCACAGCCTTCCAGCACATAGGAATTTCGTTATAAAGTAATGTTTAAGCCTTGAAATGCGGGATGGTGCTTCCTCTTAGTTATTAGATACCAAAAATAGGGGAGGGTGCTCATAGTCATCCTGAAATGCTCTTTTAAAAGTTAGCAGAAAAATAAACCTTAAACGCTTGTAAAGGAGCCACAGGGAATCATAGCTGCCACTTAAATTATATTAAAGGGCAATAAATTGAAACCAGTAAAAAAGAAATGTGTCCTTACAGGGTGCATCGTCAGCTTATGAAATTCACTGTAGCAGGAGGTCAGTGAGAGAAAGTCTGTAGTTTGTTTTTTTCCAAAGTACTTTTTGGATCACTACCATGATGCTTCCAGTGCTGCAAGAAAAGGCTAATCAAACTTCATAGTCCAAGGCACAAACTGTGTATGGGGGTCAGGAGAGAACGTCACCCTCACAGACAGTGTGTTAAGCATATTCTGCATTTTCCCTCTCGACCTTCGAAGGAGGGTAAGGATCTCTGCAGAACGGTTGTGTAACCTCCAATGGCAAATCCTGCACAAACGTCTCTGGATTCCATTCTCCCAGGGAGTGATTCTCCTCTGGCAGATTTCAAAGCTCGTAAAAGCATAATTTTAGCTCTGAAAAATGTTTTTAAGCATAAGCATTGATGAACGATGCAACGTAAAAGTGAAGCAGAGCTCTTGATCCTCAAAGGTGGTCTTGGGAGAAGCTGAAGCAGGCACAATTTATTGGCAAATAAGAGAGGTGACCTCCCACCCTTAGCATTGTACAACATCCCAGGTGGAAGACAAAGACGGGCTGATCTGTACATGATCCGTGGTTGTGAGGAACGTGAAAAGAGAGACACTCTCCTGCCGTTTTTACCCTGAGGAGTAGGAGTAAATCTCACAGAGGGCTTTACGTGGCTATTAATGCAGCCCCTTGAGCACTACTCAAATAAAAGGGTGATGGTTAATCAAAGACAGTCCCCTACCACGTCCCAGGCACGACCAGCCCCTCTGGCTCTTGCTGCTATTCTTGTCATGATGAGGTGAAAAATTAAAACTGTGCTGTCCTACTCCCCCCCCTCCACCACCACCGCCTCTGTTTTCCTCTCACAGTTGCATCACTGACATGGTTGATGATCAGTCTGTGATGTTTAAAAGGAGCCTGTAGGTCTTACATCTTCTGGAGCAAATTCTGCTTCTCTGAGTTAAGCCATGGCTGTCAGCTGTCTTGCCCAGAGATTTTGGGGTACACTGTGTGTGTTCGTAAAGTCAAACTGGCTCTCAGGCCCTGGATCTCACGTATCACTGGATGAGCCGATGTGGCACAAGCTGTGGTCAGACATTTGAATGCGGTCCATGAATGGTCATCATTTCTTTTAGAAAGGACAGTTTACGGAATGGGGGAAAGTGCTCTCACAGAACAATTTTGAGCACCGATCCCGCAAATCTTCACACATGCATCTGCTGAACTCACAGCCATGTCAGCATGGGCTTTAAAGGCTGCAGGATTAGGGCCTTTGCTTCTTCGTCCCTTTTGTCCAAGCTGTAGCTCTATTACAGCTATCAAACAGTTGAGAGAGATCTGTGACATTAGAGGATGCTAATTTCCAAGGACTCCTTTTCCTTTTCCTTTTGCGGCGTTCAGATTTTTTCCTATGTTTACAGTACACATGAGGGAAAAACTAAAATTCCTTTGTTCTCCCTTCTGTCTTTATGCTGAAAGGCTAAATAGGCCATGCTTTCCAGACCAACCGCTCTGAGTTCAGCCTTAATGGCAGGCAGGAGGTGGTCGCCTCTGTGTCAGGGCTTGCTTTAAAAAAAAAAGGATCTTAATTCCAGCATTGGAAATGAAGAGGAGTTCGCTATTAGTTCTCATATTAATAATTTAGAAAATGCATGCCCAATCACTTGTGTTCTCTCGGTTCTCTCTGAACACAGCTGCAAACTGCAGTAGGTGTTAGGGTGAATGGATATATTTCAGATGAGATATTTGTACTGAATTATTAGGGTAGTCTGTATTACAAAATTACTAATAAACTTTGCTTCTGGCTCAATTTAGCCTGAACTCAGTGAACCTAGCCAGTGGTGAGAGATCAAAAACTCCAAAATACCCGATGAATGAATCTAACTAATCAAGAAGCCCTGCAGGAAGTAGATGCCAGGATTAATGAGCCAGTGGTTTCACCATGCCATGCTGTTATTTCTTCACATAAATGCCCTCAGATGAGATTACCTTTGTCATGAAAAGGAGAAAAGGAAGGTTACATACTTTCAACTGACAGGTTAACTGCCATACCTCCATTACTGCAAGATACATTTTCATGTGCAGAGATTTTTATTCTGAAAAATGAAAATTTAAAGACCACAACACAAATTAAACCACATTTTCATTTCTAGGAGCAGGGATCATTGCTGCTAGCACGATAACATAATCCGTGCTGCAATGTTATCTGATGCCTTGCCTTGCACAAACTTTCTTCCGATGTTAGTAATTGCTCAGTGAATGCAATCTCCAGCAGCAGGTTAGAGCAGATTCTGCCTTCCAGGGGGATTTGAGGAGAGGAAGAGAGGAGAGAGAGAGTGTCAAAGCATTTCATCAAGAGAGCAAATGAAAGGTTCAGTGACATTATCGTTATGTATATTCCTTAGACATTAGGGGTGATGTTGTGTTTAGAGGGAAGTAAACCTATGTGGATAAGTGCCAGTGTGGAAATGAATCCATATACACAAACGTAAATCTGAGTCTATTTACACGCTGGGTGGAATTGCTCAAATCTAAAACACACCTTAAGGTAAGCAAATAAGCCCAGCTTGTAACAGCCCCAGTGCCTGGTGTTAGCTACTTAGTCAGTAATAGGCTAATTGTTATTCAGCATAAATATTCCCTCTCGATTTATATGGAATTCACTCATTTATTTTGATCACTTTATGTGAATGAAGCAAAGCTGTTCCTGTTGTTAGGTAGAACTAGACAGTGCTGTTTAATTTTTGTCTTTTAATATCAGCATGAGTGAGATTTTGCAATAAAGTCATTCACACACAACCTGTAACATATATGAGTGAAACCTGCAGTCCCCTTCCTTTCATCCATGTTAAATACATAAGAGCATCAGCTTAGATGTTTTATGTTGCAGAGCTTCAGCTGGTGCTAAGGGTACGTTTCAAAAATCTCCAGGACTCAAAACACAAAGATCTATTGCCATGGAAACAAATGTTGTATCAAAGTTGGGTAGGATCAAAAAGCTTTGCTCATAACCAGGACAACAGTTGCATTAGAATATGGAGGAAATGATGGATGTTTTAGGAGCGAGAATTCAGCCGAAGGACCTTTATAAGGCCCCTTCCATAGAGTTTGGTGTCAAGAGTTGGATCTTGCAAGTTGCGTCTCAATCCCCTGCCCCCCACCAGAAAGAGCATTTTTCTCTACCATTAAAAAGCACATATTTTTTAAAGATCTTCCATACCACACTTTACGACATTCCTACATCATAAAGCTGTCTTGCTTATAGCAATATAAAGCAGCTGTAAAAATTACATGCTTGTAAACAACCTTCCCTACATTTGGAAGAAGCAGAGTGAGATTCGCACTCCGCTGCATGTAAGTGGAGAACTGCTTTTCTTCCCAGCGTGCCACGGCACAGGAGGGACTGCTGTGGGATCAGGAGGACCAAGGGATAGGATATCCCAGCCAGGCCGCCCCTCCCCTCGGACCACGCAGGGGCAGCCATGGGATAGGGGGGCTGGAGGCACGCTGACCAGCCCTGCTCCATATGCACCCTGCGTGCCCACATCTTTGAGGGCTGATCTAAATTATCACAAATTTCAAACTCGTAACCAAGCCTGGGTGCTTGGCCCAAGGCTGGGCTGGGGAGTAGAGGGAGGGCTGGAAGGAGGGACAGGGCGCAGCACCTTCTTGCCCCAGGCGTTACCATTGTTGATTATGATATGGGATCTGTCTTGCCTGGCCTGGGCTACTCAGGATGAGCATCCTGGGCTGTTTGGGCACCCAGGCCAGCAGGCTCCTGCAGAAGGGTGCAGGGCTGCTTCCGCAGGTGACCCCCAGTGGAGTCACTCCGGGCCTGGATCTCCAACAATTTATTCCCTTTTTATTTCTCTTTTAAATTAAATATGCATACGTAATATGCACTTTGGAGCAGGCAAGGACCCTTCTGCGGGTGCCTATGGAACTGGGCACTCTCAGGTGTGTAATTAAGAGGTGTGTAATTGATGTACAAGGAGAAGAAATCTCAGTGCATCGCATTAAAAAAAAAAAAAAAGAAAGGAGAGGGGGAGAAAAAAAGAAAAAAATAAACCCAAACCGGGCTGTACGATGCTTGCCAAAGTCCTGCACTTTTTGTTTCACCCATGACACAGTTTGCACGGGGGTAAACCGAACGTTTTCTCTTCCGTGGGATTCCGGGCCCGCCGGCAGCCGCGCATCCATTTCAGCGCCGGCAAAAAGGTCTGCGGCGAAGGCCCCCTCCCCGCCCCCGCCCCCGCTCCGCTGCAGTCCCGACCCTGGTCCCCCCGCGCTCGCTGCCGGCCCAGCCCCGGGGCCGGTGCCCCTGCTGCCCGCCCGCCCCGGCTTCCTGCCGCCCCGCTCCCCTCGCTCTTCGCCTCCGCCTCGCTTCGCAGCGGAACCTCTTGCGTCTCGCAATTTAAAGACCAATCACACAGAAAGATTAACAAAAGTTTATTTATCATGAAGTATTAAAATCGTGACAAGTGAAAGGCTTCAATGCAGAATTCAAGCAAGCAAACTATCCCCAAACTTGTGACAAAGGACTCAGTGATTACCACAGAAGGAAGTCCCGTCTTTTTTTTTTTTTTTTGCCTGCAATTCAAGACACCTCTCATATCTCACACGTCACATCAAAATCCATAATTCTTCATATCACATACCGAAAATGATTTTATTTATCCATTTACATTAACTTGATATAAACGTGTCCGGAAAAGTCAATTAATATGTTTTATATTAGCTCAAACATTCATTAAGAAACCCAAAATGCAATAAATAAGCACAGACAATAAGTTAAAACATATCACGAATCGACCAGTATGTAACAAGAATGCTTTATCTACACAAAACATCCTATTTCACATCATTTGTTCATTCCTCCCGCGGCCCTGCCCGGCGGCGGGGTGACCGGCACATGCAGGCGGGCGGGCCGCGGGGCCGGGCCGGGCCGGGCCGGGCCGGGCCGGGCCGGGGGCCGCGGCGGCGCCTCCGCCGGCGGCCGCGGAAGATGCAGGAGGGACAATAGCAGCAGGAACGTAAATAAATGCGTAAATAAAGGTGGGGCGGATCGGCAACTCAACTGTCACGAAATCAAAGATCCGAAAAAAGGGAAGTGCTCTTGCTTCTTTTTTTTTCTGCCTTTTTTTTTCCCCCGTGTTTTACTTTTACAAAAAGAAACTTTTTTTTTTTCTTTTTCCCCATCTCTCTCGCTCTCTTTCGCTTATAAATGCTTTATCAAAATGGATTTGATTCTCTCTGGGGTCTCCGTACCGCTCCGCGTACCCGCCCGGCCGCCCCGCGACGGCGCCCTCGCCGCGGAGGCGGCCGGCGGCAGATCGCTGCTCTGAAATAAAACAAATAAAAATTAAGAAAACAAAACGAAAAGGCATTTCTTTGCAAAGCCGGCCGGACGGCCGGCGGGAGCGCCGGGTCGCGGCAGGGAGCGAGGCAGGGCCGGGCCTGGGGAGGCCCCGAGTCCTCCCGCCGCCGGGGAGCGGCGGCCGCCGGGCGGGCCTGGCCACGGGGGGCGGAGGGGCTGCGCGGGGGCTGCGCGGGGGTGGAGGAGGTGGGGGGGATGGTTCTCGGCCCACAAACCAGCCCGTGGGCGTCTGATTTCAGATCCTGAGTCGACTCCCTGGTGAGTCAGGTGGGGGAAGGCGGGGGGCAGGGGCGGGCCGGGGCGGGCGGGCGAGGCGGGGGCGCGGGGCGAGGCGGCGGCGGCGGCGGCGCTGGCGCGGGGCGAGGCGGCGGCCATTAGGTGAAGCTCATGGAGACTGTGTGCTCTAGTGCTTTGCGGCGGAGGGAGGCGATGCTGGTTCCCCGCCACACGTCGCTGCTGTCCGGGGAGCTGCAGAGCTGGGGCGAGCCCGTCACGTTGCTGGGGCCGGGCAGAGAAGCGGGCACCATGCCGGGGAAGGCGGGCTGGTAGAGGTGCGACTGCAGCCCGGCGCCGTTGGAGCCCGCCAGGCTGTTGGAGAGGCCCATGGAGTTGGGCGGCGGCCCGGCCGCCAGGCTGCACTGGGAGAGGGACTGCGCCATGGCCTGCTGCCGGCCCAGCGCCGGCGGCAGCGGCAGCTGCGAGACGCCCGGCATGGCGGCGGCGGCCCAGCGGGTGTCGTTGGCGTGAAAGGAGCAGAGGCTGTCGCCCATGGCGGCGGCGGCGGCGGCGGCGGCCGAGGGGAACTGCGGCAGCCCCGGCGTCGGCAGCAGCGTGCCCGGAGCGCGGAAGACGTTGGTGGTCTTCTTGCGCTTCTTCCACTTGGCCCGACGGTTCTGGAACCAGACCTGCGGGCGGCGGGCAGCGACACTCACTGTTAGCCGCGACCCACCCGCGGTGCGGCCGGGGCGCGGCTCGCTGAAACGGGATCCGCCACTCCCGGCCTCCGCCCCGGCCCCGGCCGCCCCCCGAGTCTCTCCCCCCGCGGCCATTGTCTCTCCCACGGCTGCGCTTCACACCCGCCGCCCCACGAGTGTCCCCGTCACGGGTTAACGAAACCGCTGGAACTTTTTATAACGAAACCGGTCGATGTGTCCCTCCGGGGACGGAGCTGCCTGCGGCCTCCCTCGGGGGGAGGCTCTGGGAGAGGAGCCCGGCCTCTCCCCGAATATAACAGTAACACAAACAAATAATAAATGACCGGCCACGGCCCTTGCCCTTGTGTGGAAGCGCTCCCGAGCCGCCCCACCGGAGCGGGGCGCGGCGGGGCGGGGACCCTTGCCCCGGGCCGGCCCCCCCGCCCGGCGCCGCCCGCGTCCCGGGGCAGGAAACCCTCCCGCCAAACCGCCCGCATTCGGTTTTTTTTAAAAAAACAGAGGTGGCTTAGGTAAGCGGGTGCTCGTGGTGCCGCAGGGGTGAGCGGGTGGGTCTCGCCGCACCGCTGCCGAAAGCGCCGGGAGGGCTGTTAGGGGGAAGAACCGGGTCCGCTGGAACTCCGGGGAGCGCAGTGCCCGGACCTGCCGGCGTCCCTGCTCTCAGGCTGCACACCCGGCGGGAAGAGACGGGCGCCCATTAGCGGGGTGAACAGCCATTAGGGAAGTAAACGTTATATGAATAATCGAAAAACCGCGTTCAATTATGTTTTAGGGTTAATAGTTAAATTGCGGCTACAAAATCTTTTTATGTTTCATGGTTTACTGGTGGTGTAAAGAATCTCCATCAGGTCTGATCGCCTCAGCTCATAGCTACGCTGCATATGCTTTTAAAATGTGAATGTTTCCAGTTGAAAACTAGTGCATGACAGATTAAAACGCAGGGAAAACCTGGGGGAGATTTTGAAAATGCACACATGACAACTCTAGAAATATATTAACCACGAGCGTTTAGCAACTTTGGACTCCTTTTAAAATGCAACTAGCCCCTGAAAATGATTAATACAACAGTGAGAATCTAATGGAGGTTGGAATCTAAAAATCTACCTTGATGATGTCTTGCTGTTACAGTAATATAGACATACTGTAAATGTATTTTAAAATATATAGCCCATTTAATTCCCCAGCTATAAATGGGGAAGAGAGAGAGAGAAAAAAGGGGAGACAATATCACTTTTGTTTTTCTTCTTCTTTTTTTTTGTTTTCTTTTTTTTTTTTTTTTTTTTAAGGAGCCGAAGCTTTATGAAGATCTCATTGGAATCCAGCGGATGATTAATGTGAAGATTTGGTAGGAAATCTGGAGAGCTGTATTAAAGCTCAGATCTCAGGTTCATTTCGATCAGCCAGCCGTGAACTCTGGGCCGAATTCATTACACTTTAATAGTGCTGGGAGAGGAAGAAAATGCAATTTCTCATTCCATTAGAAAACTAGAAAATACTCTCAGCTTGTCCCCTATTAAGATGTGGCAGGTGACGGGACCATTGTGGGGGACACGGTCAATGGAATTACAGCACATTATTTTTGTTCGTATAAAATATTGAAAGGCAAGCCTGACTGTGCAGAAGTTATTTCACTGATTTGGTTTTTATGTAAATAAAATATTGAAAGTTAATTAATCCGTGCTAGAGACTAATGATTATGCTTATTATATTGCATTTGATCGCGTAATTTGCATGATTCTCGCATTGCTGCTTAATAAGCCATTCCAGGTTATAAATAATTCTGAAATTGGTTTCTAATAATGGCATGCTATAAAAAGAATGGTTTTATTACACCAGCCTGAAAAGCAGAGCAATATCAGACGTGGAATTGGACTCCCGTTTAAGCACCAGCCGCTTTAATAATTATTTAAATGTATCATATACATTAAATATAGATCTAAAATGAGGAAAGAGGTGATTTATCCTAGCATCTAAAACCCTTAAAAACATATACAGCCGCTATAAATTAACTATTTGGAGCATTCCTTAATCAGTATGGAGCACACATACTGCAAGGAATGTGTAAGCAATCTGTTAACTATAAAGAAAACTGTAAAGTACTCATATAAGAACATAAACCAATTACTATTTAATTTAAATTTGGTCAAGGAGCAGTGATACGTCGGATTGTGAAGTAAATACATTTTACATAAATTATTGTGCCTTAGATTACATAATGTTAATCATTTTGAAGTGTTAATTAAGAAGGTTATGTTGATCTGATTACTTTTTAAACTACAGAACATTATTGTAAAAAATATTTAAATTGCCACTCTATTAAAATGTTTTATCAGCAGTCTCGAGCTATTAGCATTGGTTTAAGATTATGCCGAGGCCATTAAAACACTTTGTCTTTCTTCCTACGAATTTCTTTGATGTGCTGTTAGAAAATAACTATTTCCATTTTATATTTTATATTTTACTTCATTTACCACACTCCTAATATTGAAATTGGTATCATTAACCTTTGGGAAACCCAATAAAGTTTAATAGACCTCGTTTTCTTTTTTCATAGAGTCAGTTGTCCAATTATATTTTATTTGTGAATCTAATTTCTTTCTTAATTTAAACTAATTATAGTCCTGTGTAGGCTGAGTCAAATTGTTTTACTTTTTAAAAGCAGACGTGCATTTTCTGTCACATTCGAGAACGGAGTCCGTTTCCGTTCGTAAAAACGTTCATTTAGGGATTTCTTTTGACGTGTCTTTATTTAGCTGAGGAGCCTAGGCTTGCTGAGAGGGATTTTGAACACGGGCTGCGGTAAAGTGCGGCGGCATTCCCGGTGCGCTGTGCTGAGCGGGGATGCACATCCCACAAGTGCTTCCATTGTGCAGGCTTTCGTTCCTTGGAAGGGACTCGCCCAGAAAGTCGCTAAAATATCCCTCTGCACACAAAAGCCGCATCTGAGCAGGCTAGCGGTTGGATCCATCTCCCCTTTTCCCAAATTTCGTTTACATTTATTTGGCTAAATGGTTTCTTACGTGCCTGTGTGCAAATATATATATGTCTATGTGCATATGTATATATATGTACTTTCGAGAACAAAGTACACCCTAGATGTTGAAGTTACCCGCTACCCCTACCGTCCCCAGGCATTATAAAAGCCGGTTCGGGGAAACCCCGAGTTCGAATACAACTGCCCTTTACCGAAATGCCTTTTCACGACCCTGTGTGCCTTCCCCCGCCCCCCACCCCGGCGCTCCGGCGGCGGGCTCCGGGGGACGCCCCATACCGCCGGCGGCGCCGGGGGAGCCGCCGGCAGCACCCTGGACAGCGGCTCCGCGCCCCCGCGGAGCGCCGGGAGAGCGGCCGGCAGCACCTGGACAGCGGCCGCGCGCCCCGCCGCCGGAACCCGCACAGGGGAAAGGGGGCAATGCCCCGGCGGTTTGGGCTCGCCTCTTTGCGCCGGGCTATCGCGAGGGCTGAGACTCGCCCCTCTCGGGCTGTACCTCCCCGGGCTCTTTCCTGCCCGGGTTGGGCCGCGGAGCGGGGGGAAGCTCCGCCCGCGCCCCGCTTGGGACCACCGCGCCGCAAGCGGGTAGAGGACAAGGGGACACCCCACGGGGACAGCTTTGCGGAAAGGGGGGCGGGGGATGACCGGTTTCAAGGCTTCCTGACTAAACTGTTGCGTTCGGGGCGGGGTGTTCTTCCCTCGCCGTCGGGCTGAGGTTTGGGGGCACCCACCCACCCCGCCCCGTTGTACCTGGCCTCGCCGCCGGCCGGCCGTGCCGCCGTCGGTGCGCCCGGGGAAGGGGCCGGCGGGCGCGGCGGGGACGGGCACTGCGCGGGGGCGGCTGCTCATACCTGCACCCGGGACTCGGTGAGGCCGATGCGCAAGGCCAGCTCTTCTCGCATGAAGATGTCCGGGTAGTGGGTCTTGGCGAAGCTCCTCTCCAGCTCGTTGAGCTGCGCCGGCGTGAAGCGGGTGCGGTGCCGCTTCTGCTTCTGCTGCCCCTGCTGCTGCCCAGCCTGGCTGGGGTTCTGGCCGCCCTGCTGGCCTTGCTGCTTGTCGGGGTCTTTGGCGCTGACGGCTAGGGAGCTGGGGTTGGATCCCACCGTGGTGATGTCCTCCCCCGGCAGCAGGGTGGTCCCTTCCACCGTGTCCGAGTTGGGAGCCATGTCTCCCGGGTGTCCCCCCGGATCCGAGCCCCCTACGCCCAGCCGACACTTCACCGCCTCCCGGTGTCCCAGCAGCTCGGCTGCATCTTTCATCCCTGCGGAAGCAAAGGAGCCGCGGTCACTGCCCTGCAGCCGGGCATGTATCCATCAGAGCCGTTTTCCAGCGCACCGAGCCGGCGAGAGGCATCCAGCCACCGCCACCGCCTCCGCCTCCGCCCCGCCGCCCCCCGCCGCTCCCCGGCCGCCCGCCAGCCCCGCAGCCCGGCTCAGCTCCGCGGCGCGCAGAGCCCCCGGCCCGGCGCAACTTGGGCCGGGGAGAGAAAACTTTACACCGAGCAGCTCTTCTTCCTGCTTAAATAACCAGCTCCCTGGCGAGCCTCCCCTTGCAAGACCAAGGGAGGGGAAGGGGGGGAGGGCAAGTTTTGCCGGGTTCAGCTTGGGTTTTCCAGCGGGGCTGGTAAAAGAAAGAGACGGAGAGAAAGAAATAACACTCCAGCCGACCTGCTGCCGGGAGCTTTACCTCCCCGACAGATGTGCGGGGACCTCGGTCACCCTAGCCGATCTTTCCCCTCTCCTCCCTCCGCTCCTTTAAACAAACGCATGAATAACCATAAATAGGTAGATACAGATATTTCTCTTTTTTTAAAGGAAAAGAAGGGGAGAGGAAAGCGAGCAGGCGAGCAGGAAAAGGCCACCCAGAACTCCTCCGTAAATACCATCGAGTTCATCTGTCCTAAAATAATAATAATAATCATCATCATAGTAATAATGTGTAGGTATGTATGTAAAAACAGGGGAGAGAGAAATTAAATGATCCACGACTCGCTGTAGATCTACATACTCCGTAGGTCTCCCTCTCTCTCTTTTTTTTTTTTTTTTTATGTTAAATCAAATTAAACTTTAATACAGTACAATTACTTTTAAAGGAATTAGCCCATTTAGATCGCATTAAGGTAAAATAAGGAACAAATTGTCAATTTCCTGCCCCGGCTTCCTCCCCGCTCGCCGCCGCCGCCGCCGGTGCAGCTGCTGCGGGGCGGGGGGGTGCTGGGGGAAACTCACCGAGGCGGGCGTCCAGGAGGTCGGCGTGAGACAGCATCGCGCACCGCTCCAGGGCGAAGGCTGTTCCCCCCCAAATTTTAGCGGCCTTAAGTTATTTAAAATAGATATAAGATATAAGATATATATATATATAGATCGCCTAAATGAAAGAAAATTCGGTGTGTGGTTAAAAAGGGGGTCTCTTGCATTATAATGTCCTTTAGAGAGACGGGGAGGTGCTTAACACTTCAATGAACCCGTGAGCAGCTCGGCGCGGGGACCAATCAGGAGGGCAGCCTGCAAATGTCAGCGCCCGGAGCGCCCCGCTCCGCCCGCCCGCCGCCCGCCCGCCGCCGCCGCCGCCCCGGCCCGCACCGCGCCGCCGCTCCCTTCCCCTGCTCCGCTCGCCTTCGCCGCCCGCCTTCCCCCTCTCCCCTTCTCTTCCAAATGCACATTTGCTACCCTCCTCCCGCTCCGGGTCACCTCTGATTTATTGGGTTTTTTTCGTCTTTTTTTTCTTTTTTTTTAATGCCTCCTCGGAGCGCACCCTCGGACCCGACCTGGTCAGGCTCCCCGGGGTGGCTCGCAAGCCCAGCGCCCGCGGGGGGATGTAAGTGGGTAGCGCGGGCGGCTGCGCGGCGCGGCGCGGGGGCGGGCAGCGCTGGCCCCGCTCGCCGGCCGCCCCGGGGACCGGGACCGCGGGCGGCGGCGGAGACCACGGCCCGCTTCGCACCCACCCGCCGCCGCCGCCGGGCCCCGACGGCTGCTGAGCGGCGAGGAGGGAGGAACTTCGGCGAGTTCCCGCGGCGGCCCGGGCCGCACAGGCTGCCCTGGCCCCCGGGGCTCCCCGCCGCCCCGTCCCGGCCCCGCTCGGTGCAGAAGCACACCGCCGGTGCAGCTCGGGGAAAGGGAGCCAAGCGCCGCGCGTCCCGGCCACCCGGGGAGTGCTGCCTCCCTGGCCGGCATGTAAAAGCCCACAAGCCCTGTTTTTTCGGGTAAAGTTTCCAAGTTCGGCTCGCCTACAAACTCGATTTAAAGCAGTAAATAAAGTTAAATGCTTTTTATTTTCCTCTTGAATATGTTAAACTACTTGAACAATTTAAAGTGCTTTGCACAAGTGAAGCGAACCATTTCTAATGTTCTGATTTTTCAAAGCCAGCCAACAACAAAGTTTAGATTAGTAATATATTTCTAACCAGAGTAATTTTCAAGATCATTAGGCATTTATGTAATTAGTGCCAAATCTATAAGCTTTTATTACGATTATTAGAGTAAAATCAGTATAAATTTGTACTAATTTACTACTGTTTAGACTTGGCTGTCAAGCCAAGAGGTTCTTATTGTAAATGATAACTGAGGAAATTAAGTGCAAAATTCTGTACCATTTCTGATCCGCTCCTAAACAATCCGTTTCAATTGTATTTGTAACAGAACATAATGCCCTTTTAAAGTTATTTGACTTGTATTTTTATTTGCAAAACAAGAAAAATACCCTCTACCCGGGCACAATGAAAACTGATATTTACTACTTCCAACTTGATTAACATTGATTTTTAATTCAAAAGTGATGCAATTAAGGTTATTCATTTAGTGCAAATAAAGCTTCCACCAAAAAGGGAGCCCAGTGAAGTCTGTGTTAAATAATACAGAGCCAATAGCTGGTTTTTTTTCCGCCATCCAATTGACTTACACAAAACATTGTAAATACTGCATGCAAACAGATGCAAGAGTGGTTTTGTTTGCAGCTCAGATGTGCAGGGGTTTCGGCAGCGACTGAACAAGGAGACAAAGGAACCGGCCGACCGATCTCTAGGGCAGTTTTGCTGCCTTTTTTTTTTTTTTTTTTTTTTCCCCCCCTGCTCCCTGCTCAGGCTACATTGATTCAATTCAGCTCTCGAGTCGTCGGGCTGTTGCAATGAACCTGGGTGCCCGGGAACGGCCGCTAAGAGCAGGGAGAGACACCCAGAGCCGGGCCACAGTTTAGCTGGAGAGAGAGAGAAAGAAAGAGGTGGAGGTGTGGGGGGGGAGTTTCGGGATTTTTTTCCTTTTTTCCCGGTTGTACGGGGGACGGCGGAGGTAGCTCATTTGCTTCGCTTTTTTTCCTCTGAAAATTCTTTTATGTGCAGCTCCAGGGCAGGAGGGGAGGCCCCGGCCGTGAAAATTCCCGAGAGCCGCCCCCCGGCCCGCTGCCGGGCGCCGGGATCGGCGGAGCGGAGCCCGCGGAGCGGGCCGGCGGAGCCGCTGGCGGCGAGGCGGGCCGGGGCCGGCGGGAGCCGCGGCGGTTCTGGCCCTGCCCGGGGCCGGAGGGAGGCGAGCGGTCAGGGGCCTGCCGGGGCACCTGGGGTTCAGGTTTAGCGGCAGCTACTGGCAAAAACGCCCGGGCGCTGCAGGTGCCCGCAGCCGGCTGCTGCCGAGCGCGCCGCGGCCAGGGTGGCACGGCGTGCGTCTGCGTCTGTTCCGTGTTGTTGTGTGTTTCAGGTCGATAAATAAATGTGTAATAGTTAATGTGCAGGCACATCAGAGTAATAACAATGGGACGAAATCAAAGGATTATCAATCTCTGTTAGTAGCTGCTGAATAACAATGTTGCGGTGTGATTGATAGCGCGCTTCATTTTATGACTTTTCTATTGCTCTTGATTTTTATAGCAGTATAAACAAACTAAATCATTTCTTCCAAGACTTCAGAGCGCAATCGTCTTAAGGGAAAGGGGGAAATCAGAGAAGGAAGTCGGCGGGAGAGAAAAGGGCGGACAGGGCTGACACTTAAGCGTGTCAGAAGGAAAATGACAATGGGGCATATGTAAAATACCCTAATCACATTCCGCTTCCGCGCGCCTCTGTTTTGTCAAGTGCCTGAATTCACCTGGGCAGCGTCGGAGATGTATTTACAAGGATTTTATTCCCTGTCATCTTTCCATTTTCCCAGCGTAGCCAGAAAACTGCCAGTCAAGTCCATTCCCTGTTACAATTTACGGTATTCCCCACATGATCATAGGAACTGAAGTTCCTAACAAGGAAAGGCTTTAGCACAATGGCCCAAAATCTTCAGAGTGACACCAGTGCCTTCAGAAATCACTTCAGAGCAAAGTAAAAGGATTTTCTATGACGGATCCAGTGATTTTTCCTCAATAAATAGGTTTTAGATTGTTACACACACGTAGAACTGGAACAAAGGGAACTACCAGAAAATATATTGGTTGCCCCTAATAAAATTTATTTAGACAGTTTACTTCTCATAAAAAATAGAGATTGAATTTCGTACAGGAGCGCCTGCCAAGGGGCTAGGCACTGGGAGATCATCTCCCCCCGCACATTCCTTTTTTCTTTTCTTTTTTTTTCCGTTCCTTTTCCATTCCTTCCCTTCCCGGAGGCGCCCGGCGGTCCCGATCCCGGGGTCCCGGCTCTCCCTTCCGCCCCCCGCTCCCCGCCTCCCGCCCACGCGGGCCGATACGCCCGACCAAGGGCCGCGGGAGCACGGCGTGTGGCGTTTGGGAGCAATATAACCCTAATTCTCCGGTGCCGTGACCCTGGGAAGAAAGGGTAGAGAACTTTCCAGCC